>NC_135416.1:30604070-30919022 GCF_051991245.1 Festucalex cinctus | reverse complement strand
TATAATGACATGAAATATAAGGAATACAAAAAACAAAACAAGAACCCTCTAAATTACACATTTTGTTCCAGGCTTTATGTGCGTGCATAGTTTGAGTATACACCTAGGTTTAGGCCAGGAGTGTTCAAACCTTTTGCAAAGAGGGCCGGGTATGGTAAGGTGAAAATGTGTGGGGCCTAATCAACCATTTAGTTTAGCCTGACATAATTTTTTTACATGCATATGTAAATATATATATGTGGACAAATGTGTACATATGTCTACAAATTTTTGTAGCTCGAGCTGCTTCGTCCAACTGGGAACGCTGCATTAAGAAGGATTTTTTTTTCCTTTGCCAACAGTGCATGCCATGACAACAGCGTGCGACGAAATAAAAAGCTTTCAATAACTTTTCATCGTCAACATCTTAAGATGAATCACACCAAGTTTGAAGATGATCGGATAAACTCTGTAGGAGGAGTTCGTTAAAATAAGACCCCTATGAAATGGCCAAAAAAATGGCAACATGTTCCAAAGTAAATCAAAATGGCAGACTTCCTGTTAGGTTTAGCATATGGTTCAAAAAGAGTTTTTTGTACCTCGGGGGCTGTTACATATGTCTTCAAATTTTGGTCACTCTAGGTGAAACGTACAGCCGGAAATGCTTCATTAAGTAAAAATTTTGAAATGCAAAATTTGATGCCCTGCCTCTGGCGGACTTCCTGTTAGGTTTAGCATATGGCACCAACAGGCTTTTTTGTAGATCATAGTCTGTTACATATGTGTACCAATTTTCGTAGCTCTAGATTAAACGTATAACCGGCAATACTTCAGATGAAACATGCCAAAGAATGAAGACAATCTGATAAGTTTTGTAGAAAATATGAGGCCTATAAAAGGCCCCCAAAAAATGGCTACAAATAGCAAAGTAAATCAAAATGCCGGACTTCCTCTTTGGCTTAGCATATGGTTCTAAAAGACTTTTTTGTACATCGTGGGCTCTTATGTATGCCTCCAAATTATCATTGCGCTAGGTGAAAGGTACAACCGGGAATGCTTCGTTAAAGAGGAGTTTTTTAGCTCAAAAAGTGATGCCCGGCCCTTGCGGGACTTCCTGTTGGGTTTAGCACAAAGCAGCAAGAGACTTTTTTGTACATCGTGGGCTGTTACATATGTCTACAAATTTTCGTAGCTCTAGCTGCTTCGTACAACTGAGAATTCTTCATTAAGAAGAATTTTTTTCCTTTGCAAACAAGTGCATGCCACGACAACAGCGTGCAGCGAAATAAAAAGCTTTCAATAACTTTTCATCTTCAACATCTTAAGATGAATCACACCAAGTTTGAAGATGATCGGATAAACTCTGTAAGAGGAGTTCGTTAAAATAGGACCCCTATGAAATGGCCAAAAAAATGGGAACACGTTCCAAAGTAAATCAAAATGGTGGACTTTCTGTTAGGTTTAGCATATGGTTCAAAAAGAGTTTTTTGTACCTTGAGGGCTGTTACATATGTCTTTAAATTTTGGTAACTCTAGGTGAAACGTACAGCCGGGAATGCTTCATTAAGTAAGAATTTTGAAACTCAAAATTTGATGCCCCGCCTCTGGCGGACTTCCTGTTGGGTTTAGCATATGGCACCAACAGACTTTTTTGTAGGTCATAGTCTGTTACATATGTGTACCAATTTTCGTAGCTCTAGGTTAAACATACAACCGGCAATACTACGTTTAGTAAGAGTTTTGAAACTCTAAATTTGATGCCCCACCGCCGTCATATAGTATGTCGAAAACTTTAGATTTTTTACCATGGTGTTGTCCCAGGTCTTGAGATGGTACATCCCAAGTTTGAAGTCAATTGGATTAACCGTGTAGGAGAAGCAGGCAAAAGTATGACCCCTGTAAATGTGCAAAAATTGGCCAAAATTGGACATTTAAATACTCATATCTCACTTCCTGTCTATTTTAGGGTACACACATCAAAGAGGTTTTTGTTCATCTGGATGTGCTACAGGTGCCACACAATTTTCATAGCCGTCGGACAATCGTAGCGGGCCAGGGATCTGTTTAACCTATGTAGGTGGCGCTATGGAGCCATTTTTCTGTTATCACCTATGGCGACTTTAAAATATCAAATTTTTCGCCAGGCCTGACGTGTGTGTAAAGTTTGGTGAGTTTTCGTTCACGTTTAGTGTCTCAAAAATGTGATTGTTTGCGGAAAAGAATAATAACAAATAAAAAGAAGAAGAATAATAAGAATTCCTTGAAAAACAATAGGGACCTCGCAGCGGTCGCTGCTCGGGCCCTAATAAGAATTCCTTCAGGAACAATAGGGACCTCGCAGCGGTCGCTGCTCGGGCCCTAATAAGAATTCCTTCAGGAACAATAGGGACCTCGCAGCGGTCGCTGCTCGGGCCCTAATAATAATACTAATAATAATAATAATAATAATAATAATAATTTTTACAAAAACAATAGGGACCTCGCAGCGGTCGCTGCTCGGGCCCTAATAATAATCCGATCGAAAAACAATAGGGACCTCGCAGCGGTAGCTGCTCGGGCCCTAATAATAATTTTTACAAAAACAATAGGGACCTCGCAGCGGTCGCTGCTCGGGCCCTAATAAAGCTGCGAGCAGCTATAAAGGGCCCTCGCAACCCGGGCCACGTTGGGGTACTTGCACGTCGGGGTACTGGCACGTTGGGGTACTACTGTCAAATAGGACAAGGACCATCTAAAATGTTTTTGACAAGCCTTGTGTGTGCAAAGTTTAATCAAAATGCAAAATATGGTGTGCAATTCCCAAAATAAATTCAAAATGGTGGACTTCCTTTTAGGTTTAGCATACGGCTACAGAATACCTTTTGTAGGTCTTAAGCTAATAGGTATGCCTCCCAGTTTTCATAAATCTCGGTCAAGTCATCTTTAGTTGTGTATCGCTTGAATCATACAATTGGAAATGCTCCATAAAAATGCATAGAGGGCGCTATTGAGCACAACGTTGGGTTACTTGCACGTCAGGGTACTGGCACGTTGGGGCACTGTTACATGGAACAAGGACCATTTAAAATGTTAGTTTTTTCCATGCCTTGTCTGTGCAAAGTTTAATGAAAAAGGCCAAAAATGATGTATAATTCCCAAAATAAAATCAAAATAGCGGACTTCCTCTTTGGTTTGGCAAATGGCTACATAATACTTTTTTGTAGGTCTAGCATAATCATACAATCGGAAATGCTTCATAAAAATGTCTAGAGGGCGCTATTTATTGCAAATTGCACAATAAATCTCTGAAAAATTCATGTTCATGACAAGTCTGATGTGTTTGCAAAGTTTCATGAGTTTTCATGTGTATAAAAAAAAAAAAGCAGCACTTGACAACTGTTACATGGAACAAGGACCATTTAAAATGTTAGTTTTTTCCATGCCTTGTCTGTGCAAAGTTTAATGAAAAAGGCCAAAAATGATGTATAATTCCCAAAATAAAATCAAAATAGCGGACTTCCTCTTTGGTTTGGCAAATGGCTACATAATACTTTTTTGTAGGTCTAGCATAATCATACAATCGGAAATGCTTCATAAAAATGTCTAGAGGGCGCTATTTATTGCAAATTGCACAATAAATCTCTGAAAATTCATGTTCATGACAAGTCTGATGTGTTTGCAAAGTTTCATGAGTTTTCATGTGTATAAAAAAAAAAAAAAAAGCAGCACTTGACAAACAATGCATTGCTATGGCAACAGCGTGTTACAAAATAAAAAACTTTCGATTACTTTGCATCTTAAACATCTTAAGATGAAACACACCAAGTTTGAAGACAGTCGGATAAATTTTGTAGGAGGGGTTCGTTAAAATATGACCCCTGAAAAAAGCCACAAAAAATGGCAACAAATCCCATCATAAATCAAAATGGCAGACTTCCTGTTTGGTTTAGCACATGGTTCCAAGAGACTTTTTTGTACATCATGGGCTCTTATGTATGCCTGCAAATTATCATAGTGCTAGGTGAAACGTACAACCGGGAATGCTTTGTTAAAGAGGAGTTTTTTAGCTCAAAATGTGATGCCCGGCCCCTGGGGGACTTCCTGTTAGGTTAAGCACATGGCACCAAGAGACTTTTTTGTACATCCTGGACTGTTACATATGTCTACAATTTTTCATCGCTCTAGCTGCTTCGTACAACTGGGAATGCTTCATTAATAAGATTTTTTTTCCTTTGCAAAAAGTGCATGCCACGACAACAGCGTGTGACGAAATAAAAAACTTTCAATAACTTTTCATTTTCAACATCTTAAGATGAATCACACCAAGTTTGAAGATGATCGGATAAAATCTGTAGGAGGAGTTTGTTAAAATATGACCCCTATGAAATGGCCAAAAAAAATGGCAACACATTCCAAAGTAAATCAAAATGGCGGACGTCCTGTTAGGTTTAGCATATGGTTCAAAAGGAGTTTTTTGTAGGTCATAGCCTGTTACATATGTGTACCAATTTTCGTAGCTCTAGATTAAACGTACAACCGGCAATGCTTCGTGAAGTAAGAATTTTTAAACTCTAAATTTGATGCGCCGCCGCCGTCATATAGTATATCAAAAACTTTTCATTTTTCACAATGATGTTGTCCCAGGTGTTGAGATGGTACATCCCAAGATTGAAGTCAATCGGGTTAACCGTGTAGGAGAAGCGGGCAAAAGTATGACCCCTGTAAATGTGCAAAAATTGGCAAAAATTGGACATTTAAATACTCATACCTCACTTTCTGTCTATTTTAGGGTACACACTTCAAAGAGGTTTTTGTTCATTGGGATGTGCTACAGGTGCCACACAATTTTCATAGCCGTCGGACAATCGTAGCGGGACAGGGATCCGTTTAACCTATGTAGGGGGCGCTAAGGAGCCATTTTTCTGTTATCATGTATGGCGACTTTAAAATATAAAATTTTTCGCCAGGCCTGATGTGCGTGTAAAGTTTGGTGAGTTTTCGTTCACGTTTAGTGTCTCAAAAATGCGATTGTTTGCGGAGAAGAAAAAGAACTAGAGCTGCGAGCAGCTATAAAGGGCCCTCGCAGCCCGGGCCACGTTGGGGTACTTGCACGTTGGGGTACTTGCACGTTGGGGTACTGGCACGTTGGGGTACTGGCAAGTTTAGGTAAGGCACATTGGAAGCAGAATTTCTTTGAAAATGGCATGATAAACCTTGACATGTGGATTTTTTTTTTTTTTGTAAAAATACCGTTAAGTTGGTGTATTTTTTTTTATGCCTCTAGGGCTAGGTGGCGCTGTATATATAATGGAATGTTGTCATAGGGATACCTTCAAGCCTTGACTCTAAACATACATGTCAAGTGTGGGATTTTTTTGGAGCATGTACCGTGGAGTTATTAAGCATATCCTTCATTCACGATATTGCTTTTAATGTCCATTAGAGGCTATCAAAAATAAATAAAAAAGTACATGTTTGGATAAGTCTAATGCCAGTGAACATTTTGAGTGGTGGAAAGTAAAAGAATATTCATAAATGACTTAGTTATCACACTTAGAATGAGTTTACATTTTTTGTACAAAATACCGTATGTGGGGTATTTTTTTGTTTTGCCTCAAGGGCGAGGTGGCGCTGCATATATAACTGAATGTTGTCATAGAGATACCTTCAGGCCTTGACGATAAACATACATGTCAAGTTTGGGATTTTTTGGAGCATGTATCGGGGAGTTATTAAGCATATCCTTTTTCAGTGCGAAACACAAATTTTGATGCCCCGCGCTCATCATATAGTATTTCCAAAAGTCAAGATTTTTCCGTCTGTTGTTGGCTCAGGTCTTGGCATGGTCCAGGTCAAGTCATAAGTCAGTCGGATAAAACATGTAGGAGAAGTGGGCAAAAGTATGCCCCCTGAAAATGTGCAAAAATCGTCAAAAATGGGACATTCAAAAATTCGTACCTCACTTCCTGTTCATTTTAGCATATGGGTCCAAGAGACTTTTTTGTAGGTCTTTGGCTCCGTCATACACGTAAAAATTTTCGTAGATCTTGCTTAAACGTAGAATCGGGGCTGCTTCGTTAAAAATTTCTAGGGGGCGCTATTGAGTCATTTTTGTAAAAATAGTACAATCAACAATAAAATATTGTTCATTTTACCAGGCCAGATGTGTGTGCCAAGTTTCATGAGTTTCTGCGCATGTTTAGACCCTCAAAACTAGCGTTGTTTTCTTGGCGAACAGTGCTTAGCCACGCCCACAGCGATTCGCGAAAACTCACAAACTTCGTGTTGTGACATCATGAAGGCCGAAACCCTCATCTGAGCAAATATGAGGTTGGTCCAGTTAACGTGTTTGGAGAAAAATGTACAAGAAAATTCGTAAGAAAAAAAATTGCCACTAGGTGGCGCTATCAGTAAGATGAAATATAAGTTCGTAGATGTCTTTAGGGCTGGACTCTCATCAAATGTGTGAAATTTTGAGAAGATAGGATCATCTCGGTCAAGTTCATGCAGCTTTTATTGTCACGAAAAATTTTCGGACTTTGCGTCACCGTAGCGGCCACGCCCTTTGGCGAAAAGTTACAATATTCGGTGTGGGGCATGATCAACATCTTAAGGCTTTTCTGACCAATTTTCAACTGGATCCCTTCAACGAGCTCGGCACAGTAGCTAAAAACGTAAAGTATGACATTTATTGTTACCACTAGGTGGCGCTATATGTATAACTGAATTTTATCATATAGATGCTTTCAGGCCGTGACTATTACGTTGCCTGAGAAGTTTGAGATTTTTTGGAGCTTGAACATGGGAGTTATCACACTTAGAATGAGTTGACATTTTTTGTACAAAATACCGTATGTGGGGTATTTTTTTTTCACGCCTGAAGGGCTAGGTGGCGCTGCATATATAACTGAATTTTGTCATAGAGATACCTTCAGGCTTTGACTATAAACATACATGTCAAGTTTGGGATTTTTTGGAGCATGTACCGGGGAGTTATTAAGCATATCCTTTTTCAGTGCGAAACACAAAATTTGATGCCCCGCCCTCATCATATAGTATTTCCAAAAGTCAAGATTTTTCTGCCTGTAGTTGGCTCAGGTCTTGACATGGTCCAGGTCAAGTCTAAAGTCAGTCGGATGAAATGTGTAGGAGAAGTGGGCAAAAGTATGCCCCCTGAAAATGTGCAAAAATCGTCAAAAATGGGACATTCAAAAATTCATAGCTCACTTCCTGTTCATTTTAGCACATGGGTCCAAGAGACTTTTTTGTAGGTCATGGACTCCCTCATACACCTAAAAATTTTCGTAGATCTTGCTTAAACGTACAATCGGGGCTGCTTCGTTAAAAATTTCTAGGGGGCGCTATTGAGTCATTTTTGTAAAAATAGGACAATACATGATAAAATATTGCTCATTTTGCCAGGCCAGATGTGTGTGCCAAGTTTCATGAGTTTCTGCGCATGTTTAGACCATCAAAACTAGCGTTGTTTTCTTGGTGAACAGTGCTTAGCCACGCCCACAGCGATTCGCGAAAACTCACAAACTTCGTGTTGTGACATCATGAAGGCCGAAACCCCCATCTGAGCAAATATGAGGTTGGTCCAGTTAACGTGTTTGGAGAAAAATGTACAAGAAAATTCGTAAGAAAAAAAATTGCCACTAGGTGGCGCTATCAGTTAGATGAAATATAAGTTCGTAGATGTCTTTAGGGCTGGACTCTCATCAAATGTGTGAAATTTTGAGAAGATAGGATCATCTCGGTCAAGTTCATGCAGCTTTTATTGTCACGAAAAATCTTCAGACTTTGCGTCACCGTAGCGGCCACGCCCTTTGGCGAAAAGTTACAATATTCGGTGTGGGGCATCATCAACATCTTAAGGCTTTTCTGACCAATTTTCAACTGGATCCCTTCAACGAGCTCAGCACAGTAGCTAAAAACGTAAAGTATGACATTTATTGTAACCACTAGGTGGCGCTATATGTATAACTGAATTTTTTCATATAGGTGTTTTCAGGCCGTGACTATTACGTTGCCTGAGAAGTTTGAGATTTTTTGGAGCTTGTACATGGGAGTTATTCAGCATTTGCTCTTTCTGGACAAATGAAATTTTAAAGGCAATATTTGATGCCCCGCCCCCGTCATATAGTATTTCGAAAACGCAAGATTTTTTGCCTAGTTTTTCTCTTAAGTCTTGAGATGATAAATGCCAAGTTTAAAGTCAATGGGATGAAAAATGTTTGCATAGGGGGAAAAAGCATGACCACAGTGAATGTGCCAAAATAGGCCAAAATTGGACATTAAAAAATTCATAGCTCACTTCCTGTACATTTTAGGAAATGGCTTCCACTGACTTTTTTGTGCGTCTCGTAGTGCTACACGTGCCTGCCATTTTTCGTAGCTCTAGCTCAAACGGACCGGGATTGGTTTTTATTTTTCTACGCTAGGTGGCGCTATAGAGTCGCGTTGTTATGACAACTACATAATATCAAATTTTTCGCCGGGCCCGAAGAGACTGCAAAGTTTGGTGAGTTTTCGTAAATGTTTAGGCCCTCAAAAATGCGATCGTTTACGGAGAAGAAGAAGAAGAAGAATAATAATAATTCTTACAAAAACAAGAGGGACCTCGCAGCGGTCGCTGCTCGGGCCCTAATAATAATAAGAAGAATTCCTACAAAAACAATAGGGCCTCGCAGCGGCACCGTCGCCGCCGCTGCTCGGGCCCTAACTAGAGCTGCGAGCAGCTATAAAGGGCCCTAGCAGCCCGGGCCAGGTTGGGGTCCTTGCACGTTGGGGTACTTGCACGTTGGGGTACTGGCACATTGGGGTACTGGCATATTGGAAGCAAAATTTCTTTGAAAATGGCATAATAAACGTTTACATGAAGAATATTTTTTTGCCAGTGTGTGTATCAAGCTCAACGGGTTTTGGTGATTGTTAAGACCTGCAAAAATCAGCGTCCTTTTTTATTTTTAGGCAATGAGTTGCCCTGATTGGTATTTTTTTGTAAAAGTGTATATACACATCATCGCTCGTTGTACTCATTGCACAATGTTACTTTTATTGTCCAAAGGGGCAATCAAAAATGAATAAAACAAAATGGAAACGTACATACGTTTGGATCGGTGTGAAGCCAGTGAACAATTTGAGTGGTGGAAACTAAAAGAATATTCATAAATGACTTAGTTATCACACTTAGAATGAGTGTACATTTTTTGTACAAAATACCGTATGTGGGGTATTTTTAATTTTTTTTTATATAAGCCTCAAGGGCTAGGTGGCGCTGTATTTATAACTGAATGTTGTCATAGAGATACCTTCAGGCCTTGATTATAAGCATACATGTCAAGTGTGGGATTTTTTTTGGAGCATGTACCGTGGAGTTATTAAGCATATCCTTCATTCACGATATTGCTTTTAATGTCCATAGAGGCTATCAAAAATAAATAAAAATATATATATGTTTGGATAAGTCTGATGCCAGTGAACATTTTGAGTGGTGGAAACTAAAAGAATATTCATAAATGACTGAGTTATCACACTTAGAATGAGTTTACATTTTTTGTACAAAATACCGTATGTGGGGTATTTTTTTTTTCATGCCTCAAGGGCTAGGTGGCGCTGCATATATAACTGAATGTTGTCATAGAGATAACTTCAGGCCTTGACGATAAACATACATGTCAAGTTTGGGATTTTTTGGAGCATGTACCGGGGAGTTATCAAGCATAACCTTTTTCATTGTGAAACACAAATTTTGATGCCCCGCCCTCATCATATAGTATTTCGAAAAGTCAAAATTTTTCCCCCTGTCGTTGGCTCAGGTCTTGACATGGTCCAGGCCAAGTCTTAACTCAGTCGGATGAAACGTGTAGGAGAAGTGGGCAAAAGTCTGCCCCCTGTGAATGTGCAAAAATCGTCAAAAATGGGACATTCAAAAATTCGTAGCTCACTTCCTGTTCATTTTAGCATATGGGTACAAGAGACTTTTTTGTAGGTCTTGGGCTCCCTCATACACCTAAAAATATTCGGCGTTCTTGCTTAAATGTACAACCGGGGCTGCTTCGTTAAAAATTTCGAGGTGGCGCTATTGAGTCATTTTTGTAAAAATAGCACAATCAACAATAAAAAATTGCTCATTTTACCAGGCCAGATGTGTGTGCCAAGTTTCAGGGGTGTCTGTGCATGTTTAGACCCTCAAAACTGGCGTTGTTTTCTTGGCGAACAGCGCTTAGCCACGCCTACAGCAATTCGCGAAAACTCACAAACTTCGTGTTGTGACATCATGAAGGCCGAAACCCTCCTCTGAGCAAATATGAGGTAGGTCCAGTTAACGTGTTTGGAGAAAAACGTAGAAGAAAATTCGTAAGAAAAAAAATTGCCACTAGGTGGCGCTATCAGTTAGATGAAATGTAAGTTAGTAGATGTCTTTAGAGCTGGACTCTCATCAAATGTGTGAAATTTTGAGAAGATAGGATCATCTCGGTCAAGTTAATGCAGCTTTTATTGTCACGAAAAATCTTCAGACTTTGCATCACCGTAGCGGCCACGCCCTTTGGCGAAAAGTTACAATATTCGGTGTGGGGCATGATCAACATCTTAAGGCTTTTCTGACCAATTTTCAACTGGATCCCTTCAACGAGCTCAGCACAGTAGCTAAAAACGTAAAGTATGACATTTATTGTAACCACTAAGTGGCGCTATATGTATGACTGAATTTTGTCATATAGATGTTTTCAGGCCGTGACTATTACGTTGCCTGAGAAGTTTGAGATTTTTTGGAGCTTGTACATGGGAGTTATTCAGCATTTGCTCTTTCTGGAAAAATGAAATTTTAAAGGCAATATTTGATGCCCCGCCCCCGTCATATAGTATTTCGAAAAGGCAAGACTTTTTGCCCAACTGTTCTCTTAGGTCTTGAGATGATAAATGCCAAGTTTGAAGTCAATGGGATGAAAAATGTTTGCATAGGGGGAAAAAGCATGACCACAGTGAATGTGCCAAAATAGGCCAAAGTTGGACATTAAAAAATTCATAGCTCACTTCCTGTACATTTTAGCTACATGGTCCCAATAGACGTTTTTGTGCGTCTCGGGGTGCTACACGTGCCTGCCAATTTTCGTTGCTCTAGCTCAAACGTGCCGGGCTTGGTTTTTATTTTTCTATGCTAGGGGGCGCTATAGAGTCGCGTTGTTAGAACGACTTCATAATATCAAATTTTTCGCCGGACCTGAGGAGTGTGCAAAGTTCGGTGAGTTTTCGTGAACATTTAGGTACCCAAAATCGCGATTGTTTGCGGAGAATAAAGAAGAAGAAGAATAATAACTAGAGCTGCAAGCAGCTATAAAGGGCCCTCGCAGCCCGGGCCACGTTGGGGTCCTTGCACGTTGGGGTACTTGCACGTTGGGGTACTGGCACGTTGGGGTACTGGCATATTGGAAGCAAAATTTCTTTGAAAATGGCATAATAAACGTTTACATGTAGAATATTTTTTTGCCAGTGTGTGTGTCAAGCTCAACGGGTTTTGGTGATTGTTAAGACCTGCAAAAATCAGCGTCCTTTTTTATTTTTAGCAATGAGTTGCCCTGATTGGTATTTTTTTGTAAAAGTGTATATACACATCATCGCTCGTTGTACTCATTGCACAATGTTACTTTTATTGTCCAAAGGGGCAATCAAAAATGAATAAAACAAAATGGAAACGTACATACGTTTGGATCGGTGTGAAGCCAGTGAACAATTTGAATGGTGGAAACTAAAAGAATATTCATAAATGACTTAGTTATCACACTTAGAATGAGTGTATATTTTTTGTACAAAATACCGTATGTGGGGTATTTTTTTTTTTTTTATATATAAGCCTCAAGGGCTAGGTGGCGCTGTATTTATAACTGAATGTTGTCATAGAGATACCTTCAGGCCTTGATTATAAGCATACATGTCAAGTGTGGGATTTTTTTTTGGAGCATGTACCGTGGAGTTATTAAGCATATCCTTCATTCACGATATTGCTTTTAATGTCCATAGAGGCTATCAAAAATAAATAAAAATATATATATGTTTGGATAAGTCTGATGCCAGTGAACATTTTGAGTGGTGGAAACTAAAAGAATATTCATAAATGACTTAGTTATCACACTTAGAATGAGTTTACATTTTTTGTACAAAATACCGTATGTGGGGTATTTTTTTTTCATGCCTCAAGGGCTAGGTGACGCTGCATATATAACTGAATGTTGTCATAGAGATAACTTCAGGCCTTGACGATAAACATACATGTCAAGTTTGGGATTTTTTGGAGCATGTACCGGGGAGTTATCAAGCATATCCTTTTTCATTGCGAAACACACATTTTGATGCCCCGCCCTCATCATATAGTATTTCGAAAAGTCTCAATTTTTCCCCCTGTCGTTGGCTCAGGTCTTGACATGGTCCAGGCCAAGTCTGAACTCAGTCGGATGAAACGTGTAGGAGAAGTGGGCAAAAGTATGCCCCCTGTGAATGTGCAAAAATCGTCAAAAATGGGACATTCAAAAATTCGTAGCTCACTTCCTGTTCATTTTAGCATATGGGTACAAGAGACTTTTTTGTAGGTCTTGGGCTCCCTCATACACCTAAAAATATTCGTCGTTCTTGCTTAAACGTACAACCGGGGCTGCTTCGTTAAAAATTTCGAGGGGGCGCTATTGAGTCATTTTTTTAAAAATAGCACAATCAACAATAAAATATTGCTCATTTTACCAGGCCAGATGTGTGTGCCAAGTTTCAGGAGTTTCTGTGCATGTTTAGACCCTCAAAACTGGCGTTGTTTTCTTGGCGAACAGCGCTTAGCCACGGCCACAGCAATTCGCGAAAACTCACAAACTTCGTGTTGTGACATCATGAAGGCCGAAACCCTCATCTGAGCAAATATGAGGTAGGTCCAGTTAACGTGTTTGGAGAAAAACGTAGAAGAAAATTCGTAAGAAAAAAAATTGCCACTAGGTGGCGCTATCAGTTAGATGAAATGTAAGTTAGTAGATGTCTTTAGAGCTGGACTCTCATCAAATGTGTGAAATTTTGAGAAGATAGGATCATCTCGGTCAGGTTAATGCAGCTTTTATTGTCACGAAAAATCTTCAGACTTTGCGTCACCGTCGCGGCCACGCCCTTTGGCGAAAAGTTACAATATTCGGTGTGGGGCATCATCAACATCTTAAGGCTTTTCTGACCAATTTTCAACTGGATCCCTTCAACGAGCTCAGCACAGTAGCTAAAAACGTAAAGTATGACATTTATTGTAACCACTAAGTGGCGCTATATGTAGAACTGAATTTTGTCATATAGATGTTTTCAGGCCGTGACTATTACGTTGCCTGAGAAGTTTGAGATTTTTTGGAGCTTGTACATGGGAGTTATTCAGCATTTGCTCTTTCTGGACAAATGAAATTTTAAAGGCAATATTTGATGCCCCGCCCCCATCATATAGTATTTCGAAAAGGCAAGACTTTTTGCCCAGCTGTTCTCTTAGGTCTTGAGATGATAAATGCCAAGTTTGAAGTCAATGGGATGAAAAAAGTTTTGCATAGGGGGAAAAAGCATGACCACAGTGAATGTGCCAAAATAGGCCAAAATTGGACATTAAAAAATTCATAGCTCACTTCCTGTACATTTTAGCTACATGGTCCCAATAGACTTTTTTGTGCGTCTCGGGGTGCTACACGTGCCTACCAATTTTCGTTGCTCTAGCTCAAACATGCCGGGCTTGGTTTTTATTTTTCTATGCTAGGGGGCGCTATAGAGTCGCGTTGTTATAACGACTTCATAATATCAAATTTTTCGCCGGACCTGAGGAGTGTGCAAAGTTCGGTGAGTTTTCGTGAATATTTAGGTACCCAAAATCGCGATTGTTTGCGGAGAATAAAGAAGAAGAAGAAGAAGAAGAAGAAGAAGAAGAAGAAGAAGAAGAAGAATTTTTACAAAAACAATAGGGACCTCGCAGCGGTCGCTGCTCGGGCCCTAATAATAATAATTTTTACAAAAACAATAGGGACCTCGCAGCGGTCGCTGCTCGGGCCCTAACTAGAGCTGCGAGCAGCTATAAAGGGCCCTCGCAGCCCGGGCCACATTGGAGTCCTTGCACGTTGGGGTACTTGCACGTTAGGGTACTGGCACGTTGGGGTACTGGCATATTGGAAGCAAAATTTCTTTGAAAATGGCATAATAAACGTTTACATGTAGAATATTTTTTTTGCCAATGTGTATCAAGCTCAATGGGTTTTGGGGATTGTTAAGACCTGCAAAAATCTGCGTCCTTTTTTATTTTTAGGCAATGAGTTGCCCTGATTGGTATTTTTTGTAAAAGTGTATATATACATCATCGCTCGTTGTACTCATTGCACAATGTTACTTTTATTGTCCAAAGGGGCAATCAAAAATGAATAAAACAAAATGGAAACGTACATACGTTTGGATCGGTGTGAAGCCAGTGAACATTTTGAGTGGTGGAAACTAAAAGAATATTCATAAATGACTGAGTTATCACACTTAGAATGAGTTTACATTTTTTGTACAAAATACCGTATGTGTTTTTTTTTTTTTTTATATAAGCCTCAAGGGCAAGGTGGCGCTGTATTTATAACTGAATGTTGTCATCGAGATACCTTCAGGCCTTGATTATAAGCATACATGTCAAGTGTGGGATTTTTTTTGGAGCATGTACCGTGGAGTTATTAAGCATATCCTTCATTCACGATATTGCTTTTAATGTCCACAGAGGCTATCAAAAATAAATAAAAATATATATATGTTTGGATAAGTCTGATGCCAGTGAACATTTTGAGTGGTGGAAACTAAAAGAATATTCATAAATGACTTAGTTATCACACTTAGAATGAGTTTACATTTTTTGTACAAAATACCGTATGTGGGGTATTTTATTTTTATGCCTCAAGGGCTAGGTGGCGCTGCATATATAACTGAATGTTGTCATAGAGATAGCTTCAGGCCTTGACGATAAACATACATGTCAAGTTTGGGATTTTTTGGAGCATGTACCGGGGAGTTATTAAGCATATCCTTTTTCAGTGCGAAACACAAATTTTGATGCCCCGCCTTCATCATATAGTATTTCGAAAGGTCAAGATTTTTCCCCCTGTCGTTGGCTCAGGTCTTGACATGGTCCAGGTCAAGTCTTAACTCAGTCAGATGAAACTTGTAGGAGAAGTGGGCAAAAGTCTGCCCCCTGTGAATGTGCAAAAATAGTCAAAAATGGGACATTCAAAAATTCGTAGCCAACTTCCTGTTCATTTTAGCATATGGGTCCATGAGACTTTTTTGTAGGTCTTGGGCTCCCTCATACACCTAAAAATATTCGTCGTTCTTGCTTAAACGTACAACCGGGGCTGCTTCGTTAAAAACTTCTCGGGGGCGCTATTGAGTCATTTTTTTAAAAATAGCACAATCAACAATAAAATATTGCTCATTTTACCAGGCCAGATGTGTGTTCCAAGTTTCATGAGTTTCTGTGCATGTTTAGACCCTCAAAACTGGCGTTGTTTTCTTGGCGAACAGCGCTTAGCCACACCCACAGCAATTCGCGAAAACTCACAAACTTCGTGTTGTGACATCATGAAGGCCGAAACCCTCATCTGAGCAAATATGAGGTAGGTCCAGTTAACGTGTTTGGAGAAAAACGTAGAAGAAAATTCGTAAGAAAAAAAATTGCCACTAGGTGGCGCTATCAGTTAGATGAAATATAAGTCAGTAGATGTCTTTAGGGCTGGACTCTCATCAAATGTGTGAAATTTTGAGAAGATAGGATCATCTCGGTCAAGTTAATGCAGCTTTTATTTTCACGAAAAATCTTCAGAATTTGCGGCACCGTAGCGGCCACGCCCTTTGGCGAAAAGTTACAATATTCGGTGTGGGGCATGATCAACATCTTAAGGCTTTTCTGACCAATTTTCAAATGGATCCCTTCAACAAGCTCAGCACAGTAGCTAAAAACGTAAAGTATGACATTTATTGTAACCACTAGGTGGCGCTATATGTATAACTGAATTTTATCATATAGATGTTTTCAGGCCGTGACTATTACGTTGCCTGAGAAGTTTGAGATTTTTTGGAGCTTGAACATGGGAGTTATTAAGCATTTGCTCTTTCTGGACAAATGAAATTTTAAAGGCAATATTTGATGCCCCGCCCCCGTCATATAGTATTTCAAAAAGGCAAGATGTTTTGCCCAGTTGTTCTCTCAGGTCTTGAGATGATAAATGCCAAGTTTGAAGTCAATTGGATGAAAAATGTTTGCAAAGGGGGAAAAAGCATGACCACATTGAATGTGCCAAAATAGGCCAAAATTGGACATTAAAAAATTCATAGCTCACTTCCTGTACATTTTAGCTACATGGTCCCAATAGACTTTTTTGTGCGTCTCGGGGTGCTACACGTGCCTGCCAATTTTTGTTGCTCTAGCTCAAACGTGCCGGGCTTGGTTTTTATTTTTCTATGCTAGGGGGCGCTATCGAGTCGCATTGTTATGACGACTTAATAATATCAAATTTTTCGCCGGGCCTGAGGAGTGTGCAAAGTTCGGTGAGTTTTCGTGAATGTTTAGGTACCCAAAATCGCGATCGTTTGCGGAGAATAAAGAAGAAGAAGAAGAAGAAGAAGAAGAAGAATAACTAGAGCTGCGAGCAGCTATAAAGGGCCCTCGCAGCCCGGGCCACGTTGGAGTCCTTGCACGTTGGGGTACTTGCACGTTAGGGTACTGGCACGTTGGGGTACTGGCATATTGGAAGCAAAATTTCTTTGAAAATGGCATAATAAACGTTTACATGTAGAATATTTTTTTTGCCAGTGTGTGTCAAGCACAACGGGTTTTGGTGATTGTTAAGACCTGCAAAAATCAGCGTCCTTTTTTATTTTTAGGCAATGAGTTGCCCTGGTTGGTATTTTTTGTAAAAGTGTATATATACATCATCGCTCGTTGTACTCATTGCACAATGTTACTTTTATTGTCCAAAGGGGCAATCAAAAATGAATAAAACAAAATGGAAACGTACATACGTTTGGATCGGTGTGAAGCCAGTGAACAATTTGAGTGGTGGAAACTAAAAGAATATTCAGAAATGACTTAGTCATCACACTTAGAATGAGTTTACATTTTTTTGTACAAAATACCGTATGTGGGTTTTTTTTTTTATATAAGCCTCAAGGGCTAGGTGGCGCTGTATTTATAACTGAATGTTGTCATCGAGATACCTTCAGGCCTTGATTATAAGCATACATGTAAAGTGTTGGGATTTTTTTTGGAGCATGTACCGTGGAGTTATTAAGCATATCCTTCATTCACGATATTGCTTTTAATGTCCACAGAGGCTATCAAAAATAAATAAAAATATATATATGTTTGGATAAGTCTGATGCCAGTGAACATTTTGAGTGGTGGAAACTAAAAGAATATTCATAAATGACTTAGTTATCACACTTAGAATGAGTTTACATTTTTTGTACAAAATACCGTATGTGGGGTATTTTTTTTTTATGCCTCAAGGGCTTGGTGGCGCTGCATATATAACTGAATGTTGTCATAGAGATAGCTTCAGGCCTTGACGATAAACATACATGTCAAGTTTGGGATTTTTTGGAGCATGTACCGGGGAGTTATTAAGCATATCCTTTTTCAGTGCGAAACACAAATTTTGATGCCCCGCCTTCATCATATAGTATTTCGAAAGGTCAAGATTTTTCCCCCTGTCGTTGGCTCAGGTCTTGACATGGTCCAGGTCAAGTCTTAACTCAGTCAGATGAAACGTGTAGGAGAAGTGGGCAAAAGTCTGCGCCCTGTGAATGTGCAAAAATTGTAAAAAATGGGACATTCAAAAATTCGTAGCTCACTTCCTGTTCATTTTAGCATATGGGTCCAAGAG
Organism: Festucalex cinctus; assembly: GCF_051991245.1. Lineage (NCBI taxonomy): Eukaryota > Metazoa > Chordata > Actinopteri > Syngnathiformes > Syngnathidae > Festucalex > Festucalex cinctus. The sequence continues at coordinate 30,901,155 of NC_135416.1, read as the reverse complement.
ACTTTTTTGTAGGTCTTGGGCTCCCTCATACACCTAAAAATATTCGTCGTTCTTGCTTAAACGTACAACCGGGGCTGCTTCGTTAAAAACTTCTAGGGGGCACTATTGAGTCATTTTTGTAAAAATAGCACAATCAACAATAAAATATTGCTCATTTTACCAGGCCAGATGTGTGTGCCAAGTTTCATGAGTTTCTGTGCATGTTTAGACCCTCAAAACCGGCGTCGTTTTCTTGGCGAACAGCGCTTAGCCACACCCACAGCAATTCGCGAAAACTCACAAACTTCGTGTTGTGACATCATGAAGGCCGAAACCCTCATCTGAGCAAATATGAGGTAGGTCCAGTTAACGTGTTTGGAGAAAAACGTAGAAGAAAATTCGTAATAAAAAAAATTGCCACTAGGTGGCGCTATCAGTTAGATGAAATGTAAGTCAATAGATGTCTTTAGGGCTGGACTCTCATCAAATGTGTGAAATTTTGAGAAGATAGGATCATCTCGGTCAAGTTAATGCAGCTTTTATTTTCACGAAAAATCTTCAGACTTTGCGTCACCGTAGCGGCCACGCCCTTTGGCGAAAAGTTACAATATTCGGTGTGGGGCATGATCAACATCTTAAGCCTTTTCTGACCAATTTTCAAATGGATCCCTTCAACAAGCTCAGCACAGTAGCTAAAAACGTAAAGTATGACATTTATTGTAACCACTAGGTGGCGCTATATGTATAACTGAATTTTATCATATAGATGTTTTCAGGCCGTGACTATTACGTTGCCTGAGAAGTTTGAGATTTTTTGGAGCTTGAACATGGGAGTTATTAAGCATTTGCTCTTTCTGGACAAATGAAATTTTAAAGGCAATATTTGATGCCCCGCCCCCGTCATATAGTATTTCAAAAAGGCAAGATGTTTTGCCCAGCTGTTCTCTTAGGTCTTGAGATGATAAATACCAAGTTTGAAGTCAATGGGATGAAAAATGTTTGCATAGGGGGAAAAAGCATGACCACAGTGAATGTGCCAAAATAGGCCAAAATTGGACATTAAAAAATTCATAGCTCACTTCCTGTACATTTTAGCTACATGGTCCCAATAGACTTTTTTGTGCGTCTCGGGGTGCTACACGTGCCTGCCAATTTTCGTTGCTCTAGCTCAAACGTGCCGGGCTTGGTTTTTATTTTTCTATGCTAGGGGGCGCTATAGAGTCGCGTTGTTATAACGACTTCATAATATCAAATTTTTCGCCGGACCTGAGGAGTGTGCAAAGTTCGGTGAGTTTTCGTGAATATTTAGGTACCCAAAATCGCGATTGTTTGCGGAGAATAAAGAATAATAATAACTAGAGCTGCGAGCAGCTATAAAGGGCCCTCGCAACCCGGGCCACGTTGGGGTATTTGCACGTCGGGGTACTGGCATGTTGGGGTACTGTCAAATAGGAAACCATCTAAATTGTAAACGTTTTTGCCATGCTTTGTGTTTGTAAAGGTTCATGGAAAGGCCAAAAATGATGCACAATTAACAAAAAAAAAAAAAAAAAAAAAAAAAAAAAATCCAAATGGATTGGCACATGGCTATATAGAATACTTTTTGAATATATTCGGCATGCCTGCCAATATTCACACATCTAGCTGAATCATATAAACGGAAAGACTTCATAAAAATGTCTAAAGGGCGCTATTGAGCCATTTATTACAATTGCACAACAAATATCTAAATAAAATATTCATGTTCCAGACAGGTCTGGTGTGTGTGCAAAGTTTTGTGTGTTTTCGCCCATATTTAGACTCTCAAAGAAGCATTTTTCTTCACAAACAATGCATGGCTAGAGCAAAGGCGTGTGACAAAATAAAAAAATTCAATAACTTTTCATCTTAAATATCTTAAGATGAAACACGCCAAAGAATGAAGACGATCTGATAAGTTCTGTTGAAAATATGACCCCTATAAAAGGCCCCAAAAAATGGCTACAAATACCAAAGTAAATCCAAATGGCAGACTTCCTGTTTGATTCAGCATATGGCTTTAGAAACCTTTTTGTAAGTCTTAGGCTGATAGGTATCCCAATTTTTACAAATCTAGCTGAATCATAAAATACAAAACATTTGCAAAAGCTTCATAAAAATGTCTAGAGGGCGCTATTGAACCATCCATCCATCCATCCATTTTCTTGACCGCTTATTCCTCACAAGGGTCGCGGGGGCTGCTGGCGCCTATCTCAGCGGGCTCTGGGCAGTAGGCGGGGGACACCCTGGACTGGTTGCCAACCAATCGCAGGGCACACAGAGACGAACAACCATCCACACTCACACGCACACCTAGGGACAATTCGGAGCGCCCAATTAACCTGCCATGCATGTCTTTGGAATGTGGGAGGAGACCGGACGCTATTGAACCATGTATTGCAAATTGAATAAGAAATCTCTAAAATATTCATGCTTATGACAAGCCTGATGTTTGTGTAAAGTTTCATGAGTTTTTGCACATGTTTAGACCAAAAAAAAAAGCATTATTTTACTTGGCAAACAATGCATCACCATGACAATGGCGTGCGACAAAATAAATAACTTTCGATAACTTTGCATCTTAAACATCTTAAGATGAAGCACACCAAGTTTAAAGACAGTCGGATAAATTTTGTAGGAGGAGTCCGTTAAAATATGACCCCGAAAAAAGGCCACAAAAAATGGCTACAAATCCCAACGTAAATCAAAATGGCGGACTTCCTGTTTGGTTTAGCAGATGGTTCCAAGAGACTTTTTTGTACATCGTGGGCTCTTATGTATGCCTCTAAATTATCATAGCGCTAGGTGAAACGTACAACCGGGAATGCTTCGTTAAAGATTTTTTTTAGCTCAAAATGTGATGCCCGGCCCCTACGGGACTTCCTGTTGGGTTTAGCACATGGCACCAAGAGACTTTTTTGTACATCGTGGGCTGTTACATGTGTCTCCAAATTTTCGTAGCTCTAGCTGCTTCGTACAACTGGGAATGCTTCATTAAGAAGGAATTTTTTCCTTTGCAAACTGTGCATGCCACGGCAACAGCGTGCGACAAAATAAAAAGCTTTCAATAACTTTTCATCTTCAACATCTTAAGATGAATCACACCAAGTTTGGAGATGATCGGATAAACTCTGTAGGAGGAGTTCGTTAAAATAAGACCCCTATGAAATGGCCCAAAAAATGGCAACACGTTCCAAAGTAAATCAAAATGGCGGACTTCCTGTTCGGTTTAGCATATGGTTCAAAAAGAGTTTTTTGTACCTTGAGGGCTGTTACATATGTCTTAAAATTTTGGTAACTCTAGGTGAAATGTACAGCCGGGAATGCTTCATTAAGTAAGAATTTTGAAACACAAAATTTGATGCCTCGCCTCTGGCGGACTTCCTGTTAGGTTTAGCATATGGCACCAACAGGCTTTTTTGTAGATCATAGTCTGTTACATATGTGTACCAATTTTCGTAGCTCTAGATTAAACGTACCACCGGCAATGCTTCGTTAAGTAAGAATTTTGAAACTGTAAATTTGATGCCCCGCCACCGTCATATAGTATGTCAAAAACTTTAGATTTTTTACCATGATGTTGTCCCAGGTGTTGAGATGGTACAGCCCAAGTTTGAAGTCAATCGGGTTAACCGTGTAGGAGAAGCGGGCAAAAGTATGACCCCTGTAAATGTGCAAAAATGGGCCAAAATTGGACATTCAAATACTCATACCTCACTTCCTGTCTATTTTAGGGTACACATATCAAAGAGGTTTTTGTTCATCTGGATGTGCTACAGGTGCCACACAATTTTCGTAGCCATAGGACAATCGTAGCGGGACAGGGATCCGTTTAACCTATGTAGGTGGCGCTACAGAGCCATTTTTCTGTTATCATGTATGGCGACTTTAAAATATCAAATTTTTCGCCAGACCCGATCTGCGTGTAAAGTTTGGTGAGTTTTCGTTCATGTTTAGTGCCTCAAAAATGTGGTTGTTTGCGGAAAAGAATAATAACAAAGAAAAAGAAGAAGAAGAAGAAGAAGAATAACTAGAGCTGCGAGCAGCTATAAAGGGCCCTCGCAACCCGGGCCACGTTGGGGTATATGCAAGTCGGGGGACTTGCACGTTGGGGTACTGTTAAATAGACAAGGACCATGGAAAATAGAAATGCATTTGCCGTGCCTTGTGTGTAAAAAGGTGCAGTAAAAGGCCAAAAATGATGCACAATTCCCAAAATAAATTCAAAAGTGTGGACTTTCTGATGTGTGTGCAAAGTTTCATGAAAAGTCGCTCGTTTGATATTCAAAACCAGCATCTGTTTATTTGAAAACATTGCATGGCACAGAGATGGTGTGTGATCAAATAAAAAGCTTTTTGATGACTCTTAATGTGGTGTCGCTGTGCAACACATATGTATTCATGACATAGTGAAGTATTGTGACAGTTTTGTAGGGTCCAGCAAACAGTAAATGTGTGACAGTTATTCAAGAAAAAATGTAGCTTTGAAGCAGGCTAACCAATGACATCATCTAAAGGGGAAAAAAGCACATGAGCAAGCATAGGTATAAGTAGAGGAGAAAAAGAGATGAAAGAAGTGCGAGAGATGGAACAGGAGAGGAATGCAGCTGTTTATGTATAGCTGTTGTAACAGGACAGATTAAATAACACTTTAACCTGGGGTTAACAGCGCCCTAGGATAGATAAACTCTTTAGTGTAAAAGTTTTCTGGGACAGATGAATCCCTTGGGGTCAAAGAGTTTGGGTTAGCACATAGTCTGTCTTAGGATAATGTAACCTCCATGGATGAATTAGTCCTAGGACGCTTTGACCTGCGGGCTAAAACTTCAGGGGGGTTAACCTGTCCTGTTATATTGTGATCATCGTCTTCGTGCATGTCCTCAGTGGCTTCTTCTGTCTGTGTGGCAGCATTTGATACATCTGTAGAACAAAAAAGAATGAAGAATCATGTTAGATCTGTGAAGTTTGGTTGTCTTAGGTGTAGTTTACAGAACAGTCGTGTGCATATTTTTAGCATGGTAGTGTCTTAATACAAATGCATATTATGTAATGCACTGTATATGGATATTACAGACGTAATATTTGACGGTGATCTTATATTCATAGTTTTTGCCCGTTAATAAATAATATAGCTAGTAAGTAATAAGACACGCAAAAATGGTATAGTTGAATCCTCTGGGTCAAAAAGCAATGTTTTAGGATTGTGTGATGAAATGATGAATAAAAGTAAGGATACGACAGGTACATAAATGGTTATGTAAGTGTAAAATTTGGCATGGTGTGTCCAGATACATGCAGGATAAGTATAAAATATTATGGTGTGTGATTGATTTTTTCTTAGTAAAAATTAGTATTGTAAAGGTCAAGTCACAGTATGTCCAAAATTTGTTTTAAAAAAAATCTATGGTATAGAAACATCATAATCAGGGGCAAAGACATAAACATAATAATAGTAATTAATAATGATAGAATTTAAATACAATCTTTTCCATGAATATGTCAGTTATTTTGAGAAGATACAGAAAAAAAAGAACTTTGAAGTGTCTATCAGTGGATGAAAGAGGGCAAGATCACAGCATAGCTACATGATATCAGTCACATTTGAAAGTAATCAAGTGTAGTATGTATTCACATTATATACATTGAGAAATTGCGGCTCAATAATCAGTCAGTGTTTTAGTTAACAGTCCAATGTTACCTTCAAGATATTCCTAACAGAAAAAAAGGAACGTGCATTAACAAAAAAATGTAAAAATGTCCATTGTCAAACATGTCATTCATTATACACAATGTGTAGGATGGGGATGCTTGCTGTGTTAGTGTTTGTGTGTCTTCCATGTCATATAGCTTACCATCACGGACAAATGCATCACATGCATCCTTTATATCCAATGCAGTCTGGAGTTCTTTCACAAGCTTGGTTTTGAAGTCTATCTGTTTTTCAAGTGCTCGATTGACTCGAGTCACATGGACTAGTTGGTTCATTTGGGAATGAAGATCAAGGCTGCGCTGGTATAAGTCGTTGCGACTGAAAGCATGATCAATGCATGCATACTGTAATGACAAAGCATTCAATGAAAATCAGTCATGTTAGATTCCATGATTCTAAATAGCAGAGGTAACGTGTTGGTGCAAAACGTTGTGGTCGTGTTGCATGTTACTCAATGGCTGTGTGTGTCAAAACGAGTTTATTTGAAAGAATATACAAATATATACACACGGACATATATATTTATACAGTATAACAGTACCGCATGTATTGGTTTTAAGGAAAGAGTTGAAAAGCAGTATTCAGAAAAAAGCATAAGACGCACAAAGTACCATTTCACTACATGTAATAAGTTGTCAAGTAGACATGTGAATTAAGTGGTTAAGATAGTGGCTACTGTGCAAGTAAGCTTCAATTGTCTCTAAAAGGTTAGCATATGTGTTCTACATGATATCAATGGCTAGACGTGCTCGTGGAGAAACATTACAAACAGAAAAACACACTAAAGGTGCCTTTAACAAACCTGTTAATAAATGAGAACTTAATACATATATGTATGGCATACTGTATATGATTGAGAAAGTTGTCCTGTTTAGTTTATGTATTGTATACTTACGGAAAAAAGTTGGCAATCTTTGCGTATGGAGATGATTAGAGGGTCTTTATCAAAAGAGAATTTGCTTGGTGATTTGTTCATGTTCTGTAGAAAAGCAAAGGAGTAGAAATAAATACAGTATCATACTTCATAAACATACAAGAAATTTGTAGCTGTATTAACCATTGTTGGTATTTGAAGTGATAATTTAAGAATAGAAGTGTAGTGATTGCAGAATTTATAGAGTGCTTACCTTGTATGACTTTGTAGATGGAAATGTCTTTTGTTGAAAGAGCTCTTTGTTGTCTACTATATATGCAAGGACAAGCATAAGTAGGTGTGGTTATGAAGTTCTTGACCATTGAAATAAAGCAGTGGTATCAAATGTATGGACCGTGGTTTGGCTCAGGCCTGCAAAGGGGTTTAATGTGGCACAAGAGATAATCTTGTAAGGTACAAAAAATAATAATAATATAATAGGTATGCCTCTGAGTTTTCACAAATCTAGGTCAAGTCAAGTCATCTTTAGTTATTTCGCGCTTGAATCATCCAATCGGAAATGCTCCATAAAAAATGTATAGAGAGTGCGATTTATTGCAAATTGCACAAGAAATCTCTAAAAATTCATGTTAATGACAAGTCTGATGTGTGTGCAAAGTTTCACGAGTTTTCACACATGTATAGATAAAAAAAAACAAAGCAGCACTTTACTTGGCAACCAATGCATCGCTATAGCAGCAGCGTGCGACAAAATAAAAAACTTTCGATAAATTTGCATCTTAAACATCTTAAGATGAAACACACCAAGTTTGAACACGGTCGGATGAATTTTGTAGGAGGAGTTAAAATATGACCCCTAAAAAAGGCCACAAAAAAAGGCTACAAATCCCATCATAAATCAAAATGGCGGACTTCCTGTTTGGTTTAGCACATGGTTCCAAGAGACTTTTTTGTACATCGTGGGCTCTTATGTATGCCTCTAAATTATCATAGCGCTAGGTGAAACGTACAACCGGGAATGCTTCGTTAAAGAGGAGTAATTAGCTCAAAATGTGATGCCCGGCCCCTACGGGACTTCCTGTTGGGTTTAGCACATGGCACCAAGAGACTTTTTTGTACATCGTGGGCTGTTACATTTGTCTCCAAATTTTCGTAGCTCTAGCTGCTTCGTACAACTGGGAATGCTTCATTAAGAAGTAATTTTTTCCTTTGCAAACTGTGCATGCCACGGCAACAGCGTGCGACAAAATAAAAAGCTTTCAATAACTTTTCATCTTCAACATCTTAAGATGAATCACACCAAGTTTGGAGATGATCGGATAAACTCTGTAGGAGGAGTTCGTTAAAATAAGACCCTTATGAAATGGCCCAAAAAATGGCAACACGTTCCAAAGTAAATCAAAATGGCGGACTTCCTGTTCGGTTTAGCATATGGTTCAAAAAGAGTTTTTTGTACCTTGAGGGCTGTTACATATGTCTTCAAATATTGGTAACTCTAGGTGAAATGTACAGCCGGGAATGCTTCATTAAGTTAGAATTTTGAAACACAAAATTTGATGCCTCGCCTCTGGCGGACTTCCTGTTAGGTTTAGCATATGGCACCAACAGGCTTTTTTGTAGATCATAGTCTGTTACATATGTGGACCAATTTTCGTAGCTCTAGATTAAACGTACCACCGGCAATGCTTCGTTAAGTAAGAATTTTGAAACTGTAAATTTGATGCCCCGCCACCGTCATATAGTATGTCAAAAACTTTAGATTTTTTACCATGATGTTGTCCCAGGTGTTGAGATGGTACAGCCCAAGTTTGAAGTCAATCGGGTTAACCGTGTAGGAGAAGCGGGCAAAAGTATGACCCCTGTAAATGTGCAAAAATGGGCCAAAATTGGACATTCAAATACTCATACCTCACTTCCTGTCTATTTTAGGGTACACATATCAAAGAGGTTTTTGTTCATCTGGATGTGCTACAGGTGCCACACAATTTTCGTAGCCATAGGACAATCGTAGCGGGACAGGGATCCGTTAAACCTATGTAGGTGGCGCTACAGAGCCATTTTTCTGTTATCATGTATGGCGACTTTAAAATATCAAATTTTTCGCCAGACCCGATCTGCGTGTAAAGTTTGGTGAGTTTTCGTTCATGTTTAGTGCCTCAAAAATGTGGTTGTTTGCGGAAAAGAATAATAACAAAGAAAAAGAAGAAGAAGAAGAAGAAGAATAATAACTAGAGCTGCGAGCAGCTATAAAGGGCCCTCGCAACCCGGGCCACGTTGGGGTATTTGCACGTCGGGGTACTGGCATGTTGGGGTACTGTCAAATAGGAAACCATCTAAATTGTAAACGTTTTTGCCATGCTTTGTGTTTTTAAAGTTTCATGGAAAGGCCAAAAACGATGCACAATTAACAAAATAAAATCAAAATGGATTGGCACATGGCTATATAGAATACTTTTTGAATATATTCGGCATGCCTGCCAATATTCACACATCTAGCTGAATCATATAATCGGAAATACTTCATAAAAATGTCTAGAGGGCGCTATTGAGCCATTTATTACAAATTGCACAACAAATCTCTAAATAAAATATTCATGTTCCAGACAGGTCTGGTGCGTGTGCAAAGTTTTGTTGAGTTTTCACCCATATTTAGACTCTCAAAAAAGCATTTTTCTTCACAAACAATGCATGGCTACAGCAAAGGAGTGTGACAAAATAAAAAAATTCAATAACTTTTCATCTTAAATATCTTAAGATGAAACACGCCAAAGAATGAAGACGATCTGATAAGTTCTGTTGAAAATATGACCCCTATAAAAGGCCCCAAAAAATGGCTACAAATACCAAAGTAAATCAAAATGGCAGACTTCCTTTTTGATTCAGCATATGGCTTTAGAAACCTTTTTGTAAGTCTTAGGCTGATAGGTATCCCAATTTTTACAAATCTAGCTGAATCATAAAACACAAAACATTTGCAAAAGCTTCATAAAAATGTCTAGAGGGCGCTATTGAACCATTTATTGCAAATTGAATAAGAAATCTCTAAAATATTCATGCTGATGACAAGCCTGATGTGTGTGTAAAGTTTCATGAGTTTTTGCACATGTTTAGACCAAAACAAAAAAGCAGCATTTTACTTGGCAAACAATGCATCGCCATGACAACGGCGTGCGACAAAATAAATAACTTTCGATAACTTTGCATCTTAAACATCTTAAGATGAAGCACACCAAGTTTAAAGACAGTCGGATAAATTTTGTAAGAGGAGTTCGTTAAAATATGACCCCTAAAAAAGGCCACAAAAAATGGCTACAAATCCCAACGTAAATCAAAATGGTGGACTTCCTGATTGGTTTAGCATATGGCTCCAAGAGACTTTTTTTGTACATCCTGAGCTCTTATGTTTGCCTGCAAATTATCATAGCTTTAGGTGAAACGTACAACCGGGAATGCTTTGTCTGTTTAATCAAAACGCAAAATATGGTGTGCAATTCGATGCATTGCTATGTCAACAGCGTGTGACAAAATAAAAAACTTTCGATTACTTTGCATCTTAAACATCTTAAGATGAAACATACCAAGTTTGAAGACAGTCGGATAAATTTTGTAGGAGGGGTTCGTTAAAATATGACCCCTGAAAAAGGCCACAAAAAATGGCAACAAATCCCATCATAAATCAAAATGGCGGACTTCCTGTTTGGTTTAGCACATGGTTCCAAGAGACTTTTTTGTACATCGTGGGCTCTTATGTATGCCTCTAAATTATCATAGCGCTAGGTGAAACGTACAACCGAGAATGCTTCGTTAAAGAGGAGTTTTTTAGCTCAAAATGTGATGACCGGCCCCTACGGGACTTCCTGTTGGGTTTAGCACATGGCACCAAGAGACTTTTTTTGTACATCCTGGGCTGTTACATATGTCTACAATTTTTCGTCGCTCTAGCTGCTTCGTACAACTGGGAATGCTTCATTAAGAAGGATTTTTTTCCTTTGCAAAAAGTGCATGCCACGACAACAGCGTGTGACGAAATAAAAAACTTTCAATAACTTTTCATTTTCAACATCTTAAGATGAATCACACCAAGTTTGAAGATGATCGGATAAACTCTGTAGGAGGAGTTTGTTAAAATATGACCCCTATGAAATGGGCAAAAAAAATGGCAACACATTCCAAAGTAAATCAAAATGGCGGACGTCCTGTTAGGTTTAGCATATGGTTCAAAAAGAGTTTTTTGTACCTCGAGGGCTGTTATATACCTCTACAAATTTTGGTAACTCTAGGTGAAACGTACAGCCGGGTATGCTTTGTTAAAGAGGAGTTTTTTTAGCTCAAAATGTGATGCCCGGCCCCTGGGGGACTTCCTGTTGGGTTTAGCACAGGGCACCAAGAGACTTTTTTGTACATCTTGGGCTGTTACATATGTCTACAAATTTTCGTAGCTCTAGCTGCTTCGTACAACTGGCAATGCTTCTTTAAGGATATTTTTTTTCCTTTGCAAACAGTGTATGCCATGACAACAGCGTCCGACGAAATACAAAGCTTTCAATAACTTTTCATCTTCAACATCTTAAGATGAATCACACCAAGTTTGAAGATGATCGGATAAACACTGTAGGAGGAGTTCGTTAAAATAAGGCCCCAATGAAATGGCCAAAAAAATGGCAACACGTTCCAAAATAAATCAAAATGGTGGACTTCCTGTTAGGTTTAGCATATGGTTCAAAAAGAGTTTTTTGTAGGTCATAGTCTGTTACATATGTGTACCAATTTTCGTAGCTCTAGACTAAACGTACAACCGGCAATGCCTCGTGAAGTAAGAATTTTTAAACTCTAAATTTGATGCGCCGCCGCCGTCATATATTATATCAAAAACTTTTCATTTTTCACAATGATGTTGTCCCAGGTGTTGAGATGGTCCATCCTAAGTTTGAAGTCAATCGGGTTAACCGTGTAGGAGAAGCGGGCAAAAGTATGACCCCTGTAAATGTGCAAAAATTGGCAAAAATTGGACATTTAAATACTCATACCTCACTTTCTGTCTATTTTAGGGTACACACTTCAAAGAGGTTTTTGTTCATTGGGATGTGCTACAGGTGCCACACAATTTTCATAGCCGTCGGACAATCGTAGCGGGACAGGGATCCGTTTAACCTATGTAGGGGGCGCTAAGGAGCCATTTTTCTGTTATCATGTATGGCGACTTTAAAATATCAAATTTTTCGCCAGGCCTGATGTGCGTGTAAAGTTTGGTGAGTTTTCGGTCACGTTTAGTGTCTCAAAAATGTGATCGTTTGCGGAGAATAATAATAATAATAATAATAATAATAAGAATTCCAACAAAAACAATAGGGCCTCGCAGCGGCACCGCCGCCGCCGCTGCTCGGGCCCTAATAATAAGAATTCCTTCAGGAACAATAGGGACCTCGCAGCGGTCGCTGCTCGGGCCCTAATAATAAGAATTCCTTGAAAAACAATAGGGACCTCGCAGCGGTCGCTGCTCGGGCCCTAATAAGAATTCCTTCAGGAACAATAGGGACCTCGCAGCGGTCGCTGCTCGGGCCCTAACTAGAGCTGCGAGCAGCTATAAAGGGCCCTCGCAACCCGGGCCACGTTGGGGTATATGCAAGTCGGGGGACTTGCACGTTGGGGTACTGTTAAATAGACAAGGACCATGGAAAATAGAAATGCATTTGCCGTGCCTTGTGTGTAAAAAGGTGCAGTAAAAGGCCAAAAATGATGCACAATTCCCAAAATAAATTCAAAAGTGTGGACTTTCTGATGTGTGTGCAAAGTTTCATGAAAAGTCGCTCGTTTGATATTCAAAACCAGCATCTGTTCATTTGAAAACATTGCATGGCACAGAGATGGTGTGTGATCAAATAAAAAGCTTTTTGATGACTCTTAATGTGGTGTCGCTGTGCAACACATATGTATTCATGACATAGTGAAGTATTGTGACAGTTTTGTAGGGTCCAGCAAACAGTAAATGTGTGACAGTTATTCAAGAAAAAATGTAGCTTTGAAGCAGGCTAACCAATGACATCATCTAAAGGGGAAAAAAGCACATGAGCAAGCATAGGTATAAGTAGAGGAGAAAAAGAGATGAAAGAAGTGCGAGAGATGGAACAGGAGAGGAATGCAGCTGTTTATGTATAGCTGTTGTAACAGGACAGATTAAATAACACTTTAACCTGGGGTTAACAGCGCCCTAGGACAGATAAACTCTTTAGTGTAAAAGTTTTCTGGGACAGATGAATCCCTTGGGGTCAAAGAGTTTGGGTTAGCACATAGTCTGTCTTAGGATAATGTAACCTCCATGGATGAATTAGTCCTAGGACGCTTTGACCTGCGGGCTAAAACTTCAGGGGGGTTAACCTGTCCTGTTATATTGTGATCATCGTCTTCGTGCATGTCCTCAGTGGCTTCTTCTGTCTGTGTGGCAGCATTTGATACATCTGTAGAACAAAAAAGAATGAAGAATCATGTTAGATCTGTGAAGTTTGGTTGTCTTAGGTGTAGTTTACAGAACAGTCGTGTGCATATTTTTAGCATGGTAGTGTCTTAATACAAATGCATATTATGTAATGCACTGTATATGGATATTACAGACGTAATATTTGACGGTGATCTTATATTCATAGTTTTTGCCCGTTAATAAATAATATAGCTAGTAAGTAATAAGACACGCAAAAATGGTATAGTTGAATCCTCTGGGTCAAAAAGCAATGTTTTAGGATTGTGTGATGAAATGATGAATAAAAGTAAGGATACGACAGGTACATAAATGGTTATGTAAGTGTAAAATTTGGCATGGTGTGTCCAGATACATGCAGGATAAGTATAAAATATTATGGTGTGTGATTGATTTTTTCTTAGTAAAAATTAGTATTGTAATGGTCAAGTCACAGTATGTCCAAAAAATTTTTTAAAAAAAATCTATGGTATAGAAACATCATAATCAGGGGCAAAGACATAAACATAATAATAGTAATTAATAATGATAGAATTTAAATACAATCTTTTCCATGAATATGTCAGTTATTTTGAGAAGATACAGAAAAAAAAGAACTTTGAAGTGTCTATCAGTGGATGAAAGAGGGCAAGATCACAGCATAGCTACATGATATCAGTCACATTTGAAAGTAATCAAGTGTAGTATGTATTCACATTATATACATTGAGAAATTGCGGCTCAATAATCAGTCAGTGTTTTAGTTAACAGTCCAATGTTACCTTCAAGATATTCCTAACAGAAAAAAAGGAACGTGCATTAACAAAAAAATGTAAAAATGTCCATTGTCAAACATGTCATTCATTATACACAATGTGTAGGATGGGGATGCTTGCTGTGTTAGTGTTTGTGTGTCTTCCATGTTACTCAATGGCTGTGTGTGTCAAAACGAGTTTATTTGAAAGAATATACAAATATATACACACGGACATATATATTTATACAGTATAACAGTACCGCATGTATTGGTTTTAAGGAAAGAGTTGAAAAGCAGTGTTCAGAAAAAAGCATAAGACGCACAAAGTACCATTTCACTACATGTAATAAGTTGTCAAGTAGACATGTGAATTAAGTGGTTAAGATAGTGGCTACTGTGCAAGTAAGCTTCAATTGTCTCTAAAAGGTTAGCATATGTGTTCTACATGAAATCAATGGCTAGACGTGCTCGTGGAGAAACATTACAAACAGAAAAACACACTAAAGGTGCCTTTAACAAACCTGTTAATAAATGAGAACTTAATACATATATGTATGGCATACTGTATATGATTGAGAAAGTTGTCCTGTTTAGTTTATGTATTGTATACTTACGGAAAAAAGTTGGCAATCTTTGCGTATGGAGATGATTAGAGGGTCTTTATCAAAAGAGAATTTGCTTGGTGATTTGTTCATGTTCTGTAGAAAAGCAAAGGAGTAGAAATAAATACAGTATCATACTTCATAAACATACAAGAAATTTGTAGCTGTATTAACCATTGTTGGTATTTGAAGTGATAATTTAGGAATAGAAGTGTAGTGATTGCAGAATTTATAGAGTGCTTACCTTGTATGACTTTGTAGATGGAAATGTCTTTTGTTGAAAGAGCTCTTTGTTGTCTACTATATATGCAAGGACAAGCATAAGTAGGTGTGGTTATGAAGTACTTGACCATTGAAATAAAGCAGTGGTATCAAATGTATGGACTGTGGTTTGGCTCAGGCCTGCAAAGGGGTTTAATGTGGCACAAGAGATAATCTTGTATGGTACAAAAAATAATAATAATATGAGTAATGTCTTACCAATTAATCAGATGGCCAAAATCAAAACAAAGAAATCTGTCATTTCAAAAGTAGTTTTTAGATGACCAATCAATTAGAACACGGAATGGATCAGCATGTCATTATTTTACACACAAGCTAAAGTTATGGATTGTTGGGGAAAAAAAGACAGACAAACATAAATGTGCTGAATATGACACTCATTCAGTTATTGGTAACACAAACACAATATGGTGTGAATTAATGTCCAATAACTTCATTAATTGTGTCACACAGTACATTGTAGAAATAATATATATATGAAAGACAGGTAGATATAACACGCTCGGAACTCATATAGGCAGTGTTGCCACGTTCCATTTGCATGTGAGTTATTCTTAGGAAAAATGTATTTACAGTTGAGCCTTGCTATTTAGGGCTGTTCTACAAATAGCAAAAATCTGTCTATAACTGATGCCGATTGTATTTAAGTTATATATCATGATGTTATCAGTCTAGCCAACTTAGTTATAGAGTATATTGTCCTTCATGTGGCCACTGAGCTAATAAAAGTTGATAAAAAAGCATGATCACAAGTGGTGAGTGACAATTAGTAAGAATAATAATTGTATCTATGTTGTGTGCTACAATGAAAGTATTGATAGTGACATGTTATGATATATAATACAATTTTCTAAGTAGCATTTGAAACATCAGTATCTTTAATTGATTGACAAGAAAACACAGGAATGTATGGATATTGATGTTGACAGATCAAAAAGCAATATTTTCTACATACTATCAGTTAGCATTACAAGTATTTCTAGTAAGTAAAATAAATGCTGTTAATTGTGAAATTGGAGTGCTAAAAATTATTTAAAATTTTCTTGTACATGTGAAGTAATTGTAATCATTAGCAAAGGCAATAGGAAACAAACAGAATGCACATAGCTTACAAAACATAAAAGTAGTTGTATAAAAGTGTTGATGTTTAAATTTCATTGTGTAACAGTGTTGATGTTTAAATTTCATAGAAGTATCATATTTCGCCCGCCCCTTCTGTTCTTATTGGTCAAAAGTCTGACTCTTTCAAGGGCGGCTACATTTAAACCACCGTCACTGAAAGAGACTTCCTCTTGTTGTTCTTCACTGGTTTTGCGTCAGCAGATTCAGAGAGCACAGACAGCAAGATTTCCACAAACGTTATTTCAGCTGTTGGAGTATCTTCTAGTTTATGTATTTATTTAGTAGTAACAGGTAATTGTATATTCAATATTTATTATTTAATTGGAGTGTAGATACTTAGCTTCTCAGATGCCTCGGGGGAAAGGCTATCATCGTTCGCAGGCAGCCACAAAGAGGATGACTGAACGTCTTCAACTTGGTGATGTTCAGCAATCATTTCATGCAACTCGCACACGTAAGTAGCTACTATTTGTGTTTAATATTTTAAGCACGAAGATGTCTGATGAATAATTGTGGAGAAAAATTTAAACAGTGTTTTATTACCTTTGTTGTCATGAAATGTAATTCAATAATGATTATTTCTGTATGTGCTAATAGGTGGTGGTACAGGTGGTCGTCACAAAGTGCAAGAATGGGCAATTTCTTGCGTTACTGGTCGAAGCCACAAGTTGGTCATACCCTCTGAGTGTCCAAACAAGAAGGTATAAATGGTTTCTACATTTAAGAAAAAAGTACAATAGATGGTGATTGTGCTAAATGAAATACTGTACATTATGTCATGTAGTTTGTCTTGCTCATTGGAGACTCGCACCTACGGAGCATCGCAGATGGTTTTGTGGAGATGCCAAAGGGTTCTTTTTCCTTTGGTGTCATGTCGACACCCGGAGCTTGTGCAACTGAGTTGACTACTGAGGTGCAGCATGCTGTTGTGCCTAGAACACCAGACGTGGTTTGTCTTTTGGCTCCTAGCAATAACCTGACATCCAGCCGCACCCCTGACGAGGCAGGAGCAGATTTCTGCAGACTCCTTGGTATTGTCTGTGGTCGCTGGCCTAATAAGGTACATGTATATCATGTTTATTAATAGATGAGCAATACTATTATGAGGATGTATACACGATTGTAGTGTGATGTAGAAATATTTTCATGGGTAAAATAGTACAAACATTAGTTATAAACACTGCTTGTTTTGAATAGGTGTTTGTCTTGGACTTTCCTCCACGTCTAACCGTGGATGTGACTCAGCAGGATTACTTGCGTCAGGAGTTTCATCGTGTGTCAGCACGTATGGGTGAGTTACTAGATAATGACATTCAGTTCGGTCTTACATGTTATATCATATGGTGTGCATTTTTGTTACACTGTAAACTGTGCATCCTACAGAATATAAACTATGAATGTAAAAAGATTTTAATAGGCAATAAACGTAGATATCCTGAATTGGATAAAATTATTGCTGACTGTAGTAGAAAATCATAATGAAGGATGTTCTCTCCCAATGTCTTTTTAAGGGGTCAAGTACATGTCTATTGCAGCGTTCTTCCCTTTGAAGAACTTGAAGCTGTGGAGTAAAGATGGTGTAAGTTCCATTATGGTGTAATAATTGGGAATCATTGGATATGCACATTGATTAGATTTGTATGGTAGTACTGGAATAAAATAGTTAGGTTAGTACTGATATAAAATTGTTACTTTTTTTGCAGGTGCACTTGAGTGATGATCATGGGATGAGTATCCTTGTGCAGTTGATGTGTGATGGTGTTCATCAGGTTAGCCATTTCATATAGTTATTTGTTTCATTTTAGTTTTGCATTATGTTTGTAATGTGCTTAAATTGTTGTGTAGTTGTATGGAAATATGTACATTTTTCTGAATGCAGTATATACAGGACTGTCTCAGAAAATTAGAATATTGTGGTAAAGTCCTTTATTTTCTGTAATGCAATTAAATAAGCAAAAATGCCATACATTCTGGATTCATTACTAATCAACTGAAATATTGCAAGGCTTTTATTGTTTTAATATGGCTGATTATGGCACATTTTTTTACTTGGTCTGAGGAAATATTGTAATATTTTGAGATAAGATATTTGGCAGAAAATGCCATAATCAGCAATATTAAAACAATAAAAGGCTTGCAATATTTCAGTTGATTAGTAATGAATCCAGAAGCATTTTGCGTATTTAATTGCATTTCAGAAAATAATGGACTTTACCACAACATTATAATTTTCTGAGACAGTCCTGTATGTATTTGACATGTATTTTATGTAATGCTGTTTGTGAATCATGATTTAGACAAATATCAGTGATATATAAGTAACATAAATATTATAATTCATGTTATTATTTTGTTTATTTTATTATCAGCAACTTGACCTCCAAACACCTAAGTTGGAGGTACAAGTAGCGTCGAGGCTACCAGTGGTTAAAACTATTCCAAAAATTGTGGTGAAGGGTGAGACTTTGGTTCTTCGTCGATTGAACCCGTTTGAGTGGACTGTTGTTGGACCAGGCAGGAAGGTAATGGTTGCATATAGTAATAGCATGGTTGTTGTAGTTTTTAGTGTTGTGATATATTTGTTTTACATTAGATTCTCCAAAGTTGAGCAAAATAAAGGTCAGTACAGGTTGATAAATAAAAATGATGATGTCTGTCATTGCAGAGGAGGCAAGCAGGACTTGAACAATCCTCTGACGGGGTTCCCAAAAAGAGGAAAATTCAGCATAACGTTAGTTTGTTTAGAATAATTATATACTGTATTTGTTATAGACAAGATGCATTCAGTCACATATTTTCAAAATGTGTATTTCACAGGTTGTGCTAAAGGAATGTTTCATTCCTCTAACCCCAGTTTGGTTCAGCAGTGAAATGTTGGGTGCGATGGATAAGATAAAACCATCAGATCTGTCCAGCCCTGTGAAGGCTGCTCCAAGAGACAAAAAGGTAATTTTCATGTAAATGTCATGGTTCAGGTGTTGTCATTAAGTGAGTCCAGTCATTTACGTGACACATTCTTCTTGATTGATAACATTTAAATTGTGTATAGTGGTCCAAAGAAGCTATCATCTGCATGTGTGGAATATATAAATATATATATATTTTGTCTGTCATTAGATATCAAAAGTGAGATATGGACAAAGAGTTGTTTTCAAAAGGACAAAGTCACAGGTTTGTGTTTCTTTCTTTTTTTTTATTGGGGAGTAATGTAAATATTAGACTAGTTTATAATTGCTGTTATTCAGTTTGAGAAGGGGAGAATAAAATGTTTTATAGTAATGAGCGACAATAGTTATTGTAATATAAATTAGTAAATTTTTAGTTGTTTTGCAGGCAACATTGTACATTCTAAGTATGTATTACTTTTGTTACTGTGTTTAATAGGCAACATCAAGGCCGTTGGTGGATGCAAGTTTGTCTTGTTCCAGTGGTGTGGAAAAGGTTGTGCAGGAGGAGGTTTGTGGCCTGCTTTAGAATGTCACCTTAAAAAAAGAGAACATGTTTTGTAGCAATGAGTGACAATTGTTATATAAATGATATAAGTTCATTGGTAGTTGTTGTTTTGTAGGCAAGACAAAGGATGGTGGTGGATGCCAGTATTTGTTCTTCCAGTGTTGTGGAAGAGGTTGTGCAGCAAGAGGTTTGTTTCTTACTTACAATTTTAAAAAAGAAAGAAAATTATGATAAGTGCCTATTAGTGATGTATGATTGTTGTTATTTATGTTATTGATCTAGCACATTGCTTAAGCATTAACAATATTGGTAATTTATGTATAATCCAGCAGACTAGTGAGGAGGAGTTAAGTGTACTTTGTAATGTGCAAGTAATAGTAAAACAATAAAAAACATACACAGTAGTTTGTTGGCTCAGTGGAGCATGCAACATCATGTCATTGTATAAGCTTTTTGCTGTTGTATACATTCTAAGTATGTATGACTTTTGTTTTTGTGTTTAATAGGCAACACAGAGGCCATTGGTGGATGCAAGTTTGTCTTGTTCCAGTGGTGTGGAAAAGGTTGTGCAGGAGGAGGTTCGTGGCCTGTTTTAGAATGTCACCTTATAGAAGAGAACAAACATGTGTTGTAGCAATGAGTGATAATTGTTATATAAATTATATAAGTTCATTTGTAGTTGATGTTTTGCAGGCAAGACAAAGGATGGTGGTGGATGCCAGTCTTTGTTCTTCCTGTGTTGTGGAAGCGGTTGTGCAGCAAGAGGTTTGTTTCTTGCTTTACAATTTTAAAACAGAAAATTATGATAAGTGTTTATTAGTGATGCATGGTTGTTGTTATTTATGTTATTGATCTAGCACATTGTTTAGGCATTAACAATATTAGTAATTTATGGATAATCAAGCAAACAAATGAGGAGGAATTACATGTACTTTGTAATGTGCAAGTAATAGTGAAAGAATAAAAACATACATAGTCGTTTGTTAGCTCAGTGGAGCATGCAACATCATTTCATTGTCTAACCTTTTTGCTGTTGTATACATTCTAAGTATGTATGACTTTTGTTATTGTGTTTAATAGGCAACACAGAGGCAACTGGTGGATGCAAGTTTGTCTTGTTCCAGTGGCGTGAAAGAGGCTGTGCAGGAGGAGGTTTGTGGCCTGCTTTAGAATGTCACCTTACAGAAGAGAACACGTTTTGTAGCAATGAGTGACCTGTTATATAAATGATATAACTTAATTTGTAGTTGTTGTTTTGCAGGCAACACAAAGGATGGTGGTGGATGCAAGTCATTGTTCTTCCAGTGTTATGGAAGAGGTTGTGCAGCAAGAGGTTAGTTTATTGTTTTACAATTTCAAAAAAGAAAGACAATTCTAAGTGCTTATTAGTGATGCATGGTTGTTGTTATTTATGTTATTGATATAGCACATTCTTTACGCATTAACAATATTGGTAATTTATGTATAATCAAGTCAGACTAGTGAGGAGGAATTAAGTGTACTTTGTAATGTGCAAGCAATAGTAAAACAATGAAAAACATACACAGTCGTTTGTTGGCTCAGTGGAGCACGCAACATCATTTCATTGTCTAACCTTTTTGCTGTTGTATACATTCTAAGTATGTATGACTTTTGTTGTTGTGTTTAATAGGCAACTCAGAGGCCACTGGTGGATGCAAGTTTGTCTTGTTCCAGTGGTGTGAAAGAGGCTGTGCAGGAGGTTGGTGTTCTGCTTTAAAATGACACGTTCCATAAAAGTACATTGTTTTCTATGCAGTGATGTAGTTTGTTGTTGATGATGTAGCCATGGTGGTTGTTATTTATGTTATTGATATAGCACATTGTTGAAGCTTTAGCAATATTGGTCATTTATGTATAAATCAAATAAACTAAGGAGGATGAATTGAGTGATCTTTGTAATGTTGCATAAGTAATGGTGAAAGCATGAAAACATAACATAGTTGTTTGTTGGATACATGGAGCATGCAACATCATTTCATTGTCTACCCTTGTTACTGTTGTATATATTCACATAGCAAGTATGGATTACTTATATTTTATTTGTCTATTTTTTTTTAATAGGTAACACAACGGCCGTTGGTGGATGCAAGTTTGTCTTGTTCCAGTGGTGTGAAAGAGGCTGTGCAGGAGGTTCGTGTTCTGCTATAAAATGACAAGTTCCATAAAAGTACATTGTTTTCTATGTAGTGATGTAGTTTGTTGTTGATGATGTTGCCATTCATCTGGGCGAATGTTGAAGTTGTAACAACATAGATAAGATATCTAACAATTTTTCTGCAACGTTTATCCTATGCCTGTTCCGTGATGTTGTGTAATGTTAAATAAATAAATGAATCATTTGTTAAAGATTTGTTTTTGTCATATACCTATAGTTGCCGAGGGAGAGGACTTCTCACATGCAGCATGCAGCCAAGATCAGTCCCAAGAGTATACAAAGTAAGACCATTGGTGATGCAAATACATCTTTGTGTTATGTTTTAGAGGATGATGTTTCATGTGATTTACACTTGACTGATCGGGATACAACATATGACAGTTATGCACATACTGACGGCTCCAATATGAATGTTCATCCAATATCATTCGGAGCTCCAAGTGATGCTCTAGAGTGTCAACGCAGAAGTGTGAATGGGTCTTTTCATCAAGGAGACAGTCGGTTGAACCATCCAGGTAAGCAGTGTATGGCTATAGCATATGTGGGTCTAGCAAATCACACAGTTAAGAGTGTGTTTTCATGGTGTTCAGAAGATTTAGACAAAGTTGTTGTTTTAGGTGATCATTTGTATACATTATTGCAGAATAGTGACAAGTTCAGTAGCTCAAATAACTATTTAATGGTGCCAGACTTGCCAAAGCAGCTGGTTTTTGAAGGAAAGCAGTTTGCGTTTAAGGAAATAGATGTGGTGTCTGGATTTTTACCAATGGTAAATAAAACTAATATTGTGGAAGGTCAAGACGTGACTATTTTCAACGGATTGCAAAAGATACATGATCAAGTAGATTTATGTTTGCTGACCATGGGTTGTTATACATGTGCAATCATTAGCCAAAATGGACAGTATGCAGTGTTCGATTCCCATGCTCGCAGTGCTTGTGGATTGCCAGATGGTGATGGTAAAAGTGTTATAGTCTACTTTAATTGTCTTCAAGATGTTTATGATCATATATGTAATTTGACAAAAAAAACATGTACGGGGCCAACATTTTTTGAGTTTTCATGTTTTCATGTTGTGTGGACACAAACAAGTTCATATGAACACTCAGTAAAGGGTGTTGGAATGATTGTATTGGATTCCCTGGCTGAAGTTACATGTAATTTAGGGTTGGCTGATAAGAGCACTACATTTGAGCGCTATACATACACAGAGGTTGACAAAATAAATTCACAACCAGTGCCATTTGGAGCTCCAAGTGATGCTTTAGAGCGTTTTGATGACAGAAGCTTGAATGGTTTTCATCAGCGAGACACACTGCAAGCAATGGGTCAATGGTCAGTGGGTCAACTGGCTAAACCCTCTGTAAAGGGTTTTGAAATGACTACACAAGATTGTACTGTTTCACAGCGAAGTAAGATGTCATTGAGAAGTAGAATTTCAAGGACATTGAAAAGTTGTGATGCCACTGCACTGAATGAAGATGTTCAGATAATGGGCAACGTGACTTATAAAAAGATCCAGTTTAAGCCTATTGGTAAACAAGTCGCCCAAACTTTATGTACACGTTTTAAATGGGATTTAGATAAATTTTTTGCACAAGAGTGTGCAAGTGATGGTTTATTGGGGCCTCCATGCCAGAAAGAGAAAATAATGGGTGATGGGAACTGTTTTTTTCGAGCAGTATCTCAAGCTGTGTGTGGTTCACAAAAGAACCACAGAAAAATCAGACTAGCTGTTGTAAAACAAATGGAATTGAATGCAATTGTGTATGAAACATTTTTAAGAAGTGAGTACTCATCAGTGGGTGAGTATATACAAAAATCAAAAATGCGATATGTTGGCATTTGGGCTACTGAAGTGGAGGTTCAAGCAACTGCAGATTGTTTGGGGGTAAATATATTTACATATTATGATGGCAAGTGGTTAGAATATAGTTCAAATTCAAAAGAGGGAATTTACCTAGAAAACAGCAATGGTAATCATTATGAAACTGTTATTTGTGTGCATAATCCAGAACTGCAAAGGTGTTATGGTTTATGTAAAGCCAATCTGGCCAACTCCAAAGCATACAATTTCCGAAGTCAAAATATGGTTCAGGCTTCATGTGTACCAGTAAGTATTAAAGGTGCAAACGATACTGACAATTTGAATTCATCTAAAACGTTAACTATTAAGAAAGAAGTAGTGAATATTGAGGATGTTACAGCTCAACCAAAATGTGCAAACAGTAATAGGTTTATTTCTAAGTATTTAATACTTAAGTATAGATCTCTCAAGACA
This sequence comes from Festucalex cinctus, assembly GCF_051991245.1. Classification (NCBI taxonomy): domain Eukaryota; kingdom Metazoa; phylum Chordata; class Actinopteri; order Syngnathiformes; family Syngnathidae; genus Festucalex; species Festucalex cinctus. Next base: position 30,877,450 of record NC_135416.1, on the reverse strand, counting down.
AGTAAATATCAAGAAAATGTTTTACACAGAAATAAACTAAAGCAAATGTGTGTTGAGAAATATCGCCAAAATGCATTACATCGGGAGAAACTTAGGGATAAAAGTATAATCAATTATCAGCAAAATACAGTGCACAGAGAAAAAGTAAAAGAAATAAGTGTAAAGAAATATCATCAAAACAAATTGCATAGAGAAAAAGTGAAAGAATGGAGTGCAAAGAAATATCAGCAAAATGAATTGTATAGAGAAAAAATGAAAGAAAGGAGTGCAAAGAAATATCGGCAAAACGAATTGTATAGAGAACGTGTGAAAGAAACGATTACAAAGAAATATTGGCAAAACAAATTGCATAGAGAAAAAGTGAAAGAAAGGAGTACAAAGCAATATTGGCAAAACGAATTATATAGAGAAAAAGTGAAAGAAAAGAGTACAAAGCAATATTGGCAAAACGAATTATATAGAGAAAAAGTAAAAGAAAGGAGTACACAGAAATATTGGCAAAATAAACAACATAGAGAAAAAGTTAAAGAAAGGAGTACAGAGAAATATTGGCAAAATGAACAACATAGGAAAAACGTGAAAGAAATGAGCATAAATAATTATCGGTATAATGTAGTGCACAGGCAAAATGTAAAAGTTCGAAGTAAAAGTAAGTATGATAGTAATCCTGATCACAAGAAAAAAGTAAAAGCAGCTACCAAATTAAGGATTCAAAAAAGAAAAGAAAAGTCAACACAGATAGATTTCATAATGGCAAATTTTTTAGATAAAGTAAAAAACGGGCCTGAATTTGTCTGTAGCGTCTGCCATAGATTGTTGTTTAGACGCCAGGTTTTACTATATAAAATAGATAATTATAAGAAGAATAAAAAAATAGCTTTAATAGCTGAGAAATGTGTAACAGAAGAATATTTGCACAAATGTAGTACAGACTGTCTAATACCATGTATGGCATTACAGTCAGCTCGAGGCCAGCTGTGGATTTGCTTCACATGCAATAGTAAGATTATTCAAGGTGAAATACCTCCGGAATGCGTAATTAACAAATTGTCAGTCCAACCAATTCCACCTGAATTGGCATGTTTAAATAGCTTGGAACAACATTTGATCGCCTTACATATACCGTTTATGAAAATGCTAGCATTACCTAAAGGTGGGCAAAATGGAGTACATGGACCAGTGACATGTGTTCCAGCCAATATTGTGCAAACAAACAATTTGCTGCCTCGTTCTAATATGGAAGGATCTTTATTGCCTGTAAAACTGAAGCGTAAATTAACATATAAAGGTTATTATGAATACCAATTTGTTGATACAATGCGCATCAGACAAGCATTACAAATTTTAAAACAAACAAATGTGCATTATAAAGATGTTGATTTTAACGAAGCTTGGATAAATGAGTTTTGTAGGCAACAAGGTGAAGTCGTAGAAAATGTCAATAATGCTGAAAGCGGTGAAAACTCAAATGTTGAAGACGAGCTTTTGCATGATAGACAACAACATTGTATGTTTCAAGACACCTGTCTGATGCCTGTTGATATTGGTCAGGAAGCGCTTGATCAATACTTTGATGATGTATTAAATTTGGCACCAGCAGAAGGGAACAATCCTGTGAAATTGCTTTCTGATCATACAAATGAAGCCAAATGCTTCCCAGTCTTATTTCCACAGGGACGAAATACATACCATGATAGTCGGCAATATCGACTCACTTTGGCGCGTTACTTCAACAACAGAATTTTACATGCTGATGGGAGGTTTGCACAAAATGTTGAATATATCTTTTTTGCTCAGTACATGTCTGAGATTGAACAGGTTATTTCGAGTGTATCCATTGCATTGCGCAAAGGAAACAAAGGTCAAACATTAAAAAAGCTGAGCGAAGATATGTTAAAAAATGAAGATTCATTGAGGGATTTATTGAAGTTTGATGAAGGTTATCGTTTCCTTAAACCTATAAGAGGAACCCCCGCATTTTGGCAGGGAGTTCAACGAGACCTGGTAGCTTGTGTCCGTCAACTTGGTGTCCCTACCTGGTTTTGTTCATTTTCTTCGGCTGACCTGCGATGGCAAACTCTTCTCTACAGTATTTTGAAAACCCAAGGTCGAACACAGACAGTCGAAGACTTGGAATGGGCAGACAAATGTGAACTGCTGCGTCACAATCCTGTTGCTGCAGCAAGATATTTTGATTTTCGGTGGCATATCTTTTTGCGAGAGGTGATTATGTCAGATTTAGATCCAATTGGTAAAGTCCTGGATTACTTTCATAGGGTGGAATTTCAACAGCGTGGTTCACCTCATACTCACTGCTTTTTTTGGATTTTCAATGCTCCACAGATTGACAAAAATACAGATGATGAAGTATGTGAATTTATAGATAAATATGTAACATGTGATTTGCCCTCAGAAGATAAGGCATTATTAGACATAGTCACATCTGTACAGGAGCATTCAAAGCAACATACCAAATCATGTAAAAAGAAAAACACAGTTTGTCGTTTCAATTATCCCAGGCCAGCATCAAGTAGGACATTTATTTCCCGGCGGAAAACTGATGAAAATTCCAAAAAACTATGTGAATGTAAGGTAGATAAAGATGCTTTAGCAAAATGTGCGTGTAAAAATGTGGATCAGCAAGAATCTACCAAAGCAGCAGAAATTATGACAGCAGTAAAAACTGCTCTTTCAGATAAAAATGCTACCTACGACTCTGTGGAACATTTGTTTGAAAGCCTTGGCATAAATCAAGAAATGTTTGAGGATGCATATCAACGCTTTAGTCGAAATACACAAGTTGTATTGAAAAGGGATGTTAACGCGGTTTGGGTAAATCAGTATAACAAGTCACTACTAAAATGTTGGAATGCTAACATGGACATACAGTATGTTATTGATGCATATGCATGTATAGTGTACATAATTTCTTATATTTCAAAGGCAGAAAGGGAAATTGGACTATTGTTAAGGAATGCTCAAAGGGAAGCTGCAAAAGATGGAAATGTTTCTGCAAAAGATGCATTAAAAAATCTTGGTAGTGTTTATTTGCACAATAGAGAGGTGGGGGCTCAAGAGGCAGTTTATCGTTTAACAAATATGCATCTGAAGGAATGCTCAAGGAAAGTAGTATTTGTACCAACAGGGGACAATCAAGTGAAAATGAGTTTGCCTTTAAATGTGTTAAGGCAAAAGGCGGCTTCACGTAATCTTACCACGGAAGACATGTGGATGACCAGTACAGTAGAACGGTATAAAAATAGACCAAATGATGCAGCTTTTAATGATATGTGTATGGCTACATTTGCATCAGAGTATCGTGTTTTGAGTAAGAATGAGAAAAGCCAAAATCGGATAACACTGATTAATGATTGCGGTTTCATTGCAAAAAGAACACGCACAAAACCTGCAGTAGTTCGGTACATGCGCTTTTCTGAAAGTAAAAATCCAGAATCGTTTTACCAAAGTATCATGCAGTTATTTTTACCATATCGGTTAGATGCGCAGCTGAAACCACCAAACTGTGAATTATTTGAACAGTTTTACAAAAATGGTCATGTGAGGTTGAGTGATGGTTTAAAACATTCTGTAAAGTCGGTTGTTGATTTGAATAGAAGTAAATTTGAAATAGAAGCAAATGAATTGGAAGCTATCCAGAATATGATAGATTCTGATGGCATTTTAGAAAATGCCTGGTGTGAGCTGTTCCCCGAGCAAGAACTAGAGCGATTACAATGTGAGGAGGAACGGAAAAACAAAGACCAGATCGTCGACGAACATGTAGAAAATATTCCTGATTTAGGTGTAAGTAACCAAAAAATAGCACATTTGGAAAAGAGAAATAATATAATGAGCAGAGGTGACGGCTTGGCTTTAATTAGATCTCTCAATGACACACAGTTGTCTGTTTTCTATCAAATTCGACGATGGTGTTTAGAAAAGGTAGCAGGGAAAAATCCTGATCCATTCCATGTATTTATTACAGGTGGTGCCGGCACAGGAAAAAGCCATTTAATAAAAGCTATTCAGTATGAAGCAACTAGATTGTTGTCAACAATCTGTTGCCATCCTGACAGTGTTTGTGTTTTGATAACTGCTCCAACAGGGATTGCTGCATACAATTTACATGCATCAACTATCCATCATACATTTAGCATAGGCAAAGATTGTCGCTTACCTTACACACCATTAGGTGAAGAAAAGCTTAATTCTTTGCGCGCTAACTATAGTGATTTGCAAATTCTCATAATAGATGAAATATCTATGGTTGATCATAAAATGTTATCATATATTCATGGTAGATTAAGGCAAATTAAACAAACTGGTGACGTTCACCCCTTTGGTAAAGTAAGTGTAATTGCTGTCGGAGATTTTTTCCAGTTGCCTCCAGTAAAAGGAAAACCCCTGTATGTCGATGATGTTGGTTTTAACTTGTGGTCTGATCAATTTAGAGTTGTCGAATTGAAAGACATAGTTAGGCAAAAAGACCATGTCTTTGCTGAGTTGCTGAATAGAATACGAACTCGTTCCAAAGGCACCCCAATGTTAAAAACTGATATAGAAATTCTAAAACGCTGTGAAACTGGTGAAGTTAGCTCCGCATTGCACATATTTCCTACAAATAAACAAGTAAATGAACACAACATTCAGCAGCTATTTAAGACTTGTCCTGAATATATCGAGATAGATGCTCAGGATTTCATGACTAATAAGAAAACAGGAAAACTAGAGTTAAAAAGTGGACACCACGCAAAAACTCATGATGCATGTTTGGCAGAAAAATTGTTGTTGGGAAAAGATGCACGAGTTATGTTGTGTAAGAATGTGGATGTTACGGATGGTCTGGTAAATGGTGTATGTGGTACAGTAACACATATTGTTACTACCCAGAATAATAAATTTCCTCACAAAGTGTATGTGAAATTTGATGATGATCAAATAGGCGCTCAGAGTAGGAAACTATCTACAGGTTCCAATTCGTTTGTTTCAATGGGTGCCACTGCGATAATGCCAGAACAAGAAAGAGTCACAAAACAAGGAGGGTTGCGCAGACAATTTCCACTAAAACTTGCGTGGGCCAGTACAATACATAAAGTACAAGGAATTACAGTTGACAATGTAGTAGTGTCTCTCAAAAAAATATTTTCCGCAGGACAGGCGTATGTGGCCTTAAGTCGTGTTACCAGTCTGTCAGGGTTAGTTATTCAAAATTTTGAAGATAAGGCTCTGTATTGTAAAGATCACATTAAAGATGCAATTCAGAGCATGCCCAAATTCCCGATAGAATGCACAACAAAACCCAAATTCAACACACAAGCTTTTTCTTTATTTATGATGAATGTGCAAAATTTGACTTGTCATGTTGCAGATTTGGCATTGTGCACACAGAATATGCGGCTTAACTGTATTGCTGTTACAGAAACCTGGCTACCGGCTGTTTTTTCAATGGAAGCAGTCCAACTTAATGGTTACAATTTTCACAGTGCGCCACGTGCTTTAGCATACAATGGCAACCACCCTGCTTTGGTTGCCTTGCAACACCAACAACATGGTGGTGTTGGCATGTATGTTTCACAAAATATGAAATATGACATTCTCAAACTACCAAATTTCAACTTGGAATGTTGGGCTTGTAAATGTATAACTTACAATATATTAATAGCAGTCATTTATCGACCACCATCATATCCTATGTCTTTATTTACAGAAAATCTAGGAAAGTTACTTGATTGGCTAGATCCTCAAAGTAACACAATAGCTGTTATGGGAGATTTCAATGATGACCTTCTGAAATCATCCAGAATCTGTAAATTTGTAACAGACAGAGGGTATTCTCAGTTTGTTGCAGAATCCACAACAGAAAAAGGTACACTAATTGATCATGTGTATGTTAAAACTACATATTATGATGTGCAGTCAATAGTTTTACCGACATATTTCAGTGATCATGAAGGGCTTGTGTGTTCTTTTACAAATACACACTTATAACGATCCAGAAAACAAACGGATTTTTACACACTTGCATTGACAAAAGTGGCACTTGATAGGGATGTAGTTCTAGAACAAATTATCGGAATCCTCTTACTTTTAAAATAATGTCAAGAATATTACCACTGGAAAATAACTGTTTGCGTACGCAGTGCACCTTTGGGTGCCCTAAGCTTAAAAGTGTGATGGTGCGCCAAATTTTATTTTATTTTTCTTCGCGGAGTGGGAGGCATTTCTAATACAACAATAATAGCTTGCATGGCTTAAAGACCCAACCCCAACCTTTTGTTGTGCCATAGACTGGTTCAAACAAGTTTTTGCAGACCAGCAATCATTCGCAATTCACACGGGTTGGAGTGATCAAAAGATATGATTGATTGCTGCTTTGGTCTGGTGGCTGGCTGCACGGCTACTTAGTAGCGGCTAAACTGCTAATGGTACGTCGGCAGCCTGTGCAGCTTTCCACATGTTGCTCCACTAGCTTATTTCAACAGGATTGTTGTGTTAACTGTTTTTGAGTACTTGCCTTGCACAACCCTCTTCATTTACTTCACGAAATACCACCAGAAAAACGACGGGGAAGGTCACCATCTTGTCGAATCTGTTTCATTTTGGGAAGATGACGCCAAGGCACGGCTTGTTTAGCTGCGCGTTCGGTCATTGTTTACTTCTTGTTTCTTTTACTTTCTGTTTACGTCTTCAACTTGCAAACCGCAGAAGAGAGGGGAAACCTGCTGTGATGTCACGCACATTTCCATCGCATCTGATCAGTCGCCTGCTCCCAGCTCCATGTCATTATGATATCACAATTCTTTTAAATTATAAAATTATTCCAAGTACCCTCTAAAGTGCTCATGTAGTATTTATTTCTGTTTGATACATTGAATGAGTTTTTCTATGTATGTTTGTATATATCTAAATAAAAATCCAACTGTGTGAGAAGTCATTGAATTTACAAGAGTTTACCGCCGAATGTGACTGACGTGCTTCGTTTTCTTTTGCTTCTCTCCCTTACCACCCCCCCCCCCCCCAAAAAAAAAAACGTGTTTATGTAACTGATAATCACAATAAATGGGTTCTTCATGTCTTAAAATGAAAACAAGTGTAGTAATGTTGCATCTAGTGCTTGCAGGACGAGTGATAACCCCCCCCCTGGCACGGGTGTTCACAGATGAAACATGTCAAATGCATGCGTGCGCTGTGCCCACAGGCAAATGGGGCCCCACACCGTCGATGGTGCCCCACACACTATGCGTACTTTGTGTATAGGGTGCGCCAGCCCTGTGCGTACCAACATTTACATTATGGCAGTGACTTTTGAGATTGACATCCTTTGTGGTTTTCAGGTGTATTAGAAAAGCCTGCAGTTAGTAAAAACTGCTGCAGCAAGACTCGTGACGAAGACAAGAACATTTGTATTTTGCTGATAATGACCAACTTAAATTGTTACACAGTCCACAGTTACATTTGTGAAAATCATACATTGGCCTGTTTGACTGCTGCTTGTCCTCTCTTTCTTGCCCGCTCCACCTCCAACTTGGAGGCGGGGCTAGGTGGTGATGAGAGAATGTGATGCTTTTGCTGTATGGATTCTGCATTGACTGGCCGCGACAAGATCTGAGGAGGAGGAAAGCCGCATCCCCAGAGGCTTTGCTATGGAGAAATCTGTATTGGCTGACCAGGCCAGTTCCTGGGGAAGAAGCACTTTAATGTCTACTTGTGGCGCTTCATCTCAATACAATGACTGTCTTGCCTTTAGAGCTAACATTTTACAGCACTATACTACAGTATTTGTGAAATCTTGCCAATGCGTCATCTATTGCAGCCTGGTCATCCTGGAAGGGGGATCCCTCCCTCTGTGGTCCCTTCTCAAGGTTTCTCACTTTTTCCCTAAATGGGGTTTTTGAGTTTTTCCTTGCCCGGTTGGAGGGTTAGATCAGGGGATGTCGCAACTTGTTTGTGGTTAAGTGCTACAGAAGTAAATGTGTCTTAACAACCTCATGATTGAATGTGTTTTCAATTCTCTAGGATGTGATTGGATTGTATCAATTAAATGTTCTTATAACTGATTCAGTGAGTAGTAAAAATAGTGTGTCAAGTATAATGACATGAAATATAAGGAATACAAAAAACAAAACAAGAACCCTCTAAATTACACATTTTGTTCCAGGCTTTATGTGCGTGCATAGTTTGAGTATACACCTAGGTTTAGGCCAGGAGTGTTCAAACCTTTTGCAAAGAGGGCCGGGTATGGTAAGGTGAAAATGTGTGGGGCCTAATCAACCATTTAGTTTAGCCTGACATAATTTTTTTACATGCATATGTAAATATATATATGTGGACAAATGTGTACATATGTCTACAAATTTTTGTAGCTCGAGCTGCTTCGTCCAACTGGGAACGCTGCATTAAGAAGGATTTTATTTTCCTTTGCCAACAGTGCATGCCACGACAACAGCGTGCGACGAAATAAAAAGCTTTCAATAACTTTTCATCGTCAACATCTTAAGATGAATCACACCAAGTTTGAAGATGATCGGATAAACTCTGTAGGAGGAGTTCGTTAAAATAAGACCCCTATGAAATGGCCAAAAAAATGGCAACATGTTCCAAAGTAAATCAAAATGGCAGACTTCCTGTTAGGTTTAGCATATGGTTCAAAAAGAGTTTTTTGTACCTCGAGGGCTGTTTCATATGTCTTCAAATTTTGGTCACTCTAGGTGAAACGTACAGCCGGAAATGCTTCATTAAGTAAACATTTTGAAATGCAAAATTTGATGCCCTGCCTCTGGCGGACTTCCTGTTAGGTTTAGCATATGGCACCAACAGGCTTTTTTGTAGATCATAGTCTGTTACATATGTGTACCAATTTTCGTAGCTCTAGATTAAACGTCTAACCGGCAATACTTCAGATGAAACATGCCAAAGAATGAAGACAATCTGATAAGTTTTGTAGAAAATATGAGGCCTATAAAAGGCCCCCAAAAAATGGCTACAAATAGCAAAGTAAATCAAAATGCCGGACTTCCTGTTTGGCTTAGCATATGGTTCTAAAAGACTTTTTTGTACATCGTGGGCTCTTATGTATGCCTCCAAATTATCATAGCGCTAGGTGAAAGGTACAACCGGGAATGCTTCGTTAAAGAGGAGTTTTTTAGCTCAAAAAGTGATGCCCGGCCCTTGCGGGACTTCCTGTTGGGTTTAGCACAAAGCAGCAAGAGACTTTTTTGTACATCGTGGGCTGTTACATATGTCTACAAATTTTCGTAGCTCTAGCTGCTTCGTACAACTGAGAATTCTTCATTAAGAAGAATTTTTTTCCTTTGCAAACAAGTGCATGCCACGACAACAGCGTGCAGCGAAATAAAAAGCTTTCAATAACTTTTCATCTTCAACATCTTAAGATGAATCACACCAAGTTTGAAGATGATCGGATAAACTCTATAAGAGGAGTTCGTTAAAATAGGACCCCTATGAAATGGCCAAAAAAATGGGAACACGTTCCAAAGTAAATCAAAATGGTGGACTTTCTGTTAGGTTTAGCATATGGTTCAAAAAGAGTTGTTTGTACCTTGAGGGCTGTTACATATGTCTTTAAATTTTGGTAACTCTAGGTGAAACGTACAGCCGGGAATGCTTCATTAAGTAAGAATTTTGAAACTCAAAATTTGATGCCCCGCCTCTGGCGGACTTCCTGTTGGGTTTAGCATATGGCACCAACAGACTTTATTGTAGGTCATAGTCTGTTACATATGTGTACCAATATTCGTAGCTCTAGGTTAAACGTACAACCGCCAATACTACGTTTAGTAAGAGTTTTGAAACTCTAAATTTGATGCCCCACCGCCGTCATATAGTATGTCGAAAACTTTAGATTTTTTACCATGGTGTTGTCCCAGGTCTTGAGATGGTACATCCCAAGTTTGAAGTCAATTGGATTAACCGTGTAGGAGAAGCAGGCAAAAGTATGACCCCTGTAAATGTGCAAAAATTGGCCAAAATTGGACATTTAAATACTCATATCTCACTTCCTGTCTATTTTAGGGTACACACATCAAAGAGGTTTTTGTTCATCTGGATGTGCTACAGGTGCCACACAATTTTCATAGCCGTCGGACAATCGTAGCGGGCCAGGGATCTGTTTAACCTATGTAGGTGGCGCTATGGAGCCATTTTTCTGTTATCACCTATGGTGACTTTAAAATATCAAATTTTTCGCCAGGCCTGACGTGTGTGTAAAGTTTGGTGAGTTTTCGTTCACGTTTAGTGTCTCAAAAATGTGATTGTTTGCGGAAAAGAATAATAACAAATGAAAGGTACAACCGGGAATGCTTCGTTAAAGAGGAGTTTTTTAGCTCAAAAAGTGATGCCCGGCCCTTGCGGGACTTCCTGTTGGGTTTAGCACAAAGCAGCAAGAGACTTTTTTTGTACATCGTGGGCTGTTACATATGTCTACAAATTTTCGTAGCTCTAGCTGCTTCGTACAACTGAGAATTCTTCATTAAGAAGAATTTTTTTCCTTTGCAAACAAGTGCATGCCACGACAACAGCGTGCAGCGAAATAAAAAGCTTTCAATAACTTTTCATCTTCAACATCTTAAGATGAATCACACCAAGTTTGAAGATGATCGGATAAACTCTGTAAGAGGAGTTCGTTAAAATAGGACCCCTATGAAATGGCCAAAAAAATGGGAACACGTTCCAAAGTAAATCAAAATGGTGGACTTTCTGTTAGGTTTAGCATATGGTTCAAAAAGAGTTTTTTGTACCTTGAGGAAAATGTTAGTTTTTTCCATGCCTTGTCTGTGCAAAGTTTAATGAAAGAGGCCAAAAATGATGTATAATTCCCAAAATAAAATCAAAATAGCGGACTTCCTCTTTGGTTTGGCAAATGGCTACATAATACTTTTTTGTAGGTATTAGGCTGATAGGGGTCTGTCCTAATTTTCACAAATCTAGCAGAATCATACAATCGGAAATACTTCATAAAAATGTCTAGAGGGCGCTATTTATTGCAAATTGCACAATAAATCTCTAAAAATTCATGTTCATGACAAGTCTGATGTGTTTGCAAAGTTTCATAAGTTTTCACACATGTATAGATAAAAAAACAAAGCAGCACTTCACTTGGCAAACTGCATCGCTATAGCAGCAGCGTGCGACAAAATAAAAAACTTTTGATAACTTTGCATCTTAAACATCTTAAGATGAAACACACCAAGTTTGAAGACGGTCGGATGAACTTTGTACGAGGAGTTCGTTAAAATATGACAACTCAAAAAGGCCACAAAAAATGGCAACAAATCCCATCGTAAATCAAAATGGCAGACTTCCTGTTTGGTTTATCACATGGTTCCAAGAGACTTTTTTGTACATCGTGGGCTCTTATGTATGCCTGCAAATTATCATCGCGCTAGGTGAAACGTACAACCGGGAATGCTTCGTTAAAGAGGAGTTTTCTAGCTCAAAATGTGATGCCCGGCCCCTGGGGGACTTCCTGTTGGGTTTAGCACATGGCACCAAGAGACTTTTTTGTACACTGTGGGCTGTTACATATGTCTACAATTTTTTGTAGCTCTAGCTACTTCGTACAACTGGGAATGCTTCATTAAGAGGGATTTTTTTCCTTTGCAAAAAGTGCATGCCACGACAACAGCGTGCGACGAAATAAAGAGCTTTCAATAACTTTTCATCCTCAACATCTTAAGATGAGTCACACCAAGTTTGAAGATGATCGGATAAACTCTGTAGGAGGAGTTCGTTAAAATATGACCCCTATGAAATGGCCCAAAAAATGGCAACACATTCCAAAGTAAATAAAAATGGCGGACATCCTGTTAGGTTTAGCATATGGTTCAAAAAGAGTTTTTTGTACCTCGAGGGCTGTTATATACCTCTACAAATTTTGGTAACTCTAGGTGAAACGTACAGCCGGGTATGCTTTGTTAAAGAGGAGTTTTTTTAGCTTAAAATGTGATGCCCGGCCCCTGGGGGACTTCCTGTTGGGTTTAGCACAGGGCACCAAGAGACTTTTTTGTACATCTTGGGCTGTTACATATGTCTACAAATTTTCGTAGCTCTAGCTGCTTCGTACAACTGGCAATGCTTCTTTAAGGATATTTTTTTTCCTTTGCAAACAGTGCATGCCATGACAACAGCGTGCGACGAAATACAAAGCTTTCAATAACTTTTCATCTTCAACATCTTAAGATGAATCACACCAAGTTTGAAGATGATCGGATAAACACTGTAGGAGGAGTTCGTTAAAATAAGACCCCAATGAAATGGCCAAAAAAATGGCAACACGTTCCAAAATAAATCAAAATGGCGGACTTCCTGTGAGGTTTAGCATATGGTTCAAAAAGAGTTTTTTGTAGGTCATAGCCTGTTACATATGTGTACAAATTTTCGTAGCTCTAGATTAAACGTACAACCGGCAATGCTTCATGAAGTAAGAATTTTTAAACTCTAAATTTGATGCGTCGCCGACGTCATATAGTATATCAAAAACTTTAGATTTTTTACAATGATGTTGTCCCAGGTGTTGAGATGGTCCATCCCAAGTTTGAAGTTAATCGGGTTAACCGTGTAGGAGAAGCGGGCAAAAGTATGACCCCTGTAAATGTGCAAAACTGGGCCAAAATTGGACAGTCAGATGATCATACCTCACTTTCTGTCTATATAATCGGAAAGACTTCATAAAAATGTCTAGAGGGCGCTATTGAAGCATTTATTGCAAATTTAATAAGAAATCCCTATGCTTATGCTTATGACAAGCCTGATGTGTGTGTAAAGTTTCATGAGTTTTTGCACATGTTTAGACCAAAAAAAAAAAGAAGCAGCATTTTACTTGGCAAACAATGCATCGCCATGAAACGGCGTGGGACAAAATAAATAACTTTCGATAACTTTGTATCTTAAACATCTTAAGATGAAGCACACCAAGTTTGAAGACAGTCGGATAAATTTTGTAGGAGGAGTTCGTTAAAATATGACCCCTAAAAAAGGCCACAAAAAATGGCTACAAATCCCAACGTAAATCAAAATGGCGGACTTCCTGTTTGTTTTGGAAGATAAACATAATAATAGTAATTAATAATGATAGAATTTAAATACAATCTTTTCCATGAATATGTCAGTTATTTTGAGAAGATACAGAAAAAAAAGAACTTTGAAGTGTCTATCAGTGGATGAAAGAGGGCAAGATCACAGCATAGCTACATGATATCAGTCACATTTGAAAGTAATCAAGTGTAGTATGTATTCACATTATATACATTGAGAAATTGCGGCTCAATAATCAGTCAGTGTTTTAGTTAACAGTCCAATGTTACCTTCAAGATATTCCTAACAGAAAAAAAGGAACGTGCATTAACAAAAAAATGTAAAAATGTCCATTGTCAAACATGTCATTCATTATGCACAATGTGTAGGATGGGGATGCTTGCTGTGTTAGTGTTTGTGTGTCTTCCATGTCATATAGCTTACCATCACGGACAAATGCATCACATGCATCCGTTATATACAATGCAGTCTGGAGTTCTTTCACAAGCTTGGTTTTGAAGTCTATCTGTTTTTCAAGTGCTCGATTGACTCGAGTCACATGGACTAGTTGGTTCATTTGGGAATGAAGATCAAGGCTGCGCTGGTATAAGTCGTTGCGACTGGAAGCATGATCAATGCATGCATACTGTAATGACAAAGCAATCAATGAAAATCAGTCATGTTAGATTCCATGATTCTAAATAGCAGAGGTAACGTGTTGGTGCAAAACGTTGTGGTCGTGTTGCATGTTACTCAATGGCTGTGTGTGTCAAAACGAGTTTATTTGAAAGAATATACAAATATATACACACGGACATATATATTTATACAGTATAACAGTACCGCATGTATTGGTTTTAAGGAAAGAGTTGAAAAGCAGTGTTCAGAAAAAAGCATAAGACGCACAAAGTACCATTTCACTACATGTAATAAGTTGTCAAGTAGACATGTGAATTAAGTGGTTAAGATAGTGGCTACTGTGCAAGTAAGCTTCAATTGTCTCTAAAAGGTTAGCATATGTGTTCTACATGATATCAATGGCTAGACGTGCTCGTGGAGAAACATTACAAACAGAAAAACACACTAAAGGTGCCTTTAACAAACCTGTTAATAAATGAGAACTTAATACATATATGTATGGCATACTGTATATGATTGAGAAAGTTGTCCTGTTTAGTTTATGTATTGTATACTTACGGAAAAAAGTTGGCAATCTTTGCGTATGGAGATGATTAGAGGGTCTTTATCAAAAGAGAATTTGCTTGGTGATTTGTTCATGTTCTGTAGAAAAGCAAAGGAGTAGAAATAAATACAGTATCATACTTCATAAACATACAAGAAATTTGTAGCTGTATTAACCATTGTTGGTATTTGAAGTGATAATTTAGGAATAGAAGTGTAGTGATTGCAGAATTTATAGAGTGCTTACCTTGTATGACTTTGTAGATGGAAATGTCTTTTGTTGAAAGAGCTCTTTGTTGTCTACTATATATGCAAGGACAAGCATAAGTAGGTGTGGTTATGAAGTACTTGACCATTGAAATAAAGCAGTGGTATCAAATGTATGGACCGTGGTTTGGCTCAGGCCTGCAAAGGGGTTTAATGTGGCACAAGAGATAATCTTGTAAGGTACAAAAAATTAGAGGCATACATAAGAGCCCACGATGTACAAAAAAGTCTCTTGGAACCATGTGCTAAACCAAACAGGAAGTCCGCCATTTTGATTTATGATGGGATTTGTAGCCTTTTTTTGTGGCCTTTTTTATGGGTCATATTTTAACTCCTCCTACAAAATTCATCCGACCGTGTTCAAACTTGGTGTGTTTCATCTTAAGATGTTTAAGATGCAAATTTATCGAAAGTTTTTTATTTTGTCGCACGCTGCTGCTATAGCGATGCATTGGTTGCCAAGTAAAGTGCTGCTTTGTTTTTTTTTATCTATACATGTGTGAAAACTCGTGAAACTTTGCACACACATCAGACTTGTCATTAACATGAATTTTTAGAGATTTCTTGTGCAATTTGCAATAAATCGCACCCTCTATACATTTTTTATGGAGCATTTCCGATTGGATGATTCAAGCGCGAAATAACTAAAGATGACTTGACTTGACCTAGATTTGTGAAAACTCAGAGGCATACCTATTATATTATTATTATTTTTTGTACCTTACAAGATTATCTCTTGTGCCACATTAAACCCCTTTGCAGGCCTGAGCCAAACCACGGTCCATACATTTGATACCACTGCTTTATTTCAATGGTCAAGTACTTCATAACCACACCTACTTATGCTTGTCCTTGCATATATAGTAGACAACAAAGAGCTCTTTCAACAAAAGACATTTCCATCTACAAAGTCATACAAGGTAAGCACTCTATAAATTCTGCAATCACTACACTTCTATTCCTAAATTATCACTTCAAATACCAACAATGGTTAATACAGCTACAAATTTCTTGTATGTTTATGAAGTATGATACTGTATTTATTTCTACTCCTTTGCTTTTCTACAGAACATGCACAAATCAACAAGCAAATTCTCTTTTGATAAAGACCCTCTAATCATCTCCATACGCAAAGATTGCCAACTTTTTTCCGTAAGTATACAATACATAAACTAAACAGGACAACTTTCTCAATCATATACAGTATGCCATACATATATGTATTAAGTTCTCATTTATTAACAGGTTTGTTAAAGGCACCTTTAGTGTGTTTTTCTGTTTGTAATGTTTCTCCACGAGCACGTCTAGCCATTGATATCATGTAGAACACATATGCTAACCTTTTAGAGACAATTGAAGCTTACTTGCACAGTAGCCACTATCTTAACCACTTAATTCACATGTCTACTTGACAACTTATTACATGTAGTGAAATGGTACTTTGTGCGTCTTATGCTTTTTTCTGAACACTGCTTTTCAACTCTTTCCTTAAAACCAATACATGCGGCACTGTTATACTGTATAAATATATATGTCCGTGTGTATATATAACCATTTATGTGCCTGTCGTATCCTTACTTTTATTCATCATTTCATCACACAATCCTAAAACATTGCTTTTTGACCCAGAGGATTCAACTATACCATTTTTGCGTGTCTTATTACTTACTAGCTATATTATTTATTAACGGGCAAAAACTATGAATATAAGATCACCGTCAAATATTACGTCTGTAATATCCATATACAGTGCATTACATAATATGCATTTGTATTAAGACACTACCATGCTAAAAATATGCACACGACTGTTCTGTAAACTACACCTAAGACAACCAAACTTCACAGATCTAACATGATTCACACGCAGATCGGGTCTGGCGAAAAATTTGAGATTTTAAAGTCGCCATACATGATAACAGAAAAATGGCTCTGTAGCGCCACCTACATAGGTTTAACGGATCCCTGTCCCGCTACGATTGTCCTATGGCTACGAAAATTGTGTGGCACCTGTAGCACATCCAGATGAACAAAAACCTCTTTGATATGTGTACCCTAAAATAGACAGGAAGTGAGGTATGAGTATTTGAATGTCCAATTTTGGCCCATTTTTGCACATTTACAGGGGTCATACTTTTGCCCGCTTCTCCTACACGGTTAACCCGATTGACTTCAAACTTGGGCTGTACCATCTCAACACCTGGGACAACATCATGGTAAAAAATCTAAAGTTTTTGACATACTATATGACGGTGGCGGGGCATCAAATTTACAGTTTCAAAATTCTTACTTAACGAAGCATTGCCGGTGGTACGTTTAATCTAGAGCTACGAAAATTGGTACACATATGTAACAGACTATGATCTACAAAAAAGCCTGTTGGTGCCATATGCTAAACCTAACAGGAAGTCCGCCAGAGGCGAGGCATCAAATTTTGTGTTTCAAAATTCTAACTTAATGAAGCATTCCCGGCTGTACATTTCACCTAGAGTTACCAATATTTGAAGACATATGTAACAGCCCTCAAGGTACAAAAAACTCTTTTTGAACCATATGCTAAACCGAACAGGAAGTCCGCCATTTTGATTTACTTTGGAACGTGTTGCCATTTTTTGGGCCATTTCATAGGGGTCTTATTTTAACGAACTCCTCCTACAGAGTTTATCCGATCATCTCCAAACTTGGTGTGATTCATCTTAAGATGTTGAAGATGAAAAGTTATTGAAAGCTTTTTATTTTGTCGCACGCTGTTGCCGTGGCATGCACAGTTTGCAAAGGAAAAAATTACTTCTTAATGAAGCATTCCCAGTTGTACGAAGCAGCTAGAGCTACGAAAATTTGGAGACAAATGTAACAGCCCACGATGTACAAAAAAGTCTCTTGGTGCCATGTGCTAAACCCAACAGGAAGTCCCGTAGGGGCCGGGCATCACATTTTGAGCTAAAAAACTCCTCTTTAACGAAGCATTCCCGGTTGTACGTTTCACCTAGCGCTATGATAATTTAGAGGCATACATAAGAGCCCACGATGTACAAAAAAAGTCTCTTGGAACCATGTGCTAAACCAAACAGGAAGTCCGCCATTTTGATTTATGATGGGATTTGTAGCCTTTTTTTGTGGCCTTTTTTAGGGGTCATATTTTAACTCCTCCTACAAAATTCATCCGACCGTGTTCAAACTTGGTGTGTTTCATCTTAAGATGTTTAAGATGCAAATTTATCGAAAGTTTTTTATTTTGTCGCACGCTGCTGCTATAGCGATGCATTGGTTGCCAAGTAAAGTGCTGCTTTGTTTTTTTTTATCTATACATGTGTGAAAACTCGTGAAACTTTGCACACACATCAGACTTGTCATTAACATGAATTTTTAGAGATTTATTGTGCAATTTGCAATAAATCGCACCCTCTATACATTTTTTATGGAGCATTTCCGATTGGATGATTCAAGCGCAAAATAACTAAAGATGACTTGACTTGACCTAGATTTGTGAAAACTCAGAGGCATACCTATTATATTATTATTATTATTTGTACCTTACAAGATTATCTCTTGTGCCACATTAAACCCCTTTGCAGGCCTGAGCCAAACCACGGTCCATACATTTGATACCACTGCTTTATTTCAATGGTCAAGTACTTCATAACCACACCTACTTATGCTTGTCCTTGCATATCTTCTTCTTTTTCTTTGTTATTATTCTTTTCCGCAAACAACCACATTTTTGAGGCACTAAACATGAACGAAAACTCACCAAACTTTGCACGCAGATCGGGCCTGGCGAAAAATTTGATATTTTAAAGTCGCCATACATGATAACAGAAAAATGGCTCTGTAGCGCCACCTACATAGGTTTAACGGATCCCTGTCCCGCTACGATTGTCCTATGGCTACGAAAATTGTGTGGCACCTGTAGCACATCCAGATGAACAAAAACCTCTTTGATATGTGTACCCTAAAATAGACAGGAAGTGAGGTATGAGTATTTGAATGTCCAATTTTGGCCCATTTTTGCACATTTACAGGGGTCATACTTTTGCCCGCTTCTCCTACACGGTTAACCCGATTGACTTCAAACTTGGGCTGTACCATCTCAACACCTGGGACAACATCATGGTAAAAAATCTAAAGTTTTTGACATACTATATGACGGTGGCGGGGCATCAAATTTACAGTTTCAAAATTCTTACTTAACTAAGCATTGCCGGTGGTACGTTTAATTGAGAGCCACGAAAATTGGTACACATATGTAACAGACTATGATCTACAAAAAAGCCTGTTGGTGCCATATGCTAAACCTAACAGGAAGTCCGCCAGAGGCGAGGCATCAAATTTTGTGTTTCAAAATTCTTATTTAATGAAGCATTCCCGGCTGTACATTTCACCTAGAGTTACCAACATTTGAAGACATATGTAACAGCCCTCAAGGTACAAAAAACTCTTTTTGAACCATATGCTAAACCGAACAGGAAGTCCGCCATTTTGATTTACTTTGGAACGTGTTGCCATTTTTTGGGCCATTTCATAGGGGTCTTATTTTAACGAACTCCTCCTACAGAGTTTATCCGATCATCTCCAAACTTGGTGTGATTCATCTTAAAATGTTGAAGATGAAAAGTTATTGAAAGCTTTTTATTTCGTCGCACGCTGTTGCCGTGGCATGCACAGATTGCGAAGGAAAAAATTCCCTCTTAATGAAGCATTCCCAGTTGTACGAAGCAGCTAGAGCTACGAAAATTTGGAGACAAATTTAACAGCCCACGATGTACAAAAAAGTCTCTTGGTGCCATGTGCTAAACCCAACAGGAAGTCCCGTAGGGGCCGGTCATCACATTTTGAGGTAAAAAACTCCTCTTTAACGAAGCATTCCCGGTTGTACGTTTCACCTAGCGCTATGATAATTTAGAGGCATACATAAGAGCCCACGATGTACAAAAAAGTCTCTTAGAACCATCTGCTAAACCAAACAGGAAGTCCGCCATTTTGATTTACGTTGGGATTTGTAGCCATTTTTTGTGGCCTTTTTTAGGGGTCATATTTTAACGAACTCCTCCTACAAAATTTATCCGACTGTCTTCAAACTTGGTGTGCTTCATCTTAAGATAAAATGTTAGTTTTTTCCATGCCTTGTCTGTGCAAAGTTTAATGAAAAAGGCCAAAAATGATGTATAATTCCCAAAATAAAATCAAAATAGCGGACTTCCTCTTTGGTTTGGCAAATGGCTACATAATACTTTTTTGTAGGTCTAGCATAATCATACAATCGGAAATGCTTCATAAAAATGTCTAGAGGGCGCTATTTATTGCAAATTGCACAATAAATCTCTGAAAATTCATGTTCATGACAAGTCTGATGTGTTTGCAAAGTTTCATGAGTTTTCAAGTGTATAAAAAAAAAAAAGCAGCACTTGACAAACAATGCATTGCTATGGCAACAGCGTGTTACAAAATAAAAAACTTTAGATTACTTTGCATCTTAAACATCTTAAGATGAAACACACCAAGTTTGAAGACAGTCGGATAAATTTTGTAGGAGGGGTTCGTTAAAATATGACCCCTGAAAAAGGCCACAAAAAATGGCAACAAATCCCATCATAAATCAAAATGGCAGACTTCCTGTTTGGTTTAGCACATGGTTCCAAGAGACTTTTTTGTACATCATGGGCTCTTATGTATGCCTGCAAATTATCATAGCGCTAGGTGAAACGTACAACCGGGAATGCTTCGTTAAAGAGGAGTTTTTTAGCTCAAAATGTGATGCCCGGCCCCTGGGGGACTTCCTGTTAGGTTAAGCACATGGCACCAAGAGACTTTTTTGTACATCCTGGACTGTTACATATGTCTAAAATTTCTCGTCGCTCTAGCTGCTTCGTACAACTGGGAATGCTTCATTAATAAGATTTTTTTTTCCTTTGCAAAAATTGCATGCCACGACAACAGCGTGTGACGAAATAAAAAACTTTCAATAACTTTTCATTTTCAACATCTTAAGATGAATCACACCAAGTTTGAAGATGATCGGATAAACTCTGTAGGAGGAGTTTGTTAAAATATGACCCCTATGAAATGGCCCAAAAAAATGGCAACACATTCCAAAGTAAATCAAAATGGCGGACGTCCTGTTAGGTTTAGCATATGGTTCAAAAAGAGTTTTTTGTACCTCGAGGGCTGTTATATACCTCTACAAATTTTGGTAACTCTATGTGAAACGTACAGCCGGTATGCTTTGTTAAAGAGGAGTTTTTTAGCTCAAAATGTGATGCCCGGCCCCTGGGGGACTTCCTGTTGGGTTTAGCACAGGGCACCAAGAGACTTTTTTGTACATCTTCGGCTGTTACATATGTCTACAAATTTTCGTAGCTCTAGCTGCTTCGTACAAATGGGAATGCTTCTTTAAGGATATTTTTTTTCCTTTAAAAACAGTGCATGCCATGACAACAGTGTGCGACGAAATACAAAGCTTTCAATAACTTTTCATCTTCAACATCTTAAGATGAATCACACCAAGTTTGAAGATGATCGGATAAACACTGTAGGAGGAGTTCGTTAAAATAAGACCCCAATGAAATGGCCAAAAAAATGGCAACACGTTCCAAAATAAATCAAAATGGTGGACTTCCTGTTAGGTTTAGCATATGGTTCAAAAAGAGTTTTTTGTAGGTCATAGCCTGTTACATATGTGTACCAATTTTCGTAGCTCTAGATTAAACGTACAACCGGCAATGCTTCGTGAAGTAAGAATTTTTAAACTCTAAATTTGTTGCGCCGCCGCCGTCATATAGTATATCAAAAACTTTTCATTTTTCACAATGATGTTGTCCCAGGTGTTGAGATGCTACATCCCAAGTTTGAAGTCAATCGGGTTAACCGTGTAGGAGAAGCGGGCAAAAGTATGACCCCTGTAAATGTGCAAAAATTGGCAAAAATTGGACATTTAAATACTCATACCTCACTTTCTGTCTATTTTAGGGTACACACTTCAAAGAGGTTTTTGTTCATTGGGATGTGCTACAGGTGCCACACAATTTTCATAGCCGTCGGACAATCGTAGCGGGACAGGGATCCGTTTAACCTATGTAGGGGGCGCTAAGGAGCCATTTTTCTGTTATCATGTATGGCGACTTTAAAATATCAAATTTTTCGCCAGGCCTGATGTGCGTGTAAAGTTTGGTGAGTTTTCGTTCACGTTTAGTGTCTCAAAAATGCGATTGTTTGCGGAGAAGAAAAAGAAGAATAATAAGAAGAATTCCTACAAAAACAATAGGGCCTCGCAGCGGCACCGCCGCCGCCGCTGCTCGGGCCCTAATAATAATAATAAGAAGAATTCCTACAAAAACAATAGGGCCTCGCAGCGGCGGCGGCTGAACAAAGGGTAAGTTACTATTTGTATTGTTTAAATACCAATCACAGTTTGTATTGAATTTCGTTAACGTAGACGTTTTGGAAATTTTATAATACGTCATAAAGGCAATTAGTACAGGTAGCTTTGAACATTTTTAAAGGACGCGTTGCCTTTAACGAAGAAAAAAAATGGGAGCGTATCAGCAAAGGGGGCGGTACCTAAGTCGACGCGGGGCGTGGCTTCCTGGTGCTACAATATAAAAACAACTGCGTTGCTTCTCGTCCACCATTTTGAGACTTGCTACGTTGAGGTAAACGATTCCCCCGTGTTATCAGACTTCAAACATGTCTGACCAGCTTTGTAAACTCTTTGTCGGCGGCCTCAACGTTGATACCGACGAAGAAGGCCTCCGCGCGCACTTCGAGCAGTACGGCTCGATCACCGACTGCGTGGTGGTAGTCAACAAGCAGCTCCAACGCTCCCGCTGCTTCGGATTTGTGACCTACTCGACGCCCGAGGAGGCCGACGCCGCCATGAACGGCAGGCCGCACACAGTCGACGGCAACACGGTCGAGGTGAAGCGGGCCATGTCGCGAGAGGACGCCAACAAACCCGAAGCGCTCGCCAAAGTGAAGAAAATCTTCGTGGGAGGGCTGAAAGACGACATCGAAGAGGATCACCTCAGCGACTATTTCTCCCAGTATGGTCAAATCGAGAAGTCGGAGGTAATCTCCGACAAGGACACTAGAAAGAAGAGGGGCTTCGGCTTCGTGTACTTCACCGACCACGACTCCGCCGACAAGGCCGTCGTGATCAAGTTTCACACCATCAACGGACATAAAGTGGAGGTGAAGAAGGCCCTCACCAAACAGGAGATGCAGGCGGCCAACCGGGGCGGCATGACTCCGAGAGGAAGGTCCAGCCGAGGCATGAGGGGGAATCAAAATGGCTACGGCAGTAGAGACTACGGTGGAAACTACAACTACGGAAATGGCGGTGGAGGCTACAACTGCGGCGGAGGCTACGGGGGCTACGGCGGACATTATGGTTACGGCGACCAGGGCGGCTACGGTGGCGGCAACGGCTACAGCGACTTCGGCGGCGGCTACGGCCAACATTCCTCCACCTACGGTCCTATGAAAGGACCCTTCGGCGGCCAGAGGAACCCGGCCCCCTACACACGTGGAGGCGGCGGTGGTGGCGGTTACCCCAGGGGGGGCTACGGCGGCGGCGGTGGCTACTAGACCAGACCAGACAAGACCCCATCCACACCTACCCTGACATCGCTCAGCAATCTTCCAGATTAGGCCTCCAGCCCCGGATTTGGACGTCAAAAGTCAAAATTCACTAACAAAACAAAATGAAGACCTCAGAGCCCCCAAACAGGTAGGAAGGTCACTTCCTAAAAGAATCAGATTATAACAAATTAAGACACTCGAAATGCAAATTTAAAAAAAAAAAAAAAGAAGAAGAAAGAATAGCCGCTTATGTACCATTACCCACACGTGTAGTTGACGTTCAAACAAATAAACCCTTTGCGTTCACCAGTTAAGTTGAATGTAGACTTTTTTCGTGATTTTTTTTTTTTTTTTTTTTTAGTATTTTAGATGCCTAGTTTTGTTTGTAGTGCACAGGCGTGAGGATATTTCTGGTCTGTTGGATTTTTTTTTTTTTTTTGCCGTAGCTGTTGTCACGAGGCCATTTTGTGACTACTCACGTTTGCCCCAAGTAAAGATGGCGGGAGACGCGCTGCTTTTGTTTCCCCCTCGTTTTGCCCAAAACTGACCATGCTTTTATTTGAGCTAATTTGTAATTTACCTACATTAGTGTCAATTTGTAATTTACCCCCATTCAGCCTGTAGAGCAATATCCAAATGTATGCTGTGTACTTTCATGTTCTTGAGAAAACATTCATTACTGTTTGAAGACACTTAATCTGTATGTTCATTCTTAAATAAAAGGTTACACCACATAGCTTAGTTTTACTTATTGCTCAAGTTTATTCACAGGTCAGCTTTGTAGTTACGAGGCCTCTATTCCAAGTTTTAAAGTCAGGTGGGTGTATTGCAAAAAAAAAAAAAACTAGAGCTGCGAGCAGCTATAAAGGGCCCTCGCAACCTGGGCCACGTTGGGGTACTTGCACGTCGGGGTACTGGCACGTTGGGGTACTGTCAAATCGGACAAGGACCATCTAAAATGTTTTTGACAAGCTTTGTGAGTGCAAAAGGCCAAAGATGGTGTGCAATTCCCAAAATAAATTCAAAATGGCGGACTTCCTTTTAGGTTTAGCATACGGCTACAGAATACTTTTTGTAGGTCTTAAGCTAATAGGTATGCCTCCCAGTTTTCAAAAATCTAGGTCAAGTCATCTTTAGTTGTGTATCGCTTGAATCATACAATTGGAAATGCTCCATAAAAATGCATAGAGGGCGCTATTGAGCACAACGTTGGGTTACTTACACGTCAGTGTACTGGCACGTTGGGGTACTGTTACATGGAACAAGGACCATTTAAAATGTTAGTTTTTCCCATGCCTTGTCTGTGCAAAGTTCTATGAAAGAGGCCAAAAATGATGTATAATTCCCAAAATAAAATCAAAATAGCGGACTTCCTCTTTGGTTTGGCAAATGGCTACATAATACTTTTTTGTAGGTATTAGGCTGATAGGGGTCTGTCCTAATTTTCACAAATCTAGCAGAATCATACAATCGGAAATACTTCATAAAAATGTCTAGAGGGCGCTATTTATTGCAAATTGCACAATAAATCTCTAAAAATTCATGTTCATGACAAGTCTGATGTGTTTGCAAAGTTTCATGAGTTTTCAGACATGTATAGATAAACCAGCATCTGTTCATTTGAAAACATTGCATGGCACAGAGATGGTGTGTGATCAAATAAAAAGCTTTTTGATGACTCTTAATGTGGTGTCGCTGTGCAACACATATGTATTCATGACATAGTGAAGTATTGTGACAGTTTTGTAGGGTCCAGCAAACAGTAAATGTGTGACAGTTATTCAAGAAAAAATGTAGCTTTGAAGCAGGCTAACCAATGACATCATCTAAAGGGGAAAAAAGCACATGAGCAAGCATAGGTATAAGTAGAGGAGAAAAAGAGATGAAAGAAGTGCGAGAGATGTTTGAATTTATTTTGGGAATTGTGCATCCTTTTTGGCCTTTTACTGCACCTTTTTACACACAAGGCACGGCAAATGCATTTCTATTTTCCATGGTCCTTGTCTATTTAACAGTACCCCAACGTGCAAGTCCCCCGACTTGCATATACCCCAACGTGGCCCGGGTTGCGAGGGCCCTTTATAGCTGCTCGCAGCTCTAGTTATTATTCTTCTTCTTCTTTTTCTTTGTTATTATTCTTTTCCGCAAACAACCACATTTTTGACGCACTAAACATGAACGAAAACTCACCAAACTTTACACGCACATCAGGCCTGGCGAAAAATTTGATATTTTAAAGTCGCTATACATGATAACAGAAAAATGGCTCCGTAGCGCCACCTACATAGGTTTAACGGATCCCTGTCCCGCTACGATTGTCCTATGGCTACGAAAATTGTGTGGCACCTGTAGCACATCCAGATGAACAAAAACCTCTTTGATATGTGTACCCTAAAATAGACAGGAAGTGAGGTATGAGTATTTGAATGTCCAATTTTGGCCCATTTTTGCACATTTACAGGGGTCATACTTTTGCCCGCTTCTCCTACACGGTTAACCCGATTGACTTCAAACTTGGGCTGTACCATCTCAACACCTGGGACAACATCATGGTAAAAAATCTAAAGTTTTTGACATACTATATGACGGTGGCGGGGCATCAAATTTACAGTTTCAAAATTCTTACTTAACAAAGCATTGCCATGGTACGTTTAATTGAGATCCACGAAAATTGGTACACATATGTAACAGACTATGATCTACAAAAAAGCCTGTTGGTGCCATATGCTAAACCTAACAGGAAGTCCGCCAGAGGCGAGGCATCAAATTTTGTGTTTCAAAATTCTTATTTAATGAAGCATTCCCGGCTGTACATTTCACCTAGAGTTACCAACATTTGAAGACATATGTAACAGCCCTCAAGGTACAAAAAACTCTTATCGCTATAGCAGCAGCGTGCGACAAAATAAAAAACTTTCGATAAATTTGCATCTTAAACATCTTAAGATGAAACACACCAAGTTTGAACACGGTCGGATGAATTTTGTAGGAGGAGTTAAAATATGACCCCTAAAAAAGGCCACAAAAAAAGGCTACAAATCCCATCATAAATCAAAATGGCGGACTTCCTGTTTGGTTTAGCACATGGTTCCAAGAGACTTTTTTGTACATCGTGGGCTCTTATGTATGCCTCTAAATTATCATAGCGCTAGGTGAAACGTACAACCGGGAATGCTTCGTTAAAGAGGAGTTTTTTAGCTCAAAATGTGATGCGGGACTTCCTAAAACCAGCATCTGTTTATTTGAAAACATTGCATGGCACAGAGATGGTGTGTGATCAAATAAAAAGCTTTTTGATGACTCTTAATGTGGTGTCGCTGTGCAACACATATGTATTCATGACATAGTGAAGTATTGTGACAGTTTTGTAGGGTCCAGCAAACAGTAAATGTGTGACAGTTATTCAAGAAAAAATGTAGCTTTGAAGCAGGCTAACCAATGACATCATCTAAAGGGGAAAAAAGCACATGAGCAAGCATAGGTATAAGTAGAGGAGAAAAAGAGATGAAAGAAGTGCGAGAGAGTTACAATATTCGGTGTGGGGCATGATCAACATCTTAAGGCTTTTCTGACCAATTTTCAACTGGATCCCTTCAACGAGCTCGGCACAGTAGCTAAAAACGTAAAGTATGACATTTATTGTTACCACTAGGTGGCGCTATATGTATAACTGAATTTTATCATATAGATGCTTTCAGGCCGTGACTATTACGTTGCCTGAGAAGTTTGAGATTTTTTGGAGCTTGAACATGGGAGTTATCACACTTAGAATGAGTTGACATTTTTTGTACAAAATACCGTATGTGGGGTATTTTTTTTTCACGCCTGAAGGGCTAGGTGGCGCTGCATATATAACTGAATTTTGTCATAGAGATACCTTCAGGCTTTGACTATAAACATACATGTCAAGTTTGGGATTTTTTGGAGCATGTACCGGGGAGTTATTAAGCATATCCTTTTTCAGTGCGAAACACAAAATTTGATGCCCCGCCCTCATCATATAGTATTTCCAAAAGTCAAGATTTTTCCCCCTGTCGTTGGCTCAGGTCTTGACATGGTCCAGGTCAAGTCTTAACTCAGTCAGATGAAACGTGTAGGAGAAGTGGGCAAAAGTCTGCCCCCTGTGAATGTGCAAAAATCGTCAAAAATGGGACATTCAAAAATTCGTAGCTCACTTCCTGTTCATTTTAGCATATGGGTCCAAGAGACTTTTTTGTAGGTCTTGGGCTCCCTCATACACCTAAAAATATTTGTCGTTCTTGCTTAAACGTACAACCGGGGCTGCTTCGTTAAAAACTTCTAGGGGGCGCTATTGAGTCATTTTTGTAAAAATAGCACAATCAACAATAAAATATTGCTCATTTTACCAGGCCAGATGTGTGTGCCAAGTTTCATGAGTTTCTGTGCATGTTTAGACCCTCAAAACTGGCGTTGTTTTCTTGGCGAACAGCGCTTAGCCACACCCACAGCAATTTGCGAAAACTCACAAACTTCGTGTTGTGACATCATGAAGGCCGAAACCCTCATCTGAGCAAATATGAGGTAGGTCCAGTTAACGTGTTTGGAGAAAAACGTAGAAGAAAATTCGTAAGAAAAAAAATTGCCACTAGGTGGCGCTATCAGTTAGATGAAATATAAGTCAGTAGATGTCTTTAGGGCTGGACTCTCATCAAATGTGTGAAATTTTGAGAAGATAGGATCATCTCGGTCAAGTTAATGCAGCTTTTATTTTCACGAAAAATCTTCAGACTTTGCGTCACCGTAGCGGCCACGCCCTTTGGCGAAAAGTTACAATATTCGGTGTGGGGCATGATCAACATCTTAAGGCTTTTCTGACCAATTTTCAAATGGATCCCTTCAACAAGCTCAGCACAGTAGCTAAAAACGTAAAGTATGACATTTATTGTAACCACTAGGTGGCGCTATATGTATAACTGAATTTTATCATATAAATGTTTTCAGGCCGTGACTATTACGTTGCCTGAGAAGTTTGAGATTTTTTGGAGCTTGAACATGGGAGTTATTAAGCATTTGCTCTTTCTGGACAAATGAAATTTTAAAGGCAATATTTGATGCCCCGCCCCCGTCATATAGTATTTCAAAAAGGCAAGATGTTTTGCCCAGTTGTTCTCTCAGGTCTTGAGATGATAAATGCCAAGTTTGAAGTCAATTGGATGAAAAATGTTTGCAAAGGGGGAAAAAGCATGACCACAGTGAATGTGCCAAAATAGGCCAAAATTGGACATAAAAAAATTCATAGCTCACTTCCTGTACATTTTAGCTACATGGTCCCAATAGACTTTTTTGTGCGTCTCGGGGTGCTACACGTGCCTGCCAATTTTTGTTGCTCTAGCTCAAACGTGCCGGGCTTGGTTTTTATTTTTCTACGCTAGGGGGCGCTATCGAGTCGCATTGTTATGACGACTTAATAATATTAAATTTTTCGCCGGGCCTGAGGAGTGTGCAAAGTTCGGTGAGTTTTCGTGAATGTTTAGGTACCCAAAATCGCGATTGTTTGCGGAGAATAAAGAAGAAGAAGAAGAAGAAGAAGAATAATAATAATAATAATAATAACTAGAGCTGCGAGCAGCTATAAAGGGCCCTCGCAACCCGGGCCACGTTGGGGTATATGCAAGTCGGGGGACTTGCACGTTGGGGTACTGTTAAATAGACAAGGACCATGGAAAATAGAAATGCATTTGCCGTGCCTTGTGTGTAAAAAGGTGCAGTAAAAGGCCAAAAATGATGCACAATTCCCAAAATAAATTCAAAAGTGTGGACTTTCTGATGTGTGTGCAAAGTTTCATGAAAAGTCGCTCGTTTGATATTCAAAACCAGCATCTGTTCATTTGAAAACATTGCATGGCACAGAGATGGTGTGTGATCAAATAAAAAGCTTTTTGATGACTCTTAATGTGGTGTCGCTGTGCAACACATATGTATTCATGACATAGTGAAGTATTGTGACAGTTTTGTAGGGTCCAGCAAACAGTAAATGTGTGACAGTTATTCAAGAAAAAATGTAGCTTTGAAGCAGGCTAACCAATGACATCATCTAAAGGGGAAAAAAGCACATGAGCAAGCATAGGTATAAGTAGAGGAGAAAAAGAGATCAAAGAAGTGCGAGAGATGGAACAGGAGAGGAATGCAGCTGTTTATGTATAGCTGTTGTAACAGGACAGATTAAATAACACTTTAACCTG
Source organism: Festucalex cinctus (assembly GCF_051991245.1). Classification (NCBI taxonomy): domain Eukaryota; kingdom Metazoa; phylum Chordata; class Actinopteri; order Syngnathiformes; family Syngnathidae; genus Festucalex; species Festucalex cinctus. Next base: position 30,848,189 of record NC_135416.1, on the reverse strand, counting down.
GGGTTAACAGCGCCCTAGGACAGATAAACTCTTTAGTGTAAAAGTTTTCTGGGACAGATGAATCCCTTGGGGTCAAAGAGTTTGGGTTAGCACATAGTCTGTCTTAGGATAATGTAACCTCCATGGATGAATTAGTCCTAGGACGCTTTGACCTGCGGGCTAAAACTTCAGGGGGGTTAACCTGTCCTGTTATATTGTGATCATCGTCTTCGTGCATGTCCTCAGTGGCTTCTTCTGTCTGTGTGGCAGCATTTGATACATCTGTAGAACAAAAAAGAATGAAGAATCATGTTAGATCTGTGAAGTTTGGTTGTCTTAGGTGTAGTTTACAGAACAGTCGTGTGCATATTTTTAGCATGGTAGTGTCTTAATACAAATGCATATTATGTAATGCACTGTATATGGATATTACAGACGTAATATTTGACGGTGATCTTATATTCATAGTTTTTGCCCGTTAATAAATAATATAGCTAGTAAGTAATAAGACACGCAAAAATGGTATAGTTGAATCATCTGGGTCAAAAAGCAATGTTTTAGGATTGTGTGATGAAATGATGAATAAAAGTAAGGATACGACAGGTACATAAATGGTTATGTAAGTGTAACGTGTTGGTGCAAAACGTTGTGGTCGTGTTGCATGTTACTCAATGGCTGTGTGTGTCAAAACGAGTTTATTTGAAAGAATATACAAATATATACACACGGACATATATATTTATACAGTATAACAGTACCGCATGTATTGGTTTTAAGGAAAGAGTTGAAAAGCAGTGTTCAGAAAAAAGCATAAGACGCACAAAGTACCATTTCACTACATGTAATAAGTTGTCAAGTAGACATGTGAATTAAGTGGTTAAGATAGTGGCTACTGTGCAAGTAAGCTTCAATTGTCTCTAAAAGGTTAGCATATGTGTTCTACATGATATCAATGGCTAGACGTGCTCGTGGAGAAACATTACAAACAGAAAAACACACTAAAGGTGCCTTTAACAAACCTGTTAATAAATGAGAACTTAATACATATATGTATGGCATACTGTATATGATTGAGAAAGTTGTCCTGTTTAGTTTATGTATTGTATACTTACGGAAAAAAGTTGGCAATCTTTGCGTATGGAGATGATTAGAGGGTCTTTATCAAAAGAGAATTTGCTTGGTGATTTGTTCATGTTCTGTAGAAAAGCAAAGGAGTAGAAATAAATACAGTATCATACTTCATAAACATACAAGAAATTTGTAGCTGTATTAACCATTGTTGGTATTTGAAGTGATAATTTAGGAATAGAAGTGTAGTGATTGCAGAATTTATAGAGTGCTTACCTTGTATGACTTTGTAGATGGAAATGTCTTTTGTTGAAAGAGCTCTTTGTTGTCTACTATATATGCAAGGACAAGCATAAGTAGGTGTGGTTATGAAGTACTTGACCATTGAAATAAAGCAGTGGTATCAAATGTATGGACCGTGGTTTGGCTCAGGCCTGCAAAGGGGTTTAATGTGGCACAAGAGATAATCTTGTAAGGTACAAAAAATAATAATAATATAATAGGTATGCCTCTGAGTTTTCACAAATCTAGGTCAAGTCAAGTCATCTTTAGTTATTTCGCGCTTGAATCATCCAATCGGAAATGCTCCATAAAAAATGTATAGAGGGTGCGATTTATTGCAAATTGCACAAGAAATCTCTAAAAATTCATGTTAATGACAAGTCTGATGTGTGTGCAAAGTTTCACGAGTTTTCACACATGTATAGATAAAAAAAAAACAAAGCAGCACTTTACTTGGCAACCAATGCATCGCTATAGCAGCAGCGTGCGACAAAATAAAAAACTTTCGATAAATTTGCATCTTAAACATCTTAAGATGAAACACACCAAGTTTGAACACGGTCGGATGAATTTTGTAGGAGGAGTTAAAATATGACCCCTAAAAAAGGCCACAAAAAAAGGCTACAAATCCCATCATAAATCAAAATGGCGGACTTCCTGTTTGGTTTAGCACATGGTTCCAAGAGACTTTTTTGTACATCGTGGGCTCTTATGTATGCCTCTAAATTATCATAGCGCTAGGTGAAACGTACAACCGGGAATGCTTCGTTAAAGAGGAGTTTTTTAGCTCAAAATGTGATGCCCGGCCCCTACGGGACTTCCTGTTGGGTTTAGCACATGGCACCAAGAGACTTTTTTGTACATCGTGGGCTGTTACATTTGTCTCCAAATTTTCGTAGCTCTAGCTGCTTCGTACAACTGGGAATGCTTCATTAAGAAGGAATTTTTTCCTTTGCAAACTGTGCATGCCACGGCAACAGCGTGCGACAAAATAAAAAGCTTTCAATAACTTTTCATCTTCAACATCTTAAGATGAATCACACCAAGTTTGGAGATGATCGGATAAACTCTGTAGGAGGAGTTCGTTAAAATAAGACCCCTATGAAATGGCCCAAAAAATGGCAACACGTTCCAAAGTAAATCAAAATGGCGGACTTCCTGTTCGGTTTAGCATATGGTTCAAAAAGAGTTTTTTGTACCTTGAGGGCTGTTACATATGTCTTCAAATATTGGTAACTCTAGGTGAAATGTACAGCCGGGAATGCTTCATTAAGTTAGAATTTTGAAACACAAAATTTGATGCCTCGCCTCTGGCGGACTTCCTGTTAGGTTTAGCATATGGCACCAACAGGCTTTTTTGTAGATCATAGTCTGTTACATATGTGTACCAATTTTCGTAGCTCTAGATTAAACGTACCACCGGCAATGCTTCGTTAAGTAAGAATTTTGAAACTGTAAATTTGATGCCCCGCCACCGTCATATAGTATGTCAAAAACTTTAGATTTTTTACCATGATGTTGTCCCAGGTGTTGAGATGGTACAGCCCAAGTTTGAAGTCAATCGGGTTAACCGTGTAGGAGAAGCGGGCAAAAGTATGACCCCTGTAAATGTGCAAAAATGGGCCAAAATTGGACATTCAAATACTCATACCTCACTTCCTGTCTATTTTAGGGTACACATATCAAAGAGGTTTTTGTTCATCTGGATGTGCTACAGGTGCCACACAATTTTCGTAGCCATAGGACAATCGTAGCGGGACAGGGATCCGTTAAACCTATGTAGGTGGCGCTACAGAGCCATTTTTCTGTTATCATGTATGGCGACTTTAAAATATCAAATTTTTCGCCAGACCCGATCTGCGTGTAAAGTTTGGTGAGTTTTCGTTCATGTTTAGTGCCTCAAAAATGTGGTTGTTTGCGGAAAAGAATAATAACAAAGAAAAAGAAGAAGAAGAAGAAGAAGAAGAATAATAAGAATTCCTTCAGGAACAATAGGGACCTCGCAGCGGTCGCTGCTCGGGCCCTAAAAAGAAGAAGAATAATAAGAATTCCTTGAAAAACAATAGGGACCTCGCAGCGGTCGCTGCTCGGGCCCTAATAAGAATTCCTTCAGGAACAATAGGGACCTCGCAGCGGTCGCTGCTCGGGCCCTAATAATAATAATAATAATAATAATAATAATTTTTACAAAAACAATAGGGACCTCGCAGCGGTCGCTGCTCGGGCCCTAATAATAATAATAATAATAATTTTTACAAAAACAATAGGGACCTCGCAGCGGTCGCTGCTCGGGCCCTAACTAGAGCTGCGAGCAGCAAAAAAGGGCCCTCGCAGCCCGGGCCACGTTGGGGTACTTGCACGTTGGGGTACTTGCACATTGGGGTACTGGCACATTGGAAGCAGAATTTCTTTGAAAATGGCATGATAAACATGTGGATTTTTTTTTTTTGCCAGGTGTGATGAGTGTGTCAAGCTCAATGGGTTGTGGTGATTGTTAAGATCTGCAAAAATCAGCGTCTTTTTTTATTTTTAGGCAATGAGTTGCCCTGATTGGTATTTTTCGTAAAAGTATATATACACACATCATTGCTCGTACTCATTGCACAATGTTGCTTTTATTGTCCATAGAGGCGATCAAAGAAAATGAAACTAAATTAAAAAAGTACATATGTTTGGATCGGTCTGATGCCAGTGAACACATTGAGTGGTGGAAAGTAAAAAAATATTCATAAATGACTTAGTTATCAAACTTACAATGAGTTTACAATTTTTGCAAAAATACCGTAAGTGAGGCATTTTTTTTTTTTTATGCCTTAAGGACTAGGTGGCGCTGTATTTATAACTGAATTTTGTCATAGAGATACCTTCAGGCCTTGACTATAAATATACATTTCAAGTATGGGATTTTTTGGAGCATGTACCTGGGAGTTATTAAGCATAGCCTTCATTCACGATATTGCTTTTAATGTCCATAGAGGCTATCAAAAATACATAAAACTAAATAACAAAAATATGTATGTTTGGTTAGGTCTGATGCCAGTGAACATTTTGAGTGGTGGAAAGTAAAAGAATATTCATAAATGACTTCGTAATCACACTGAGAATGAGTTTACAATTTTTGTAAAAATACCGTAAGTGGGGTATTTTTTTTTCATGCCTCAAGGGCTAGGTGGCGCTGTATTTATAACTGAATGTTGTCATAGAGATACCTTCAGGCCTTGATTATAAGCATACATGTCAAGTGTGGGATTTTTTTTTGGAGCATGTACCGTGGAGTTATTATGCATATCCTTCATTCACGATATTGCTTTTAATGTCCACAGAGGCTATCAAAAATAAATAAAAATATATATATGTTTGGATAAGTCTGATGCCAGTGAACATTTTGAGTGGTGGAAACTAAAAGAATATTCATAAATGACTTAGTTATCACACTTAGAATGAGTTTACATTTTTTGTACAAAATACCGTATGTGGGGTATTTTTTTTTATGCCTCAAGGCTAGGTGACGCTGCATATATAACTGAATGTTGTCATAGAGATAGCTTCAGGCCTTGACGATAAACATACATGTCAAGTTTGGGATTTTTTGGAGCATGTACCGGGGAGTTATTAAGCATATCCTTTTTCAGTGCGAAACACAAATTTTGATGCCCCGCCTTCATCATATAGTATTTCGAAAGGTCAAGATTTTTCCCCCTGTTGTTGGCTCAGGTCTTGACATGGTCCAGGTCAAGTCTTAACTCAGTCAGATGAAACGTGTAGGAGAAGTGGGCAAAAGTCTGCGCCCTGTGAATGTGCAAAAATTGTCAAAAATGGGACATTCAAAAATTCGTAGCTCACTTCCTGTTCATTTTAGCATATGGGTCCAAGAGACTTTTTTGTAGGTCTTGGGCTCCCTCATACACCTAAAAATATTCGTCGTTCTTGCTTAAACGTACAACCGGGGCTGCTTCGTTAAAAACTTCTAGGGGGCGCTATTGAGTCATTTTTGTAAAAATAGCACAATCAACAATAAAATATTGCTCATTTTACCAGGCCAGATGTGTGTGCCAAGTTTCATGAGTTTCTGTGCATGTTTAGACCCTCAAAACCGGCGTTGTTTTCTGGGCGAACAGTGCTTAGCCACGCCCACAGCGTTTCGCGAAAATTCACAAACTTCGTGTTGTGACATCATGAAAGCCGAATCCCTCATCTGAGCAAATATGAGGTAGGTCCAGTTAACGTGTTTGGAGAAAAACGTAGAAGAAAATTCGTAAGAAAAAAAATTGCCACTAGGTGGCGCTATCAGTAAGATGAAATATAAGTTCATAGATGTCTTTAGGGCTGGACTCTCATCAAATGTGTGAAATTTTGAGAAGATAGGATCATCTCGGTCAAGTTAATGCAGCTTTTATTGTCACGAAAAATCTTTAGACTTTGCGGCACCGTAGCGGCCACGCCCTTTGGCGAAAAGTTACAATATTCGGTGTGGGGCATGATCAACATCTTAAGGCTTTTCTGACCAATTTTCAACTGGATCCCTTCAACGAGCTCAGCGCAGTAGCTAAAAACGTAAAGTATGACATTTATTGTTACCACTAGGTGGCGCTATATGTATAACTGAATTTTATCATATAGATGTTTTCAGGCCATGACTATTACGTTGCCTGAGAAGTTTGAGATTTTTTGGAGCTTGAACATGGGAGTTATTAAGCATTTGCTCTTTCTGGACAAATGAAATTTTAAAGGCAATATTTGATGCCCCGCCCCCATCATATAGTATTTCGAAAAGGCAAGACTTTTTGCCCAGTTGTTCTCTCACGTCTTGAGATGATAAATGCCAAGTTTGAAGTTAATTGGATGAAAAATGTTTGCAGAGGGGGAAAAAGCATGACCACAGTGAATGTGCCAAAATAGGCCAAAATTGGACATTAAAAAATTCATAGCTCATTTCCTGTACATTTTAGCTACATGGTCCTAATAGACTTTTTTGTGCATCTCGGGGTGCTACACGTGCCTGCCAATTTTCGTTGCTCTAGCTCAAACGTGCCGGGCTTGGTTTTTATTTTTCTATGCTAGGGGGCGCTATAGAGTTGCGTTGTTATGACGACTTCATAATATCAAATTTTTCGCCGGGCCTGAGGAGTGTGCAAAGTTCGGTGAGTTTTCGTGAATGTTTAGGTACCCAAAATCGGGATCGTTTGCGGAGAATAAAGAAGAAGAAGAAGAAGAAGAAGAAGAATAACTAGAGCTGCGAGCAGCTATAAAGGGCCCTCGCAGCCCGGGCCACGTTGGGGTCCTTGCACGTTGCGGTACTTGCATGTTGGGGTACTGGCACATTGGGGTACTGGCATATTGGAAGCAAAATTTCTTTGAAAATGGCATAATAAACGTTTACATGTAGAATATTTTTTTGCCAGTGTGTGTGTCAAGCTCAACGGGTTTTGGTGATTGTTAAGACCTGCAAAAATCAGCGTCCTTTTTTATTTTTAGGCAATGAGTTGCCCTGATTGGTATTTTTTTGTAAAAGTGTATATACACATCATCGCTCGTTGTACTCATTGCACAATATTACTTTTATTGTCCAAAGGGGCAATCAAAAATGAATAAAACAAAATGGAAACGTACATACGTTTGGATCGGTGTCAAGCCAGTGAACAATTTGAGTGGTGGAAACTAAAAGAATATTCATAAATGACTTACTTATCACACTTAGAATGAGTGTACATTTTTTGTACAAAATACCGTATGTGGGGTATTTTTATTTTTTTTTATATAAGCCTCAAGGGCTAGGTGGCGCTGTATTTATAACTGAATGTTGTCATAGAGATACCTTCAGGCCTTGATTATAAGCATACATGTCAAGTGTGGGATTTTTTTTGGAGCATGTACCGTGGAGTTATTAAGCATATCCTTCATTCACGATATTGCTTTTAATGTCCATAGAGGCTATCAAAAATAAATAAAAATATATATATGTTTGGATAAGTCTGATGCCAGTGAACATTTTGAGTGGTGGAAACTAAAAGAATATTCATAAATGACTTCGTTATCACACTTAGAATGAGTTTACATTTTTTGTACAAAATACCGTATGTGGGGTATTTTTTTTTCATGCCTCAAGGGCTAGGTGGCGCTGCATATATAACTGAATGTTGTCATAGAGATAACTTCAGGCCTTGACGATAAACATACATGTCAAGTTTGGGATTTTTTGGAGCATGTACCGGGGAGTTATCAAGCATATCCTTTTTCATTGCGAAACACAAATTTTGATGCCCCGCCCTCATCATATAGTATTTCGAAAAGTCAAAATTTTTCCCCCTGTCGTTGGCTCAGGTCTTGACATGGTCCAGGCCAAGTCTTAACTCAGTCGGATGAAACGTGTAGGAGAAGTGGGCAAAAGTCTGCCCCCTGTGAATGTGCAAAAATCGTCAAAAATGGGACATTCAAAAATTCGTAGCTCACTTCCTGTTCATTTTAGCATATGGGTACAAGAGACTTTTTTGTAGGTCTTGGGCTCCCTCATACACCTAAAAATATTCGTCGTTCTTGCTTAAACGTACAACCGGGGCTGCTTCGTTAAAAATTTCGAGGGGGCGCTATTGAGTCATTTTTGTAAAAATAGCACAATCAACAATAAAATATTGCTCATTTTACCAGGCCAGATGTGTGTGCCAAGTTTCAGGAGTTTCTGTGCATGTTTAGACCCTCAAAACTGGCGTTGTTTTCTTGGCGAACAGCGCTTAGCCACGCCCACAGCAATTCGCGAAAACTCACAAACTTCGTGTTGTGACATCATGAAGGCCGAAACCCTCATCTGAGCAAATATGAGGTAGGTCCAGTTAACGTGTTTGGAGAAAAACGTAGAAGAAAATTCGTAAGAAAAAAAATTGCCACTAGGTGGCGCTATCAGTTAGATGAAATGTAAGTTAGTAGATGTCTTTAGAGCTGGACTCTCATCAAATGTGTGAAATTTTGAGAAGATAGGATCATCTCGGTCAGGTTAATGCAGCTTTTATTGTCACGAAAAATCTTCAGACTTTGCGTCACCGTAGCGGCCACGCCCTTTGGCGAAAAGTTACAATATTCGGTGTGGGGCATCATCAACATCTTAAGGCTTTTCTGACCAATTTTCAACTGGATCCCTTCAACGAGCTCAGCACAGTAGCTAAAAACGTAAAGTATGACATTTATTGTAACCACTAGGTGGCGCTATATGTAGAACTGAATTTTGTCATATAGATGTTTTCAGGCCGTGACTATTACGTTGCCTGAGAAGTTTGAGATTTTTTGGAGCTTGTACATGGGAGTTATTCAGCATTTGCTCTTTCTGGACAAATGAAATTTTAAAGGCAATATTTGATGCCCCGCCCCCGTCATATAGTATTTCGAAAAGGCAAGACTTTTTGCCCAGCTGTTCTCTTAGGTCTTGAGATGATAAATGCCAAGTTTGAAGTCAATGGGATGAAAAATGTTTGCATAGGGGGAAAAAGCATGACCACAGTGAATGTGCCAAAATAGGCCAAAATTGGACATTAAAAAATTCATAGCTCACTTCCTGTACATTTTAGCTACATGGTCCCAATAGACTTTTTTGTGCGTCTCGGGGTGCTACACGTGCCTGCCAATTTTCGTTGCTCTAGCTCAAACGTGCCGGGCTTGGTTTTTATTTTTCTATGCTAGGGGGCGCTATAGAGTCGCGTTGTTATAACGACTTCATAATATCAAATTTTTCGCCGGACCTGAGGAGTGTGCAAAGTTCGGTGAGTTTTCGTGAATATTTAAGTACCCAAAATCGCGATTGTTTGCGGAGAATAAAGAAGAAGAAGAAGAAGAAGAAGAATAACTAGAGCTGCGAGCAGCTATAAAGGGCCCTCGCAGCCCGGGCCACGTTGGAGTCCTTGCACGTTGGGGTACTTGCACGTTAGGGTACTGGCACGTTGGGGTACTGGCATATTGGAAGCAAAATTTCTTTGAAAATGGCATAATAAACGTTTTACATGTAGAATATTTTTTTTGCCAGTGTGTGTCAAGCTCAACGGGTTTTGGGGATTGTTAAGACCTGCAAAAATCTGCGTCCTTTTTTATTTTTAGGCAATGAGTTGCCCTGATTGGTATTTTTTGTAAAAGTGTATATATACATCATCGCTCGTTGTACTCCTTGCACAATGTTACTTTTATTGTCCAAAGGGGCAATCAAAAATGAATAAAACAAAATGGAAACGTACATACGTTTGGATCGGTGTGAAGCCAGTGAACAATTTGAGTGGTGGAAACTAAAAGAATATTCATAAATGACTTAGTCATCACACTTAGAATGAGTTTACATTTTTTGTACAAAATACCGTATGTGGGTTTTTTTTTTTTTAAAAAGCCTCAAGGGCTAGGTGGCGCTGTATTTATAACTGAATGTTGTCATCGAGATACCTTCAGGCCTTGATTATAAGCATACATGTCAAGTGTGGGATTTTTTTTGGAGCATGTACCGTGGAGTTATTAAGCATATCCTTCATTCACGATATTGCTTTTAATGTCCACAGAGGCTATCAAAAATAAATAAAAATATATATATGTTTGGATAAGTCTGATGCCAGTGAACATTTTGAGTGGTGGAAACTAAAAGAATATTCATAAATGACTGAGTTATCACACTTAGAATGAGTTTACATTTTTTGTACAAAATACCGTATGTGGGGTATTTTTTTTTTATGCCTCAAGGGCTAGGTGGCGCTGCATATATAACTGAATGTTGTCATAGAGATAGCTTCAGGCCTTGACGATAAACATACATCTCAAGTTTGTGATTTTTTGGAGCATGTACCGGGGAGTTATTAAGCATATCCTTTTTCAGTGCGAAACACAAATTTTGATGCCCCGCCTTCATCATATAGTATTTCGAAAGGTCAAGATTTTTCCCCCTGTCGTTGGCTCAGGTCTTGACATGGTCCAGGTCAAGTCTTAACTCAGTCAGATGAAACGTGTAGGAGAAGTGGGCAAAAGTCTGCCCCCTGTGAATGTGCAAAAATAGTCAAAAATGGGACATTCAAAAATTCGTAGCTAACTTCCTGTTCCTTTTAGCATATGGGTCCAAGAGACTTTTTTGTAGGTCTTGGGCTCCCTCATACACCTAAAAATATTCGTCGTTCTTGCTTAAACGTACAACCGGGGCTGCTTCGTTAAAAGCTTCTCGGGGGCGCTATTGAGTCATTTTTGTAAAAATAGCACAATCAACAATAAAATATTGCTCATTTTACCAGGCCAGATGTGTGTGCCAAGTTTCATGAGTTTCTGTGCATGTTTAGACCCTCAAAACTGGCGTTGTTTTCTTGGCGAACAGCGCTTAGCCACACCCACAGCAATTCGCGAAAACTCACAAACTTCGTGTTGTGACATCATGAAGGCCGAAACCCTCATCTGAGCAAATATGAGGTAGGTCCAGTTAACGTGTTTGGAGAAAAACGTAGAAGAAAATTCGTAAGAAAAAAAATTGCCACTAGGTGGCGCTATCAGTTAGATGAAATATAAGTCAGGAGATGTCTTTAGGGCTGGACTCTCATCAAATGTGTGAAATTTTGAGAAGATAGGATCATCTCGGTCAAGTTAATGCAGCTTTTATTTTCACGAAAAATCTTCAGACTTTGCGTCACCGTAGCGGCCACGCCCTTTGGCGAAAAGTTACAATATTCGGTGTGGGGCATGATCAACATCTTAAGGCTTTTCTGACCAATTTTCAAATGGATCCCTTCAACAAGCTCAGCACAGTAGCTAAAAACGTAAAGTATGACATTTATTGTAACCACTAGGTGGCGCTATATGTATAACTGAATTTTATCATATAGATGTTTTCAGGCCGTGACTATTACGTTGCCTGAGAAGTTTGAGATTTTTTGGAGCTTGAACATGGGAGTTATTAAGCATTTGCTCTTTCTGGACAAATGAAATTTTAAAGGCAATATTTGATGCCCCGCCCCCGTCATATAGTATTTCAAAAAGGCAAGATGTTTTGCCCAGTTGTTCTCTCAGGTCTTGAGATGATAAATGCCAAGTTTGAAGTCAATTGGATGAAAAATGTTTGCAAAGGGGGAAAAAAGCATGACCACAGTGAATGTGCCAAAATAGGCCAAAATTGGACATTAAAAAATTCATAGCTCACTTCCTGTACATTTTACCTACATGGTCCCAATAGACTTTTTTGTGCGTCTCGGGGTGCTACACGTGCCTGCCAATTTTTGTTGCTCTAGCTCAAACGTGCCGGGCTTGGTTTTTATTTTTCTACGCTAGGGGGCGCTATCGAGGCGCATTGTTATGACGACTTAATAATATCAAATTTTTCGCCGGGCCTGAGGAGTGTGCAAAGTTCGGTGAGTTTTCGTGAATGTTTAGGTACCCAAAATCGCGATCGTTTGCGGAGAATAAAGAATAATAATAATAACTAGAGCTGCGAGCAGCTATAAAGGGCCCTCGCAGCCCGGGCCACGTTGGGGTCCTTGCACGTTGGGGTACTTGCACGTTGGGGTACTGGCACATTGGGGTACTGGCATATTGGAAGCAAAATTTCTTTGAAAATGGCATAATAAACGTTTACATGTAGAATATTTTTTTGCCAGTGTGTGTGTCAAGCTCAACGGGTTTTGGTGATTGTTAAGACCTGCAAAAATCAGCGTCCTTTTTTATTTTTAGGAAATGAGTTGCCCTGATTGGTATTTTTTTGTAAAAGTGTATATACACATCATCGCTCGTTGTACTCATTGCACAATGTTACTTTTATTGTCCAAAGGGGCAATCAAAAATGAATAAAACAAAATGGAAACGTACATACGTTTGGATCGGTGTGAAGCCAGTGAACAATTTGAGTGGTGGAAACTAAAAGAATATTCATAAATGACTTAGTTATCACACTTACAGTGGCATGAAAAAGTATCTGAACCTTTTGGAATTTCTCACATTTCTGCCTAAAATCACCATCAAACGTGATCTGATCTTTGTCAAAATCACACAGATGAAACAACAGTGTCTGCTTTAACTAAAACCACCCAAATATTTACAGGTTTTCATATTTTAACAAGGATAGCATGCAAACAATGACAGAAGGGGGGAAGAATAAGTAACTGAACCATCACATTTAATATTTTGTGGCCCCCCTTTGGCAGCAATAACTTCAACCGGACGCTTCCTGTAGCTGCAGATCAGTCTGGCACATCGATCAGGACTGATCTTGGCCCATTCTTCTTTACAAAACTGCTGTAGTTCAGTCAGATTCCTGGGATGTCTGGCATGAATCGCTGTCTTGAGGTCATGCCACAGCATCTCAATGGGGTTCAAGTCTGGACTTTGACTTGGCCACTCCAGAACGTGTATTTTGTTCTTCTGAAACCATTTTGAAGTCGATTTGCTTCTGTGTTTTGGATCATTGTCTTGTTGCAGCATCCATCCTCTTTTTAGCTTCAACTGTCTGACAGACGGCCTCAGGTTTTCCTGCAAAACATCCTGATAAACTTTTGAATTCATTTTTCCATGAATGATTGCAAGTTGTCCAGGCCCTGAGGAAGCAAAACAGCCCCAAACCATGATGCACCCTCCACCATGCTTCACGGTGGGGATGAGGTGTTGATGTTGGTGAGCTGTTCCATTTTTCCTCCACACATGACGTTGTGTGTTCCTCCCAAACAATTCAACTTTGGCTTCATCAGTCCACAAAATATTTTGCCAAAACTTCTGTGGAGTGTCCAAGTGCCTTTTTGCGAACATCAAACGAGCCACAATGTTTTTTTTAGACAGCAGTGGCTTCCTCCGTGGAGTCCTCCCATGAACACCATTCTTGGCCAATGTTTTACATATAGTTGATGCATGCACAGAGATATTGGACTGTGCCAGTGATCTCTGTATGTCTTTAGCAGACACTCTAGGGTTATTTTTTACCTCTTTGAGTGGTCTGCGCTGAACTCTTGGCGTCATCTTTGGTGGGCGGCCACTCCTTGGGAGGGAAGCAACAGTGCCAAACTCTCTCCATTTGTACACAACTTCGCTGACTGTTGATTGATGAACATCCAGACTTTTAGAGATGGTTTTGTATCCTTTGCCAGTTTTATACAAACCAACAATTCTTGATAGCAGGTCTTCCGACAGCTCTTTTGAGTGAGTCATGGTGCACATCAGACAATGCTTCTCATCAAGACAATTCTGACCAGGTGTGTGTTTTATAGTGGGCAGGGCAGCTTTAAGCCACTCATCAGTGATTGGGCACACACCTGACTTAAATTGTTTGGTAAAAATTGGTTTCAATTGCTCTTTAAGTATCCTTAGGCAGAGGGTTCAGTTACTTATTCCTCCCCCTTCTGTCATTGTTTGCATGCTATCCTCATTAAATTATGAAAACCTGTAAATGTTTGGGTGGTTTTAGTTAAAGCAGACACTGATGTTTCATCTGTGTGTTTTTGACAAAGATCAGATCACGTTTGATGCTGATTTTATGCAGAAATGTGAGAAATTCCAAAAGGTTCAGATACTTTTTCATACCACTGTAGAATGAGTGTACATTTTTTGTACAAAATACCGTATGTGGGGTATTTTTTTTTCATGCCTCAAGGGCTACGTGGCGCTGCATATATAACTGAATGTTGTCATAGAGATAACTTCAGGCCTTGACGATAAACATACATGTCAAGTTTGGGATTTTTTGGAGCATGTACCGGGGAGTTATCAAGCATATCCTTTTTCATTGCGAAACACAAATTTTGATGCCCCGCCCTCATCATATAGTATTTCGAAAAGTCAAAATTTTTCCCCTTGTCGTTGGCTCAGGTCTTGACATGGTCCAGGCCAAGTCTTAACTCAGTCGGATGAAACGTGTAGGAGAAGTGGGCAAAAGTCTGCCCCCTGTGAATGTGCAAAAATCGTCAAAAATGGGACATTCAAAAATTCGTAGCTCACTTCCTGTTCATTTTAGCATATGGGTACAAGAGACTTTTTTGTAGGTCTTGGGCTCCCTCATACACCTAAAAATATTCGGCGTTCTTGCTTAAACGTACAACCGGGGCTGCTTCGTTAAAGATTTCGAGGGGGCGCTATTGAGTCATTTTTGTAAAAATAGCACAATCAACAATAAAATATTGCTCATTTTACCAGGCCAGATGTGTGTGCCAAGTTTCATGAGTTTCTGTGCATGTTTAGACCCTCAAAACTGGCGTTGTTTTCTTGGTGAACAGCGCTTAGCCACACCCACAGCAATTCGCGAAAACTCACAAACTTCGTGTTGTGACATCATGAAGGCCGAAACCCTCATCTGAGCAAATATGAGGTAGGTCCAGTTAACGTGTTTGGAGAAAAACGTAGAAGAAAATTCGTAAGAAAAAAAATTGCCACTAGGTGGCGCTATCAGTTAGATGGAATATAAGTCAGTAGATGTCTTTAGGGCTGGACTCTCATCAAATGTGTGAAATTTTGAGAAGATAGGATCATCTCGGTCAAGTTAATGCAGCTTTTATTTTCACGAAAAATCTTCAGACTTTGCGTCACCGTAGCGGCCACGCCCTTTGGCGAAAAGTTACAATATTCGGTGTGGGGCATGATCAACATCTTAAGGCTTTTCTGACCAATTTTCAAATGGATCCCTTCAACAAGCTCAGCACAGTAGCTAAAAACGTAAAGTATGACATTTATTGTAACCACTAGGTGGCGCTATATGTATAACTGAATTTTATCATATAGATGTTTTCAGGCCGTGACTATTACGTTGCCTGAGAAGTTTGAGATTTTTTGTTGCTTGAACATGGGAGTTATTAAGCATTTGCTCTTTCTGGACAAATGAAATTTTAAAGGCAATATTTGATGCCCCGCCCCCGTCATATAGTATTTCAAAAAGGCAAGATGTTTTGCCCAGTTGTTCTCTCAGGTCTTGAGATGATAAATGCCAAGTTTGAAGTCAATTGGAGGAAAAATGTTTGCAAAGGGGGAAAAAGCATGACCACAGTGAATGTGCCAAAATAGGCCAAAATTGGACATAAAAAAATTCATAGCTCACTTCCTGTACATTTTAACTACATGGTCCCAATAGACTTTTTTGTGCGTCTCGGGGTGCTACACGTGCCTGCCAATTTTTGTTGCTCTAGCTCAAACGTGCCGGGCTTGGTTTTTATTTTTCTACGCTAGGGGGCGCTATCGAGTCGCATTGTTAGGACGACTTAATAATATCAAATTTTTCGCCGGGCCTGAGGAGTGTGCAAAGTTCGGTGAGTTTTCGTGAATGTTTAGGTACCCAAAATCGCGATCGTTTGCGGAGAATAAAGAATAATAATAATAATAATAATAATAATAATAATAATAATAATAATAATAATAATAATAATTTTTACAAAAACAATAGGGACCTCGCAGCGGTCGCTGCTCGGGCCCTAATAATAATAATAATAATAATAACTAGAGCTGCGAGCAGCTATAAAGGGCCCTCGCAGCCCGGGCCACGTTGGGGTCCTTGCACGTTGGGGTACTTGCACGTTGGGGTACTGGCACGTTGGGGTACTGGCATATTGGAAGCAAAATTTCTTTGAAAATGGCATAATAAACGTTTACATGTAGAATATTTTTTTGCCAGTGTGTGTGTCAAGCTCAACGGGTTTTGGTGATTGTTAAGACCTGCAAAAATCAGCGTCCTTTTTTATTTTTAGGCAATGAGTTGCCCTGATTGGTATTTTTTTGTAAAAGTGTATATACACATCATCGCTCGTTGTACTCATTGCACAATGTTACTTTTATTGTCCAAAGGGGCAATCAAAAATGAATAAAACAAAATGGAAACGTACATACGTTTGGATCGGTGTGAAGCCAGTGAACAATTTGAGTGGTGGAAACTAAAAGAATATTCATAAATGACTTAGTTATCACACTTAGAATGAGTGTACATTTTTTGTACAAAATACCGTATGTGGGGTATTTTTTTTTTTTTTTTATATAAGCCTCAAGGGCTAGGTGGCGCTGTATTTATAACTGAATGTTGTCATAGAGATACCTTCAGGCCTTGATTATAAGCATACATGTCAAGTGTGGGATTTTTTTTTGGAGCATGTACCGTGGAGTTATTAAGCATATCCTTCATTCACGATATTGCTTTTAATGTCCATAGAGGCTATCAAAAATAAATAAAAATATATATATGTTTGGATAAGTCTGATGCCAGTGAACATTTTGAGTGGTGGAAACTAAAAAAATATTCATAAATGACTTAGTTATCACACTTAGAATGAGTGTACATTTTTTGTACAAAATACCGTATGTGGGGTATTTTTTTTTCATGCCTCAAGGGCTAGGTGGCGCTGCATATATAACTGAATGTTGTCATAGAGATAACTTCAGGCCTTGACGATAAACATACATGTCAAGTTTGGTATTTTTTGGAGCATGTACCGGGGAGTTATCAAGCATATCCTTTTTCATTGTGAAACACAAATTTTGATGCCCCGCCCTCATCATATAGTATTTCGAAAAGTCAAATATTTTCCCCCTGTCGTTGGCTCAGGTCTTGACATGGTCCAGGCCAAGTCTTAACTCATTCTGATGAAACGTGTAGGAGAAGTGGGCAAAAGTCTGCCCCCTGTGAATGTGCAAAAATCGTCAAAAATGGGACATTCAAAAATTCGTAGCTCACTTCCTGTTCATTTTAGCATATGGGTACAAGAGACGTTTTTGTAGGTCTTGGGCTCCCTCATACACCTAAAAATATTCGGCGTTTTTGCTTAAACGTACAACCGGGGCTGCTTCGTTAAAAATTTCGAGGGGGCGCTATTGAGTCATTTTTGTAAAAATAGCACAATCAACAATAAAATATTGCTCATTTTACCAGGCCAGATGTGTGTGCCAAGTTTCAGGAGTTTCTGTGCATGTTTAGACCCTCAAAACCGGCGTTGTTTTCGCTTAGCCACGCCTACAGCAATTCGCGAAAACTCACAAACTTCGTGTTGGCCGAAACCCTCCTCTGAGCAAATATGAGGTAGGTCCAGTTAACGTGTTTGGAGAAAAACGTAGAAGAAAATTCGTAAGAAAAAAAATTGCCACTAGGTGGCGCTATCAGTTAGATGAAATGTAAGTTAGTAGATGTCTTTAGAGCTGGACTCTCATCAAATGTGTGAAATTTTGAGAAGATTGGATCATCTGGGCCAAGTTCATGCAGCTTTTGTTGTCACGAAAAATCTTCAGACTTTGCGTTACCTTAGCGGCCACGCCCTTTGGCGAAAAGTTACACTATTCGGTGTGGGGCATGATCAACATCTTAAGGCTTTTCTGACCAATTTTCAACTGGATCCTTTCAACGAGCTCGGCACAGTAGCTAAAAACGTAAAGTATGACATTTATTGTTACCACTAGGTGGCGCTATATGTATAACTGAATTTTATCATATAAATGTTTTCAGGCTGTGACTATTACGTTGCCTGAGAAGTTTGAGATTTTTTGGAGCTTGAACATGGGAGTTATTAAGCATTTGCTCTTTCTGGACAAATGAAATTTTAAAGGCAATATTTGATGCCCCGCCCCCGTCATATAGTATTTCGAAAGGGCAAGATGTTTTGCCCAGTTGTTCTCTCAGGTCTTGAGATGATAAATGCCAAGTTTGAAGTCAATTGGATGAAAAATGTTTGCAAAGGGGGAAAAAGCATGACCACAGTGAATGTGCCAAAATAGGCCAAAATTGGACATAAAAAAATTCATAGCTCACTTCCTGTACATTTTAGCTACATGGTCCCAATAGACTTTTTTGTGCGTCTCGGGGTGCTACACGTGCCTGCCAATTTTCGTTGCTCTAGCTCAAACGTGCCGGGCTTGGTTTTTATTTTTCTATGCTAGGGGGCGCTATAGAGTCGCGTTGTTATGACGACTTCATAATATCAAATTTTTCGCCGGGCCTGAGGAGTGTGCAAAGTTTGGTGAGTTTTCGTGAATGTTTAGGTACCCAAAATCGCGATCGTTTGCGGAGAATAAAGAAGAAGAAGAAGAAGAAGAAGAAGAAGAAGAAGAAGAAGAAGAAGAAGAAGAAGAAGAATTTTTACAAAAACAATAGGGACCTCGCAGCGGTCGCTGCTCGGGCCCTAATAATAATAATAATAATAATTTTTACAAAAACAATAGGGACCTCGCAGCGGTCGCTGCTCGGGCCCTAACTAGAGCTGCGAGCAGCTATAAAGGGCCCTCGCAGCCCGGGCCACGTTGGGGTCCTTGCACGTTGGGCTACTGGCATATTGGAAGCAAAATTTCTTTGAAAATGGCATAATAAACGTTTACATGTAGAATATTTTTTTTTGCCAGTGTGTGTCAAGCTCAACGGGTTTTGGTGGTTGTTAAGACCTGCAAAAATCAGCGTCCTTTTTTATTTTTAGGCAATGAGTTGCCCTGATTGGTATTTTTTGTAAAAGTGTATATACACATCATCGCTCGTTGTACTCATTGCACAATGTTACTTTTATTGTCCAAAGGGGCAATCAAAAATGAATAAAACAAAATGGAAACGTACATACGTTTGGATCGGTGTGAAGCCAGTGAACAATTTGAGTGGTGGAAACTAAAAGAATATTCATAAATGACTCAGTTATCACACTTAGAATGAGTGTACATTTTTTGTACAAAACACCGTATGTGCGTTTATATATATATATATATATATATATATATATATATATATATATATATATATATATATATATATATATACATATATATATATATATATATATATATTTATATATAAATGCCTCAAGGGCTAGGTGGCGCTGTATTTATAACTGAATGTTGTCATAGAGATACCTTCAGGCCTTGATTATAAGCATACATGTCAAGTGTGGGATTTTTTTTGGAGCATGTACCGTGGAGTTATTAAGCATATCCTTCATTCACGATATTGCTTTTAATGTCCATAAAGGCTATCAAAAATAAATAAAAATATATATATGTTTGGATAAGTCTGATGCCAGTGAACATTTTGAGTGGTGGAAACTAAAAGAATATTCATAAATGACTTAGTTATCACACTTAGAATGAGTTTACATTTTTTGTACAAAATACCGTATGTGGGGTATTTTTTTTTTTATGCCTCAAGGGCTAGGTGGCGCTGCATATATAACTGAATGTTGTCATAGAGATAACTTCAGGCCTTGACGATAAACATACATGTCAAGTTTGGGATTTTTTGGAGCATGTACCGGGGAGTTATCAAGCATATCCTTTTTCATTGCGAAACACAAATTTTGATGCCCCGCCCTCATCATATAGTATTTTGAAAAGTCAAAATTTTTCCCCCTGTCGTTGGCTCAGGTCTTGACATGGTCCAGGCCAAGTCTTAACTCAGTCGGATGAAACGTGTAGGAGAAGTGGGCAAAAGTCTGCCCCCTGTGAATGTGCAAAAATTGTCAAAAATGGGACATTCAAAAATTCGTAGCTCACTTCCTGTTCATTTTAGCATATGGGTACAAGAGACTTTTTTGTAGGTCTTGGGCTCCCTCATACACCTAAAAATATTCGTCGTTCTTGCTTAAACGTACAACCGGGGCTGTTTCGTTAAAGATTTCTAGGGGGCGCTATTGAGTCATTTTTGTAAAAATAGCACAATCGGCGATAAAAAATTGCTCATTTTGCCAGGCCAGCTGTGTGTGCCAAGTTTCGTGTGTTTCTGTGCCAGTTTAGGCCCTCAAAATTGGCGTTGTTTTCTTGGCGAACAGCGCTTAGCCACGCCCACAGCGACTCGCGAAAACTCACAAACTTCGTGTTGTGACATCATGAAGGCCGAAACCCTCATCTGAGCAAATATGAGGTAGGTCCAGTTAACGTGTTTGGAGAAAAACGTAGAAGAAAATTCGTAAGAAAAAAAATTGCCACTAGGTGGCGCTATCAGTTAGATGAAATGTAAGTTAGTAGATGTCTTTAGAGCTGGACTCTCATCAATTGTGTACAATTTTGAGAAGATAGCATCATCTCGGTCAAGTTAATGCAGCTTTTGTTGTCACGAGAAATCTTCAGACTTTGCGGCACCGTAGCGGCCACGCCCTTTGGCGAAAAGTTACAATATTCGGTGTGGGGCATGATCAACATCTTAAGGCTTTTCTGACCAATTTTCAACTGGATCCCTTCAACGAGCTCAGCACAGTAGCTAAAAACGTAAAGTCTGACAATTATTGTTACCACTAGGTGGCGCTACATGGATAACTGAATTTTATCATATAGATGTTTTCAGGCCGTGACTATTAAGTTGCCTGATAAGTTTGAGATTTTTTGGAGCTTGAACATGGGAGTTATTAAGCATTTGCTCTTTCTGGACAAATGAAATTTTAAAGGCAATATTTGATGCCCCACCCCCGTCATATAGTATTTCGAAAAGGCAAGATTTTTTCCCCAGTTGTTCTCTCAGGTCTTGAGATGAGATAAATGCCAAGTTTGAAGTCAATTGGATGAAAAATGTTTGCAAAGGGGGAAAAAGCATGACCACAGTGAATGTGCCAAAATAGGCCAAAATTGGACATAAAAAAATTCATAGCTCACTTCCTGTACATTTTAGCTACATGGTCCCAATAGACTTTTTTGTGCGTCTCGGGGTGCTACACGTGCCTGCCAATTTTCGTTGCTCTAGCTCAAACATGCCGGGCTTGGTTTTTATTTTTCTATGCTAGGGGGCGCTATAGAGTCGCGTTGTTATGACGACTTCATAATATCAAATTTTTCGCCGGGCCTGAGGAGTGTGCAAAGTTTGGTGAGTTTTCGTAAATGTTTAGGTACCCAAAATCGTGATCGTTTACGGAGAAAAAGAATAATAATAATAATAATAATAATAATAATCCGATCGAAAAACAATAGGGACCTCGCAGCGGTAGCTGCTCGGGCCCTAACTAGAGCTGCGAGCAGCTATAAAGGGCCCTCGCAGCCCGGGCCACGTTGGAGTCCTTGCACGTTGGGGTACTTGCACGTTAGGGTACTGGCACGTTGGGGTACTGGCATATTGGAAGCAAAATTTCTTTGAAAATGGCATAATAAACGTTTACATGTAGAATATTTTTTTTGCCAGTGTGTGTCAAGCTCAACGGGTTTTGGGGATTGTTAAGACCTGCAAAAATCAGCGTCCTTTTTTATTTTTAGGCAATGAGTTGCCCTGATTGGTATTTTTTGTAAAAGTGTATATATACATCATCGCTTGTTGTACTCATTGCACAATGTTACTTTTATTGTCCAAAGGGGCAATCAAAAATGAATAAAACAAAATGCAAACGTACATACGTTTGGATCGGTGTGAAGCCAGTGAACAATTTGAGTGGTGGAAACTAAAAGAATATTCATAAATGACTTAGTCATCACACTTAGAATGAGTTTACATTTTTTGTACAAAATACCGTATGTGTTTTTTTTATTTTTTTTATATAAGCCTCAAGGGCTAGGTGGCGCTGTATTTATAACTGAATGTTGTCATCGAGATACCTTCAGGCCTTGATTATAAGCATACATGTCAAGTGTGGGATTTTTTTTGGAGCATGTACCGTGGAGTTATTAAGCATATCCTTCATTCACGATATTGCTTCTAATGTCCACAGAGGCTATCAAAAATAAATAAAAATATATATATGTTTGGATAAGTCTGATGCCAGTGAACATTTTGAGTGGTGGAAACTAAAAGAATATTCATAAATGACTGAGTTATCACACTTAGAATGAGTTTACATTTTTTGTACAAAATACCGTATGTGGGGTATTTTTTTTTCATGCCTCAAGGGCTAGGTGGCGCTGCATATATAACTGAATGTTGTCATAGAGATAACTTCAGGCCTTGACGATAAACATACATGTCAAGTTTGGGATTTTTTTGGAGCATGTACCGGGGAGTTATCAAGCATATCCTTTTTCATTGCGAAACACAAATTTTGATGCCCCGCCCTCATCATATA
Organism: Festucalex cinctus; assembly: GCF_051991245.1. Lineage (NCBI taxonomy): Eukaryota > Metazoa > Chordata > Actinopteri > Syngnathiformes > Syngnathidae > Festucalex > Festucalex cinctus. Next base: position 30,825,969 of record NC_135416.1, on the reverse strand, counting down.
GTATTTCGAAAAGTCAAAATTTTTCCCCCTGTCGTTGGCTCAGGTCTTGACATGGTCCAGGCCAAGTCTTAACTCAGTCGGATGAAACGTGTAGGAGAGGTGGGCAAAAGTCTGCCCCCTGTGAATGTGCAAAAATCGTCAAAAATGGGACATTCAAAAATTCGTAGCTCACTTCCTGTTCATTTTAGCATATGGGTACAAGAGACTTTTTTGTAGGTCTTGGGCTCCCTCATACACCTGAAAATATTCGTCGTTCTTGCTTAAACGTACAACCGGGGCTGCTTCATTAAAAATTTCGAGGGGGCGCTATTGAGTCATTTTTGTAAAAATAGCACAATCAACAATAAAATATTGCTCATTTTACCAGGCCAGATGTGTGTGCCAAGTTTCATGAGTTTCTGTGCATGTTTAGACCCTCAAAACTGGCGTTGTTTTCTTGGCGAACAGCGCTTAGCCACACCCACAGCAATTCGCGAAAACTCACAAACTTCATGTTGTGACATAACGAAGGCCGAAACCCTCATCTGAGCAAATATGAGGTAGGTCCAGTTAACGTGTTTGGAGAAAAACGTAGAAGAAAATTCGTAAGAAAAAAAATTGCCACTAGGTGGCGCTATCAGTTAGATGAAATATAAGTCAGTAGATGTCTTTAGGGCTGGACTCTCATCAAATGTGTGAAATTTTGAGAAGATAGGGTCATCTCGGTCAAGTTAATGCAGCTTTTATTTTCACGAAAAATCTTCAGACTTTGCGTCACCGTAGCGGCCACGCCCTTTGGCGAAAAGTTACAATATTCGGTGTGGGGCATGATCAACATCTTAAGGCTTTTCTGACCAATTTTCAAATGGATCCCTTCAACAAGCTCAGCACAGTAGCTAAAAACGTAAAGTATGACATTTATTGTCACCACTTGGTGGCGCTATATGTATAACTGAATTTTATCATATAGATGTTTTCAGGCCGTGACTATTACGTTGCCTGAGAAGTTTGAGATTTTTTGGAGCTTGAACATGGGAGTTATTAAGCATTTGCTCTTTCTGGACAAATGAAATTTTAAAGGCAATATTTGATGCCCCGCCCACGTCATATAGTATTTCAAAAAGGCAAGATGTTTTGCCCAGTTGTTCTCTCAGGTCTTAAGATGATAAATGCCAAGTTTGAAGTCAATTGGATGAAAAATGTTTGCAAAGGGGGAAAAAGCATGACCACAGTGAATGTGCCAAAATAGGCCAAAATTGGACATAAAAAAATTCATAGCTCACTTCCTGTACATTTTAGCTACTGGTCCCAAGAGACTTTTTTGTGCGTCTCGGGGTGCTACACGTGCCTGCCAATTTTTGTTGCTCTAGCTCAAACGTGCCGGGCTTGGTTTTTATTTTTCTACGCTAGGGGGCGCTATCGAGTCGCATTGTTATGACGACTTAATAATATCAAATTTTTCGCCGGGCCTGAGGAGTGTGCAAAGTTCGGTGAGTTTTCGTGAATGTTTAGGTACCCAAAATCGCGATCGTTTGCGGAGAATAAAGAAGAAGAAGAAGAAGAAGAAGAAGAATAACTAGAGCTGCGAGCAGCTATAAAGGGCCCTCGCAGCCCGGGCCACGTTGGGGTACTTGCACGTTGGGGTACTTGCACATTGGGGTACTGGCACATTGGAAGCAGAATTTCTTTGAAAATGGCATGATAAACGTGGATTTTTTTTTTTTTGCCAGGTGTGATGAGTGTGTCAAGCTCAATGGGTTGTGGTGATTGTTAAGATCTGCAAAAATCAGCGTCTTTTTTTATTTTTAGGCAATGAGTTGCCCTGATTGGTATTTTTCGTAAAAGTATATATACACACATCATTGCTCGTACTCATTGCACAATGTTGCTTTTATTGTCCATAGAGGCGATCAAAGAAAAATGAAACTAAATTAAAAAAGTACATATGTTTGGATCGGTCTGATGCCAGTGAACACATTGAGTGGTGGAAAGTAAAAGAATATTCATAAATGACTTAGTTATCAAACTTACAATGAGGCATTTTTTTTTTTTTTATGCCTTAAGGACTAGGTGGCGCTGTATTTATAACTGAATTTTGTCATAGAGATACCTTCAGGCCTTGACTATAAATATACATTTCAAGTATGGGATTTTTTGGAGCATGTACCTGGGAGTTATTAATGTTGAATTGAGTGGATTGAGTGGGTCAGATGAAACGCCATATCATGTAAAATGAGATAACAAATTAATGGGCTAGACTCAATTCTTAGTTAGAGACCAATGGGTGTCTATAGGACTGATAAATATTCTTTGGCCTCTGGGTGTAATTCCTCAAAGTAACCACCAGATGCCGCCAAACCTGTACAACTAAGCCACCCACTCAGCATTGCCCGGATAATTTTATATAAGATATAAATTAAATATAAATAAATGATTATCCTGAATTAAATAATAATACACAACACAATCTATATTCGATAATTGTTAACCTGATTTTTGGATCAATGTTTGTAACACATTGAAAGCCAACTATGAAGTTTTCCTGTCTTTCTTTTTCTTTTCTTTCATTTATAATCGATACTGACTTTTATCGCTGATAATATTGCTGTAACTGCATTGAAAAGACTATCTGTATGTATGGTTTGATTTAACAAAGATATATACAAGATGTGCAACAGAGATTAGAATTAACCTGTTAAGTTCAAGCTGAGAGAATTTGGGATTTAACATGTCAGGTATATATATGTTATTCATGCTTGCTTAATTAATATATATATGATTTTATTTATTTTAACGTTCATCATTTGTCGAATAGAGCTGAAGACCTTGACATATTTTCATGTATGACTCATCATGCAACGCTGTGTATCCATGACACATTTGTAAGGAATGTATGACCTCATCATGACTCATCTTCATGGCTCGTCTGTGGAAGATTACTGGAAATGAGTCCCAGCAAGTGCGCTTTGATATGAGAAGGTGCGCGGAGAGACATTCACCGGAAGGAGTCAGTGGTGTGGCCCAAGAGTATAAAGAGCCGTCACCAGTCGCGATCGTGGCCCCTTTTTTCACCCTGCGATGTGTCTGTACAGAGTGCATTCTCGAAGATGGAATATAACTGCCTGCCTGGACTTTGGATTTTTACGAAGGACTGGGATTAAGCTGTGACTGGAATCTTTTCTTCAATGATTGGTAATGTACAAATCTTTTAGCAATAATGATGTATAATAGGAAGATATGAATGACTAATCGCGTGTTAGGGTGGGGGCCATTTAATACACTCTCATATCTTCAAAATTATTTTCAGCCAAAAACATCTTATTGTCAATCAGGTCTTAAGCTTTTCCGAGGAATGATCAATCTTGTAAAGCTTATTGTAAAAGGTTATATTATTCCTAATCTCCTGTTTTATTTTGTTTTATTTTATTTTATTTTATTTTATTTTATTTTGATTGATTTAAAGTTTTATCATTAAATGTGATTTTTATGATTCATATCGGTTATCTTATTATTGTCAATAAAATTGTTTAAAAGATAATTTTTGAATCAATCATTTTATTGGTTTGTTTCAATCTTTATTTTATTTAGTTTTGGTTTTATTCCTTTTGGACGTTTTAATAAGTCCGGTCGTTCTATAAGACCTTCTCATCTGTTTATGATTTTATTTTATTTATTTGAGGTCGTTCTATAAGACCTTTTCATTTGTTTATGATTTTATTTTTATAATTTGGTCGTTCTATAAGACCTTTTCATTTGCTTATGATTTTATTTTTATAAGTTGGTCGTTTTATAAGACCTTAATGTTTGTTTATGATTTTATTTGGGACGTTTGATGAGCCCTCATTATTTTTTTGATTTTATTTTATTTATTCCGGACATTTTATGAGTCCACCTCATTATTTTTTCCAAGACGGACAACAGTAACGGACGTTTGGAGGAAGGTAAGTGCATTTGAATAACCTCTAACCAATGCTTCCATCTGTATTAATATAAGTCAGATACTCCTGCTTGATATGTAACAAATCCGTATGATCCTAACAAGGATTATTAAATTACTAGGTCAATAACAAATGCAAACAACTCAGAGAAGTGGAGCTGCCAATGAAGTGAGGTGTACATGCTAGCATTCCTGGGCTCTGTGTGTGTGGTTACTCACTCAGGATTGATAGGTGTATGAAAACGGATTGGCCTCATGATAAGATGACAGTGAACAAACCTAGGTGAATCCACTTTGATATATCGGCTTATTTAATTCCCGTCTCCTCACGCTGACGCCTTAGAGCTGGTGAGGAAAAAGGGGAATTTCTAACCCTTTAATTGGAGAGTCGATCAGGACATATTTCCCGATTTAAGTCCTGCGGGTAAGCGGAAGTTGACATGTGGCGCCCAACGTGGGGCTCGATTGACTCATTTTTGTCAAAATCGGGATCGATCGAGGCCCAAACAGGAACCCGAGTGAGCGCGGCTCTGAGCGGAGGGCACAGTGCTTGGAGCTGATAGCGAACTCGCTGATAAATTGTCATGTCATACGACCCTGAGCTAACACAAAATAGTCTCTTTGATGAATAGTGTTTCATGGAAAAGAGCTTCTTTAATTGTGAAAATCTAGTGTGATTTTTGAGTTGAAGTTGATTGTACTATTTTGTGTTAAAGAAACGGTGACTGGCTCCCCCAGTAGACTTGCACTCTAAAAGAGGTTGAGTGTGAGAAGGCCATTCAAAGTGAATGGGCTTTAACAGCGACCTGCTGCTCTGGTCAGCTGTGAAGGTACTGATAGTGTACTTGGCAGAGCGCGCTGCGCCGCGCTTTCCTGAGGGGGGGGCTGAGTCAAGGGGTGGTTCAGGCCTGTCCACAAAAAGAAGGAGGGCTTGAACAGTTAGAGTTAATGTTGAGAGGCTGCTCGGAGAGAGGCAGTCTCTTCTAGACTTGTGATGTTAAACTATGGTTTGCGCTATTTAGGCTTGCCAGATTGGGTGCGGTTGCCCATTTTATTGGTTTGTTATCTCAGGTATCCATTTGTAGCAAAACTACCATACTCTTTGCTTAGTTATTGCGGGGTGCCTGAAGATATTTATAGTCCCTTATCTTGGATAGCGGACTCAGTGTCAGAGGCTGACGCTGCAAACCTAACCCTGATTCCCGGTCGCTTGCCTTTTCTCCTGGAGTTTTTGAAAAACTTTTAAGTTTTCGGTTCCCGACAGGAGTGTCCATTGGCACAAGAAGAAAGTTGTCGAGAACCTAGGAGGAAAGGTAGGTGTTTCCACTAGACTAATGTTCTAGTGGAGGCAGCCTTTTTTCGGTTCCCCGACAGGAGTGTCCATTGGCACAAGAAGAAGGTCGTCGAGAACTAAGGAGAAAAGGTAGGTGTTTCCACTAGACTAATGTTCTAGTGGAGGCAGCCTTTTTCGGTTCTGACAGGAGTGTCCATTGGCACAAGTAGAAAGTCGTCGAGAACCAAGGAGAAAAGGTAGGAGTTTCCACTAGACTAATGTTCTAGTGGAAGCAGCCTTTTTCGGTTCTGACAGGAGTGTCCATTGGCACAAGAAGAAAGTCGTCGAGAACCAAGGAGGAAAGGTAGGAGTTTCCACTAGACTAATGTTCTAGTGGAAGCAGCCTTTTTCGGTTTTGACAGGAGTGTCCATTGGCACAAGAAGACAGTCACAGCCCGAAAAAGGGAAGCGGAGTGGATTACAACCGATTTGGAAGGACAATACACCCCACCGTTTGAGAGAGGACATCCGCCGACGAGTAAAGGTAGGAAACCCGAAAGCGGTAGTCCCGGAAAGTGGAGGCAACGTACACGGGTACGGAGCTGAGTAACCAGGAGCTATAGTACGTCCCTGAAACCCAAAGTACACGGGTAGGCTTCGGAAATAGATAGCTCAACTCCTACAATAAGAAGCAAAGCGGGCTATAAAACACGCTAGTGAAGTAATGGAAAAATTAATAGGGAAAAATGGGAGGGAAAAGTCCCCCAGCCCTACGGAGAGGGGAGCAGGATTAAAGCCTGAATTCCGTCCTCTAGAACAAGTAGATATACCAGTAGTAGTTATGCTGCTGGGTGAAGGTGTAGATCGATGGCCACCAGGAGCCAGAAGGCACCTGGAGATAAACAACCCTTCGATCCGTCCGACAGACCTCGCAGTCGAGGTGGAAAGGGCGGTGAAGGAAACGGGAATGTTTGTAAGTGAATTTCCCGAAATAATGGGCATAGCAACAGTAGTAGTGAACCACCCCCAGGAGGGATGCACCTCTGGGACGGTGGGCCTTTGGGTCCACTGGTGGTCTATGTTGTTGGATGTGTATAATGTGATGGAAGTGGTTAGTACCGGAGTCCAGTGGGACCCGACGATAAAATCCCTTGCCGAGAAAATGCACTTAAGGGTGATATTGGCAAATCCCAAGGGGACTGAAGCTTTAAGCCTCAACCTTTGGGAACAACCGGAGTTGAGAGAGCTCCAGATGGCGAGGCAGCGGTTTGCTGAAGCCGCAAGTGAAGAGGGCTTTTATGATACGGGCTCAGGTGTCCCAGTAGAGAAGGACGCAGGAGCATCGGAGAATGAAAGCTCAGGGATAATTGTGAGAATGACTCCCCTGATAAGAACGGCGCCCCTGGGTGGGCTGCCGGAGGAAACAAAAAAGGTTTCAATCGGGAATGGTGTAATATTGTGCCACTATGTGGGAAGCCCCTGGCAAATACGGGGGGATGCTATAGTGATAATAACAGATAGATCACTAAAACCGCATAGTAAAGCGCTTGGAAACATTTTAAGGCAGGAAGCGGGACAAGAATATGAATTAGAGGTTAAACAGGAATTACAGAAAAATTATCAGCGGCCAATAATAGCGGCAAAAACTAGTGGCGGGAACACTCCCTATGGCATGATAATTCACGTGCCAGGGACAGAGTGGAACCCTAAAAGCGAGCAGTCACAATATGCGGACGAAATGGCAAAAGCATTGGAGAGAGGGGTTGACAAAGCACTAGGTGAAGGAGCGGAGAGAATAGTGATAGATGTAAACTGGATAAAAACTGGGAAAATGCAGTGGCAACAGGCTGAGTCCATAGCTGTGGCGGCCTTCACCTTAAGAGCTAAGACTCCCGTAACAACACCATCGGGAGTAGAATTTGTGGTAGCAATATCAAAAAAGCAGAGAGAGGAGCGAGTTAAATCAGTGACAGATGAGATTTTAACCCGTACTAGGCAGATGGATCGTGAACGACGCCAGCTCCAGCAATCGATAACTGGAGAAGTCAGGGACTCGCCCCAGTCACCATCCCCAGTTAAAACAACTCCCGTGCCTTCCCCGGTAAGTGGAGGGATGTCAGGAGCTGCCCGGGTGGTAGAGGATGAAGAGCGAGCGGGACCGAGCAGACAAACCCCGAAGGGGAAAAACAAAGCCCCAAGGGGAACGGTGACCTTTAGCCCCGTCACGTCTACCCCTGGAACAGCACGGGACCCCTTTCCGGGACGACCCCCCATGATACCGGGGCCCCTGCCAGAAGATGGGAGCGAGGAGGAGGACGGTGGAGAGCAAGCTCCTGTTCCGACCGCGATTGGCGCTAATCCCGCTGATGAAGACCGAGACTCAACCTCGTCAGAAGATGACCCGGCCAACCCCGGCCAGAACCCAAAAATAGTAACAAGACCAGTGAATAGAAGAAAGAAAAATCCTCAACCTACGTTTGATGTGTACCGGTCCTCAGAAAGGATAGCTAGGGATGTTAGCCTGGGATGGATCGAGACAAAGGATGGGCGAAAGGCGTACATACCCGAGGCAGGGCAAGTAAATCGCCCTTATCCACCGGCCTGGCTCAATAAGCTAGATAGTAAAATGCCTCTAACTATGCGAATAACTTATCGCGAGGCTGTTAACATTTTACAGGCCCCGCCATACACCACATTACTTGCTCACCAAGACCTGACTAAGAATTTCAGGGAAGGTTACGTGGCGGTGGCACATGATTTTATGTTAAGACGGCTCAAAAAAGCAATAAATGATAAAGCAAAATGTGAGCTGAGAGCCGACGATGATTTAAATTCAGATTCGGATAATGATGGAGCAGCGGTTACTTTAACAGTACCAGCTGCCCCGAGAGCCTCCTTTAACCAACAGACCCAATATATGACACAGTTGGGATCAACTACAATAGTACCAAACCCAATAAATCAGCCACACGACATAGAGGGTGATGTGCAGCAATTTAAGACCTTAAAGGAGTTGGTTCGCCAAAAAAGTAGGCTAGAAACAGCTAAAGAGTATTTAGTTGAGACATGGCCCATGATTAGGGACGCGCCAGGAGGAGATGGCGCGAAGAAGCTATGGCTTCAATACATCATCGCTAGCCCCGTCGGACCAAACGAAACACCACAACAGGTCTACGAAAGATGGGTGGATGGCGAAGATGAAGATGAAGATGCCCATGTTAACAGGGCTAGAGAGCAACTCAAAAGGGACGTTTCACTGCTAAACGTGTGGCACAAAATTAAAGAAGTTATATCGCCAAATAGGTATATCAAAGTGCTGCGGATGATTGTTAAGGACAAAGGGAACGAAGCTGTCTTTGTGAAAATGGCTCCAAATAGCACGACGCTGAAAATTGAAGCCTCCGTTAAGAAGTGGGATCGCCTGAATAAGCATAATGCTGAGAAGAGGAAAACCGGACCAATCGCTAGTCGCACCCGAGGGAACGAACAGCAAGTCCAGCAGGGAGCTCAGCGACCAGTTCAGACTGTCCCCTATGTGAGACCTCAGCAACAGAGAATGAGTGGAAATCAGAGACCGGCCACTCAGCCAGGACAGCAGACGAGGCCCCAACCAAGACAACAGCCAGCGGTGCGAAGAACAGGTCCGGCATACATGCCCAAAGAAGAATTTGACAAACTGAACCCAGAAGAAAGGAAGGCCTTCCTCGAGGCGCGCAAGGCTGCAGCCTCCGGGGGGCCTGGAAAATAATGGAGACAGAGGCACGGGTCACCCTAGAAGGGGTTTACAGAATAGGGGATAACCTATATGCTAAGGTGGAGGGAGTACCCTATTTAGTAGACACAGGGGCCGAGGTGTCCATGACCCGTAGAGCCTTAAAACAAATCGGACACCTACAAGTAATGGTAGCTGATGGCTCGATTGCCAAAATGCCGGTAGGAATTTGGAAGGGAATTGTGTGGGTAGTAGGACCTCACAATTTGTTGACGTTAAAAGATGCAGAAGAAATGAAAAAGTCTAAAAATAAAAGGCAGGTTGCGAAAAAGAGATGGGAAAAACTAAAACCAAAATTAGTGAAAGTAGGCCCTACAAAAATAATACCTGACCAAGAATGGTATAAGTCAGTAGATGTACCAGCCGTAAAAGCCCAACAAATCCAAGACAGTGTGTTAACGCTGGAAGGGAAAAAGAAATTAGGTGAAATTTTAGACAAAGCCGCTATCGCACATTTTAAAAATGATTGCGGTGATTTAGGAGCAAAATATATGCATACTATAAGTGGAGGGGTACATCCGCCCGTAAGGCAATATCCCCTCAACCCCGGAGCAGTTGCCGAAATGGAGGTAATTGTAAAAGAATTATTAGCACTTGGTATTATTCGTGAAGAGCTAAACCCGATTACCAATAGCCCAATTCAAGCTGTTAAAAAACCTGAAGCGGTAGGAGGGGGTTGGAGGCCAGTCATTAACTTCAAAGCTTTGAACCGCCGTACGGTGGCTAACCGAGCGAGCCTCATAAACCCCCAGGCGTCTTTAAAAACATTAAGAGTAAAAAAGTATAAATCATGTATTGACCTTGCAAATGGATTCTTTTCCCTGAGAATTGCCAAAGCATCACAAGGGAAAACAGCGTTTACGCATAAAGGAAAAGCATACGTTTGGCAGCGTTTGCCGCAGGGATATAAAAATTCCCCGAACGTATTTCAATCAGCTGTCTTGCATGTTTTGGAAGGTCTCCCAGTCACAGTATACATTGATGATGTGTTCATTGCTAGTGACACGGAGGAGGAACATTTGGAAACTTTGCAGGCCGTAATCGAGCGAGTGACGGCGGCAGGATTGAAGCTAAATCTTAAGAAGTGTCAGCTTGCCAGATGTCAGGTAGATTACCTGGGATTCCAAGTGTCTGAAGACTTGGGGCTGTCGCAAGCGTATCGAGAAAAAATAGAACAAATTTTGCCGCCAACGTCCGAAAACGAGCTGCAGAAAGTATTAGGATTGTGTAATTATGTTCGAGATCATGTTCCGTTTTATCAAAAATTTGCGAGACCCCTTTATGGCCGATTGCGTAAAAATCCTAACGAAAAGAAAACAAAAGATTGGCCTTGGTCGGCTAAAGACCAAGAAAATTTAGAAGGGCTCAAAAACGCAGTAAAAAATGCTATACGCCTCGAACCGAGAAGCTTGGAAGTTAGGCTAGTTGCTGAGATTCAATGTGATGAGGATAATGCAATGGTAAGTGTTAGCAATGAAGGTGCCGGCTTGGTAACATTGTGGACTTATACTATAAATAATGTTGAGAAAAAGTTTCCCCAGGAGGAGAGAGAATTAGCGGTTCTTGCTAAATATTGGGGAACATTAAAAGACTTAGCCCAGGGACAAGGCATAAAGGTTGTTACGCAGAGTCAAGTACATCGCTACCTGCGTAAAGACACATTAGAAAGTACTAAAGCGACTAATGTGAGATGGGGAAGGTGGGAAGATATCCTGCTAGACCCCGATTTGGAGATAGGACCAGCAAAATCCATATCTAAAAAACAGGCGAAAACTGTAAATAGTGAGGAGAAGCCATATGAATGGGTTTTATACACAGATGGTTCTAAAAAGGGTGAAGACCAGAATGCCCACTGGGGCTTCATCCTGAAACACAATGGTAAAGAGGTATGCCGCCGAAAAGGTCAGACTCCTGGTAGTGCCCAAGCAGGAGAGGCTACAGCGGTGTTAGAAGGATTGTTAGAGGCCATAAGATTACACGTGAGTCGAGTAAGACTTATAACCGATAGTCACTATTGTGCTCAGGCGCTCAAAGAGGACTTATCCATTTGGGAAGAAAATGGGTTTGAAGGAGCGAGGAGTAGAGAAATTGCTCATGCTGAGTTGTGGAAGAAAATAGCCGAGTTAAGGTTGAATATGACTATCGATGTTGTTCACCAGAAAGCCCACGTCAAGGAGGGGGCTCACTGGAGAGGTAATGATGAAATAGATAAATACGTCCAAGAGAGAAGATTGGTAATTGTAGGAGCAGAAAAATGGGACAATACCCCCAAAGGAGGAAAAGTGGTCCCGAATGAGTTTGTGTGTGAGGTGACTAAGGCCGTACATGAAGCGCTAGGCCACGGAGGTGCCTTGCCCACAAAAAGAGAGCTGGAGAAACTGGAACTTTGGATCCCAGAAAAGAAAATTCGTTCAGTTATACGAAATTGCGAGTTGTGTAATAAGTATAATGCAGGACGCCGAGGACAGCGAGTGGACGGATTGACGATTAAAAGCACTGTTCCATGGGCATCAGTTTGCATGGACGTAGCAGGCCCCATGGGAGTAAGCGGCACTAAAGGTGAGAAATATCTTATTGTGCTTGTAGATTCGATGTCAGGACATTTTGGTTTGAAAGCTGTACGTAATGCGAATGCTAATAGCGTGCTAAAAACACTAGAAGAGGGTTGTATGTGGTTAGGCATACCGAGAGAGTTAAGAACTGACAATGGAACTCATTTCAAAAACGCTACAATAGACAGGTGGTGTCAGAAGTGGGGAATAATAAGAACTTATTCGCCGCCCTACACCCCTCAAGCTAACGGCGTGGCTGAAAGGACCATTGGTCTAGTTAAAAGTTGGCTTGGGAAAAATGCTAATGGAAAAGAATGGAGTGAGAAATTGGTGGAGTTGGTCAAGGATCTGAATGGGAGGAGCAGAGCAGATAGACCTTCCCCTTCAGAGGAATTGAACCAGCGCCCCTTTGTCGCCCCTGAGGTAGGACGGATGCAAGGCACACAACACCCTCAAAAGGGAAAGTGCCCATTTCAGGTAGGACAGAGAGTGTGGATAAAATCTCATAGTCCTTCTGATAGTCAGGCAGTGAAAGCGAAATATGACCAATTTGACATCGTTGAAGAAGTTTTAGACAGAAATACAGTGCGACTGAAGAAGAAGGGAGTCCAAGGGGTAGAGCAGCTAAAACCGATACCAGTTAATTCAGCCTGAAGTTAAGGAGTAAGACAAATAATTAAAAATGGAACCAGTCCCTCCGGACTTTGTCAGGCTCGTTATGATGAAGGGAGCTGTCATCGTGCGGAGGACGGAGAAGGTGATAATGGTCGGTAAGGCATTTAATCTTTGGATGAATGCAGTGAGAGGATATATTAGTAATAGAGTGGAAGATTTTAGTTGGCAACCGGCTGTCTCGACCTGTGTAATTTGCAGTGGAAACGAGGAGTCGAGGGAACAGTGGAATATAGCCAATAAGTATTGGGTAGATGGCTTTAAGCCAGACCTGAGTAAAATAGGCCCGGCTAAGGTGCTTGAAATACAGGTGTGTGGTTACTGTAGAGTAAAAAGCCTACCTAGGATAAAAGCGTATGCTCAGTGGGACTTAGCCCCGCAAGAGAATACAGAGGCACAGCATTGTGAATGTTTGTGGGACGGGGAGAGCATACTGTATTGCCTACATTGTAGAATGAGAATGGGAAAAGGTTCACTAGTGAGAGCAGGAGAGGCCGAGGGATGGCAGTTAACTAGAGCAGAAACCCCGATAAGGTCACTAAGTTCCGAGTTGCTGACCTATTGGCCGATGGAAGTAAACGAGAGGACTCGCGACCCGAGGTTCCAGGCACTGCTTTACAATAACTGGCCACCGCATGGAGGTAAGTATGGCTGGGCTCCATTAATTGTTGGCTCGGAAGCGGTGCCAACTTTAGTTCACGTTGAACCTGTGTTAAGTGGAGGGGAACCAAGAACCCCCTGGCCCACGCTAATCAATGTTGCTTTGGCTCGAGGGGACATTTCAATGGAAACATTGCCGGATGTCCCGCAAGAGAAAGCAGTGAATATTAGCGCTATGGAAGGTAGTCATATAGTAAAGGGGACTACATTGGATAGAATGGAATATAAAGCTAAAACAGTAGTAGTAAAAATGAGTCCAGCGATGCCGCGACGATGGGTTTTGGGGGACCCGATATATTGGTTGAAAGTAAAAGTAATGATGGCTATGAAACCCTACGAGGGAATATACTCGTTAGGGATGGCAGTGTCGATGAGTACAGAGGAGGAAGCCAAACGGTTACACCCCAACTGTACTTTTAATGGAGAATACGTTGGTACTAAGCCGACAAGAAGGCATAGTAGTGAGAGTGGAGATGAAGAAGTAAAGCCTAAGGGTAATGAGAAGTTGTTGGCATTGGCTCAGGTGGCCACAAGAGAGCTGGAAAAATGTAATGTGAGTTCATTAGAAGAGGATGAACGCAAGGCACCCAGGTCGAAGGGAGACTTTGACCTCAGGGGTCGCCCGAAGAAGTATAAGCGGAAAGGATGTCCCTATCCGGGTTGTACCGGAGAAGGAAACTTGTTAGGCTACCACAAAAAGCATTGGTCTTTGCGTGGATGCCCTAAATTTTATGAGAAAAATCCATGGCGGTATAATAATTCACCTAAATGGAAAAAATTGGCAGAAATGTGTATAAAAGCCCCCCATTCCGTTTTTCCTCAACAGGAGCAACCGGAAAAGGGAGTTGTACCGGAAACTCCAGCCGCAGGGTCGGAAGCGGAGTGGAGGGAAAAGCCAGAGATAAGTGAGAGCCCCTCCTCTAATGAGGAGGAGCCGGAAGGGAAAGGGTACGAAGGCGAGGCGAGCGAAGATAGCGAGGCTGATGAGGTGAAGGAGCATAAGGTCCTTAAGGTAGTCCTGTCACGCTTTTGGAACAGGCACCAGGACCCACAGCCCTCTTCATCCGCTGAGAAGTAGCAACGAAAGGAGATGGAAGGCGAGATTGCTGAGCTAAAGACTAGAGTAACCAGATTAGAGACACGTAGACAATTATTAGAAAATTTTTTAGGAGCATTAATACCGGCCCTAAACAATCTTTTTGTAGATGTTGGGCAATTTAGGCCACATTGGTTGTCTTTAATTGAGAGTTCTCAGGAAAGAATCGCTGAGCAAAAAGAAATGAGGGAGATAATTAAGAAATTGGAAAAAAGAATCGAGGAAGCTGAGGCCAAAATACAGAGGTCCAACCAGACCCCCGCGAACCTTGAGCAGGAGGAGTCACCAGGACCCTCAACGGCCCTATTGTTTGATTACCAAGTATTTCGACAGAATCATATGCAAGAAAGAATGGCTGAATTGAGGGCCAAGTATGATGAAGATAAGTAGTTAGAAAGATTAAGAGGTGCGGGGTAAATTGGGCATAATATAGTGAATTTAGAAACCCCTTTTGTTTAAAATTAAAATGTATTTGGCTCAGTGGAATGTAGAAACAATTTAAAAAGGAATAAGATAACTGTATAACGAAGGCCAACCCCCAAGGTAGAGGGGGAGGAGCTAATGTGGTTTTAGAGCTTAGTAGTCCATAAAAGATAGAACCGTCAGTAGAGAGTATGAAACGTAGCTACGAGGAAGCGATGGAGGAAGATCAAAGTTTTGGCGACAGCGGGGGTAAATTAGTGATACCTGGAAAACTTGGTCCAGCCAAGAACAGGGTAAGGTTTGAGAACCAAGGATGGAGTCCTCCAGGTTATGATACCCCGTTGTATGAAATACCTAGACCTGCGACTTTAAACTTGCCTCACCCTTTGACTTTAGAGGTGGGAGGAGAGCCGCATGTTTACGCCAATATAGGAACAATTACACGCCAACCAGAGCGTGGTGGCAGCGGTGGGAACAGGGTTGAGAACCCCTATGAGATTCCTGCAGATGAAGACCCATTGGACACCGTTCATGAACAACCTGAAGCTGACAGAGTTTACATGAACGTTCCTGTCATCCGTCGAAGACAACACTGGGTGTATGGAAGGGTTTGGCTGGCCACCATACTTTGCTTGACAGTAATAACATTGGTTTATTGTTTGTTGGGGCTGCGAGCGCAGAGAAGGCGAAGGTTCAGCTTCGACAGCATGGCTCCAACTAATCCCATCGACTTGGTCGACATACGGTATGGCAACACTAAAATAGCCAACCAAACGTGCTGGAAAGTAGAGGTGATGCATGTTAGTGAGGAATGGAAGAGGACGGAAGGACCGAACAGAGGAGCCTGCGGTGCTGGAACTGACAGTCCCTGTGAGGAAGGTTGGAGGAGAGAGAAAACTGCCCTCGTGAATTCCTACCTCCGCATCACCTCCAACAAAACATATTATTATAATGAGACCATGAAGATTTTGAGAAGGAGCACGACGTACCCTGTAAATTCAAAGAGTAAGTGTAAAGTTCGAGTAGTTTACCGGATTGATAGCACAGCGAACGACTTTACGGTCAATATTACCTTGTTATGCTTAAAGAAGCAAGAGCAAAGAATTGTCAGAAATAACTGGGTCCAGATTGGAGAAGGAGATCCTGCTTGGTACACCGACGAATATTGTGCAAGGTTGCCAGATGCGACAGGAGGGTACTGGGTGAAGACAGACCCTGACGACCCGGATTTCAGAATTTCCCCCGCGGCCCCACGAAATGACACTTGTACCGAGCTTCGGCCGGAATGGGAACCATGTTGGAGCTGTTTAACTTTTCGATGCAGGGGACCAGGAACCAACGGGACCATTGAAGGACCAGGGGCCAACGGGACCGGTGGTTACCTGCCAGGTACTCCGACTCCGGCATTGGGTAAGTACCCTTTAGTTTTTCATCAACGAAGGCTAAGAAAATTTAGAAGGCCAAGGGCGATTAAGGTTGTTAAACAAGCAGTAACTTATCAATTGGGGGCTTTGGCTTTGTCGTCAGAGGAGCCACCCTCACGAATCCACCATGCTAATAGAATACGCAGGATGATTTACGCCTCACCTAAATTTCTTGGAATGCAGGGGTTCAAAAAGCCCCCACCAAGGAAAGTTAAAAAGAAACGGCCGAGGTACAGAGTTAGGTTAAATAAGACCCGGTCACATAATAGATTACGTAGGATGGTATACGCCGCGACTATTTTTGGAAGGAATACGTCTAGGAGGACCCCACCAGTTACACCTCCAATAACAGTAATAAATAAAATAAATAAAGTTAATAATGTAATGAAGAGACGGCCAGGATGCAGGGTTAGGTTAAGTAAGGCCCAGTCGTATTATAATAATAGCCATTGTGATTGGAATATGATGAGGTATTGTCCCGTGCCCTACCACATGTTTTGCTATGCGGATAGCGGTAGTAGTCTTACCCTCCCCGGAGGAGGGTTAAGAGGTGACGCGAGTACCTTGCTTACTCACCTTTTTGCAATGAGTGTTAAAAACGCACTATGTGAAAAGAAGATAAAAGTGAAACACGAAGAGTGGTTGAATAACTCTTTTCCATGGATATGGAAAAGAGATACATATATATTGAAATCAACCTTTAATAAAACTTTGGGAATAAATGTGTTAAAAGTAGTATGGGCACGGATGTGGGCTCAACGTATTCCTACACCGGATGATTTATATAATGTCCCAAAAGGGGATTTTGATAAAATTGACCAATGTGTAGCATTGAGAATGTATAACAGATTGCATAGGAAGGAGTGGATAAGTGGAATTTCACCACGATGCCCCTTGGTGGAGATAGGAACACCACCTTTGACTCATTGGATATATAATTGTACAGGGTTGAACACAAACCTAACGATTAAAGGAGTGCTCCAAGCATGGAGAGAAGGACACACGAGAGATGAGAGTAAGACGTGGTGGGGGCTCAATAAAGATGAGATGGTTCAGGATGTGATACCTTGCTTAGGAGAGTCGGAGAATTATTGGATTAAATATCAATATATGGCGACGGTGTACTCTAAAGAGAACGATATTTGGCCTGACATTGAAAAACCAGCCTTATATGCTAATCCAAGACCATGGGAAATGTTGTGTAAGGGGGGAGAGTCCGTGAAAAATTTTAATGAATGCACAATTGTATTAGCACGTATACCCTGTTATAAAGTCTCCCGATTTCGGAATTTTTGTAATGTACGTTATTGCTATGAGAATTATGCCAACTATGAGGGGGCAGTATGGATCAAGGATAATAGTAATCAATGGATCCGGAGTCAAGCTGCAGGTAGAGAATATTGTACGCGATGGGACAAAGATCATGACTTATCCAAAATGGTAGGATTAAGAATGATCCCCAAGCCTCCTGACTCTATGATGCAGATCTTAGAAGGTCATGCATTTAGGAAGACCCTTTGTAAAGGGGATATAGTTACAGGGTTTGATTGGCTGGGATTTAATAAGATTTATGGCCCTGGCACATGCCACGAACCTGCTGAAAGATGGCTGCATTGTGGACACAGGGACGAATATGATCATAAGGGGGAACATGTATGTACTTGGTATGAGAGAATAGGATTGGCAATAAAAGGTGTAGTAAAAACTGTGGCCACGACAGCCGGAGAAGTTGTAGAAGATGTAGCAGGGACGGCGATTATTGGGATAAGTACAGGGCTGTATGGTTTATTATATGATGTAGGGCTATGGTTCCTGCTAGTGTCAGGAATTGTCCTGTCAGCAGTTATAGCTGTTGTAGTTATCAAAAGAGGGATTTTGGCATTATCTACCCACCGAAATTATAAAGAGAAAACCTCACCAAATAAGGTTAAAGCTCAGTTATTGGCCAACGAGCTGCAGAAAAAATGGGGGGGCCGACTAAGGGGAAATTATTGAGAAGTGGGGATGGGCTTCAGAAAAGGGCGGGATCGATCCAATTATAGATAAGACGCCCTAGCCCTGACTTCCTCACTTCTCACTGAAATCTTTTGGCGGAACAGTAACCAACGACTAACCATGGCTTGTAATGCTTTGGGGTAAAGGTATTATTGGAAGACCAGGCGCCCTTCATAACGTGAGTAATGAAGTGGAATATTGGATAAATTTTATAATATGGCTTTTTTATTGTTGTGTCGGATATAGCGAACAACTAAGTTAGTAGTGTGGGGAATAATTTTAATTCTCCTTTGGTTATGTCTGGTCGACCACTTGGTTTTAGTAATTTGGGTTTTATCTATGTATTTTTTTTTACTCTCCCGCCAAGAGGTTCCGCTACTCGGAAGAGCGACCACACTCTCGCTCTCCCGTAGTAGAGGTGTTCCGCATTGATGGAGTAGATGCGGATGGAAACTTAGACTAAGATTAGAATGTATATATTGGGAGCCGCAATATTTTAGGTTTCCCCCAGGTCTAAGAATTGTCGAATTTTGGAGGTGTGTTTAACAGGATAACCAGGATCAGCCACAGTGTGTCTTCTGTGGAAGTGATCTCCTCACGTCCGCTTGGGTGGTGGGGGACGCTTTCTATGGACACTGCTGCTATCCGTTGCCCGCAGTGGATGAGGGTAGAGAAATGTGGCTCATACCAGACGGGCTTTTTCTAAATTTCGTCAGTGATTTTTTCATTGATATCCAGTGTGGTTCCTGGATATGGCCTGGCTTTGCTGACTTCGCGGGCTCAAGTAAGTTGGAAGGTTTGGTTCAAAGTCGCTTGAAAGAGATACGTTATTATTTTAACGTTGAGGGTGAATTCATTGGGAGAACTTTCCCTTTAATGCGCATGATATGGCGCCTGCCTGACGGTGCTCGGCGCTTGACATTCAACACCTTGGCTGGCTTCTGTGTAGCCGCCACTCCTTTGAGACAGGTTGGATCCAATCGGGATGAGTGGCCCTACGAGCCTGTAACGCCCTCCTCGCCCTTCCTGGACCGGGTTGACGAGCCTGGGGAACCCAGAGCCGCCCGACAGGATGTTCCAGTTGGTAAGGTTGTGCCACTGTTGAGATCACCCTCCCCCACGGTTACATCGACCACTGATGACCTGGAGGGTGTGCAAGGCGAGGATGGGGGTGGAACGGGGTCATCTCCCTCCCTGATGATAGGTGAACTGGGCCTGTGGTCTCCTCTTACTGATCCTCCGTCCGACTCCTTGCCTTCTGAATCCCCGGTGTCTCCGTTGCCGGAGGACACAAGGGGGTTGAATGCAGGTGACAGGGTTGGAGCTGGGGGCTTTTGAGGTTGATCAGTTTGGACACCATTGATCTCTAGGAGGGGGTGTTGAATTGAGTGGATTGAGTGGGTCAGATGAAACGCCATATCATGTAAAATGAGATAACAAATTAATGGGCTAGACTCAATTCTTAGTTAGAGACCAATGGGTGTCTATAGGACTGATAAATATTCTTTGGCCTCTGGGTGTAATTCCTCAAAGTAACCACCAGATGCCGCCAAACCTGTACAACTAAGCCACCCACTCAGCATTGCCCGGATAATTTTATATAAGATATAAATTAAATATAAATAAATGATTATCCTGAATTAAATAATAATACACAACACAATCTATATTCGATAATTGTTAACCTGATTTTTGGATCAATGTTTGTAACACATTGAAAGCCAACTATGAAGTTTTCCTGTCTTTCTTTTTCTTTTCTTTCATTTATAATCGATACTGACTTTTATCGCTGATAATATTGCTGTAACTGCATTGAAAAGACTATCTGTATGTATGGTTTGATTTAACAAAGATATATACAAGATGTGCAACAGAGATTAGAATTAACCTGTTAAGTTCAAGCTGAGAGAATTTGGGATTTAACATGTCAGGTATATATATGTTATTCATGCTTGCTTAATTAATATATATATGATTTTATTTATTTTAACGTTCATCATTTGTCGAATAGAGCTGAAGACCTTGACATATTTTCATGTATGACTCATCATGCAACGCTGTGTATCCATGACACATTTGTAAGGAATGTATGACCTCATCATGACTCATCTTCATGGCTCGTCTGTGGAAGATTACTGGAAATGAGTCCCAGCAAGTGCGCTTTGATATGAGAAGGTGCGCGGAGAGACATTCACCGGAAGGAGTCAGTGGTGTGGCCCAAGAGTATAAAGAGCCGTCACCAGTCGCGATCGTGGCCCCTTTTTTCACCCTGCGATGTGTCTGTACAGAGTGCATTCTCGAAGATGGAATATAACTGCCTGCCTGGACTTTGGATTTTTACGAAGGACTGGGATTAAGCTGTGACTGGAATCTTTTCTTCAATGATTGGTAATGTACAAATCTTTTAGCAATAATGATGTATAATAGGAAGATATGAATGACTAATCGCGTGTTAGGGTGGGGGCCATTTAATACACTCTCATATCTTCAAAATTATTTTCAGCCAAAAACATCTTATTGTCAATCAGGTCTTAAGCTTTTCCGAGGAATGATCAATCTTGTAAAGCTTATTGTAAAAGGTTATATTATTCCTAATCTCCTGTTTTATTTTGTTTTATTTTATTTTATTTTATTTTATTTTATTTTGATTGATTTAAAGTTTTATCATTAAATGTGATTTTTATGATTCATATCGGTTATCTTATTATTGTCAATAAAATTGTTTAAAAGATAATTTTTGAATCAATCATTTTATTGGTTTGTTTCAATCTTTATTTTATTTAGTTTTGGTTTTATTCCTTTTGGACGTTTTAATAAGTCCGGTCGTTCTATAAGACCTTCTCATCTGTTTATGATTTTATTTTATTTATTTGAGGTCGTTCTATAAGACCTTTTCATTTGTTTATGATTTTATTTTTATAATTTGGTCGTTCTATAAGACCTTTTCATTTGCTTATGATTTTATTTTTATAAGTTGGTCGTTTTATAAGACCTTAATGTTTGTTTATGATTTTATTTGGGACGTTTGATGAGCCCTCATTATTTTTTTGATTTTATTTTATTTATTCCGGACATTTTATGAGTCCACCTCATTATTTTTTCCAAGACGGACAACAGTAACGGACGTTTGGAGGAAGGTAAGTGCATTTGAATAACCTCTAACCAATGCTTCCATCTGTATTAATATAAGTCAGATACTCCTGCTTGATATGTAACAAATCCGTATGATCCTAACAAGGATTATTAAATTACTAGGTCAATAACAAATGCAAACAACTCAGAGAAGTGGAGCTGCCAATGAAGTGAGGTGTACATGCTAGCATTCCTGGGCTCTGTGTGTGTGGTTACTCACTCAGGATTGATAGGTGTATGAAAACGGATTGGCCTCATGATAAGATGACAGTGAACAAACCTAGGTGAATCCACTTTGATATATCGGCTTATTTAATTCCCGTCTCCTCACGCTGACGCCTTAGAGCTGGTGAGGAAAAAGGGGAATTTCTAACCCTTTAATTGGAGAGTCGATCAGGACATATTTCCCGATTTAAGTCCTGCGGGTAAGCGGAAGTTGACATTAAGCATAGCCTTCATTCACGATATTGCTTTTAATGTCCATAGAGGCTATCAAAAATACATAAAACTAAATAACAAAAATATGTATGTTTGGTTAGGTCTGATGCCAGTGAACATTTTGAGTGGTGGAAAGTAAAAGAATATTCATAAATGACTTCGTGATCACACTGAGAATGAGTTTACAATTTTTGTAACAATACCGTAAGTGGGGTATTTTTTTTTCATGCCTCAAGGGCTAGGTGGCGCTGTATTTATAACTGAATGTTGTCATAGAGATACCTTCAGGCCTTGATTATAAGCATACATGTCAAGTGTGGGATTTTTTTTTGGAGCATGTACCGTGGAGTTATTATGCATATCCTTCATTCACGATATTGCTTTTAATGTCCACAGAGGCTATCAAAAATAAATAAAAATATATATATGTTTGGATAAGTCTGATGCCAGTGAACATTTTGAGTGGTGGAAACTAAAAGAATATTCATAAATGACTTAGTTATCACACTTAGAATGAGTTTACATTTTTTGTACAAAATACCGTATGTGGGGTATTTTTTTTTTATGCCTCAAGGGCTAGGTGGCACTGCATATATAACTGAATGTTGTCATAGAGATAGCTTCAGGCCTTGACGATAAACATACATGTCAAGTTTGGGATTTTTTGGAGCATGTACCGGGGAGTTATTAAGCATATCCTTTTTCAGTGCGAAACACAAATTTTGATGCCCCGCCTTCATCATATAGTATTTCGAAAGGTCAAGATTTTTCCCGCTGTCGTTGGCTCAGGTCTTGACATGGTCCAGGTCAAGTCTTAACTCAGTCAGATGAAACGTGTAGGAGAAGTGGGCAAAAGTCTGCCCCCTGTGAATGTGCAAAAATTGTCAAAAATGGGACATTCAAAAATTCGTAGCTCACTTCCTGTTCATTTTAGCATATGGGTCCAAGAGACTTTTTTTGTAGGACTTGGGCTCCCTCATACACCTAAAAATATTCGTCGTTCTTGCTTAAAACCCTGGAGAACCCAAGAACCCTTTTCTTCTTTGGAAAATTATGAATTATACATTAAATGACTGCTATAAGTTCACTGAACACCAAAATATATGTTTTTTCAATTTTAACCCTTTATTCCCTAATTTAGGATTAGGGCGAAATTTGACCCTTTGGGATTTAGGGGTATCATTTCGAAAAATCAGAATAACAAAAACTGTCAGTAAACTATTTAGAATTTAAGAAAATAATCAATAAAACACACAGCTACATTGAACAATATAATTTTTTTGTTTTTTTGTTGCATTTTAGAACTGGATTTTGAATTTACAAACACACTTTGACCAATGGAAACAAGAACACAGGGACAAAATCACTGCTCCTGTGTAGCAGTTCCTGTGTAGTAGATTCCCTTTGCCAATAATTTCTCAATGAGGGGCATGGAAGTGAAGAAATTGTCAGCAAAAATCAGGAAATTTACTTTCTCTGCAAGCGATTCGCACAACTTCACTACAATTTCTCCACCAACTCCCAACTGACTCTTTTTTGGCCCTTTTTGTCCATTGCCACCACCTTTTCCTTGATATATGTCAAAGTCGTGCAGGAGGCCAGTGACACAACAGCGCGCCCACACTTTGAATCCCCAGGGATGTGGCTTTCCTTTGATATATTGCCTTATGCCACCAAATTTACCTTTGTACGGCACCATCATCTCATCAATGGATTGTTTTTGTCGAGGAGCAATTGTCAAACATTGTCTCCGAAAAGAATCCAAAAATGGTCTCAGTTTCCAAAGTCGATCCATTTTTACTTCTTCATTGGCCATTTCATTGTCCACAAAGTGGATGACAGAGAGTAGCTGGTTGAATCGGTTGCGACTCATTATGTCTGCCACAGGCCCATAACGAACTTCACTTTCCCAGTACTGACGTACTCCAGACATTTGAACTAATCCCATCCTGAGGTACATTCCAAGAACTTGTTCTATCTCCTTTACTGAAGTGTTTACACATTTCCCATGTTTTTGAACACTGTGCTGATTGGTATATTCTACAATATTTTCCAACATATCAAGGGAAACAAAGCGGCGAAAGTAAACCAGTGGTGTGTCTGTTGTGGCATCCTGGTATGACTCAACTTGTTGTCCTTGTAAACTCACGTCAGGTGACTCAAAGACTTTCTTTCGCCATCTGTAAGTTTTTGTGGCACAATCAGAGTCTAACTGTGGGCTTGCAGTCTCTGTAAATTGCAAATCTTCATCACTGGACGACTCATTGGGCAAGTCATTGTCTTGGGCAGAAGATTCACCACCCTCACTTTCATGCGGTTGAAACGATTCATCAGAATCACTATCACTGTCCACTTCTGCGCCAAAGTCACTATCATCAGCTTCAAGTTGTTCCAATACTTCTCTTACAGTGTACTTTCTCTGTTGCTTTCTCTGTCCTAAAGAACAATTTGCCATCCTCCCTGAAAAGATATAGGTTATAGGACTAATAATAATCCCTGTACCTTTAACTTAGTAAAATATATTACACAAATGAATTAATTTCAAGTCTTTAGCCAAATACAAGACTGTCACCATTCTCTGTGACAAAGTCACCAGAACCAATGTGGCTGACATTTTCTACCCCATACACCCAAAGTGTCATTTTTGACCCAATGTTTTTTGACCTAGCTCAGAGTTGCTAATTTATCAATATATATATATATATAACATACTCCTAGACATTCTGCAACATGATATGAAATAGATAAACAAAAAAAAAACAATTTTACCATCTGATGGTTTTCTGAGAAGATGGTTTTGTTTGGATTGATTTCCAGCTCAACAAAACTGCATGTTGCCAGCCATCTTGTCACCACTACTCTGGCTCATATAAGTGCAATATTCATCCACTAGATGGCCCCATGCAAGGGTCAGAAGTGGCACTCTGGACTTTTGAAGTTAAATTTGAAAAAAAAAAAAAGTTCTTTGTTAATTGAGTAGCAGAATTCATAGGGGCCAAATTTGACCCCGTGGGTTCTCCAGGGTTCGTACAACCGGGGCTGCTTTGTTAAAAACTTCTAGGGGGCGCTATTGAGTCATTTTTTTAAAAATAGCACAATCAACAATAAAATATGGCTCATTTTACCAGGCCAGATGTGTGTGCCAAGTTTCATGAGTTTCTGTGCATGTTTAGACCCTCAAAACTGGCGTTGTTTTCTTGGCGAACAGCGCTTAGCCACACCCACAGCAATTCGCGAAAACTCACAAACTTCGTGTTGTGACATCATGAAGGCCGAAACCCTCATCTGAGCAAATATGAGGTAGGTCCAGTTAACGTGTTTGGAGAAAAACGTAGAAGAAAATTCGTAAGAAAAAAAATTGCCACTAGGTGGCGCTATCAGTTAGATGAAATATAAGTCAGTAGATGTCTTTAGGGCTGGACTCTCATCAAATGTGTGAAATTTTGAGAAGATAGGATCATCTCGGTCAAGTTAATGCAGCTTTTATTTTCACGAAAAATCTTCAGACTTTGCGTCACCGTAGCGGCCACGCCCTTTGGTGAAAAGTTACAATATTCGGTGTGGGGCATGATCAACATCTTAAGGCTTTTCTGACCAATTTTCAAATGGATCCCTTCAACAAGCTCAGCACAGTAGCTAAAAACGTAAAGTATGACATTTATTGTAACCACTAGGTGGCGCTATATGTATAACTGAATTTGATCATATAGATGTTTTCAGGCCGTGACTATTACGTTGCCTGAGAAGTTTGAGATTTTTTGGAGCTTGAACATGGGAGTTATTAAGCATTTGCTCTTTCTGGACAAATGAAATTTTAAAGGCAATATTTGATGCCCCGCCCCCGTCATATAGTATTTCAAAAAGGCAAGATGTTTTGCCCAGTTGTTCTCTCAGGTCTTAAGATGATAAATGCCAAGTTTGAAGTCAATTGGATGAAAAATGTTTGCAAAGGGGGAAAAAGCATGACCACAGTGAATGTGCCAAAATAGGCCAAAATTGGACATAAAAAAATTCATAGCTCACTTCCTGTACATTTTAGCTACATGGTCCCAAGAGACTTTTTTGTGCGTCTCGGGGTGCTACACGTGCCTGCCAATTTTTGTTGCTCTAGCTCAAACGTGCCGGGCTTGGTTTTTATTTTTCTACGCTAGGGGGCGCTATCGAGTCGCATTGTTATGACGACTTGATAATATCAAATTTTTCGCCGGGCCTGAGGAGTGTGCAAAGTTCGGTGAGTTTTCGTGAATGTTTAGGTACCCAAAATCGCGATCGTTTGCGGAGAATAAAGAAGAAGAAGAAGAAGAAGAAGAAGAAGAAGAAGAAGAAGAATAACTAGAGCTGCGAGCAGCTATAAAGGGCCCTCGCAGCCCGGGCCACGTTGGGGTACTTGCACGTTAGGGAACTTGCACATTGGGGTACTGGCACATTGGAAGCAGAATTTCTTTGAAAATGGCATGATAAACATGTGGACTTTTTTTTTTTTTTTTTGCCAAGTGTGATGAGTGTGTCAAGCTCAATGGGTTTTGGTGATTGTTAAGATCTGCAAAAATCAGCGTCTTTTTTTTATTTTTAGGCAATGAGTTGCTCTGATTGGTATTTTTCGTAAAAGTATATATACACACATCATCGCTCGTACTCATTGCACAATGTTGCTTTTATTGTCCATAGAGGCGATAAAAAAAATAATTAAAACTAAATAAAAAATACATATGTTTGGATCGGTCTGATACCAGTGAACATATTGAGTGGTGGAAAGTAAAAGAATATTCATAAATGACTTAGTTATCACACTTACAATGAGTTTACAATTTTTGCAAAAATACCGTAAGTGAGGCATTTTTTTTTATGCCTCAAGGACTAGGTGGCGCTGTATTTATAACTGAATTTTGTCATAGAGATACCTTCAGGCCTTGACGATAAACATACATGTCAAGTTTGGGATTTTTTGGAGCATGTATCGGGGAGTTATTAAGCATATCCTTTTTCAGTGCGAAACACAAATTTTGATGCCCCACCCTCATCATATAGTATTTCCAAAAGTCAAGATTTTTCCGTCTGTTGTTGGCTCAGGTCTTGGCATGGTCCAGGTCAAGTCATAAGGCAGTCGGATAAAACGTGTAGGAGAAGTGGGCAAAAGTATGCCCTCTGAAAATGTGCAAAAATCGTAAAAAATGGGACATTCAAAAATTCGTAGCTCACTTCCTGTTCATTTTAGCATATGGGTCCAAGAGACTTTTTTGTAGGTCTTTGGCTCCCTCATACACGTAAAAATTTTCGTAGATCTTGCTTAAACGTACAATCGGGGCTGCTTCGTTAAAAATTTCTAGGGGGCGCTATTGAGTCATTTTTGTAAAAATAGCACAATCAACAATAAAATATTGTTCATTTTACCAGGCCAGATGTGTGTGCCAAGTTTCATGAGTTTCTGCGCATGTTTAGACCCTCAAAACTGGCATTGTTTTCTTGGCGAACAGTGCTTAGCCACGCCCACAGCGATTCGCGAAAACTCCCAAACTTCGTGTTGTGACATCATGAAGGCCGAAACCCTCATCTGAGCAAATATGAGGTTGGTCCAGTTAACGTGTTTGGAGAAAAAATGTACAAGAAAATTCGTAAGAAAAAAAATTGCCACTAGGTGGCGCTATCAGTAAGATGAAATATAAGTTCGTAGATGTCTTTAGGGCTGGACTCTCATCAAATGTGTGAAATTTTGAGAAGATAGGATCATCTCGGTCAAGTTCATGCAGCTTTTATTGTCACGAAAAATCTTCAGACTTTGCGGCACCGTAGCGGCCACGCCCTTTGGCGAAAAGTTACAATATTCGGTGTTGGGCATGATCAACATCTTAAGGCTTTTCTGACCAACTTTCAACTGGATCCCTTCAACGAGCTCAGCGCAGTAGCTAAAAACGTAAAGTATGACATTTATTGTCACCACTAGGTGGCGCTATATGTATAACTGAATTTTATCATATAGATGTTTTCAGGCCGTGACTATTACGTTGCCTGAGAAGTTTGAGATTTTTTGGAGCTTGAACATGGGAGTTATTAAGCATTTGCTCTTTCTGGACAAACGAAATTTTAAAGACAATATTTGATGCCCCGCCCCCATCATATAGTATTTCGAAAAGGCAAGACTTTTTGCCCAGTTGTTCTCTCAGGTCTTGAGATGATAAATGCCAAGTTTGATGTGAATTGGATGAAAAATGTTTGCAGAGGGGGAAAAAGCATGACCACAGTGAATGTGCCAAAATAGGCCAAAATTTGACCTAAAAAAATTCATAGCTCACTTCCTGTACATTTTAGCTACATGGTCCCAACAGACCTTTTTGTGCGTCTCGGGGTGCTACACGTGCCTGCCAATTTTCGTTGCTCTAGCTCAAACGTGCCAGGCTTGGTTTTTATTTTTCTACGCTAGGGGGCGCTATAGAGTTGCGTTGTTATGACGACTTCATAATATCAAATTTTTCACCGGGCCTGAGGAGTGTGCAAAGTTTGGTGAGTTTTCGTGAATGTTTAGGTACTGAAAAATGCGATCGTTTACGGAGAATAATAATAATAATAATAATAATAATAATAACTAGAGCTGCGAGCAGCTATAAAGGGCCCTCGCAGCCCGGGCCACGTTGGAGTCCTTGCACGTTGGGGTACTTGCACGTTAGGGTACTGGCACGTTGGGGTACTGGCACGTTGGGGTACTGGCATATTGGAAGCAAAATTTCTTTGAAAATGGCATAATAAACGTTTACATGTAGAATATTTTTTTTGCCAGTGTGTGTCAAGCTCAACGGGTTTTGGTGATTGTTAAGACCTGCAAAAATCAGCGTCCTTTTTTATTTTTAGGCAATGAGTTGCCCTGATTGGTATTTTTTGTAAAAGTGTATATATACATCATCGCTCGTTGTACTCATTGCACAATGTTACTTTTATTGTCCAAAGGGGCAATCAAAAATGAATAAAACAAAATGGAAACGTACATACGTTTGGATCGGTGTGAAGCCAGTGAACAATTTGAGTGGTGGAAACTGTCAACTTCCGCTTACCCGCAGGACTTAAATCGGGAAATATGTCCTGATCGACTCTCCAATTAAAGGGTTAGAAATTCCCCTTTTTTCCTCACCAGCTCTAAGGCGTTAGTGTGAGGAGACGGGAATTAAATAAGCCGATATATCAAAGTGGATTCACCTAGGTTTGTTCACTGTCTTCTTATCATGAGGCCAATCCGTTTTCATCCACCTATCAATCCTGAGTGAGTAACCACACACACAGGGCCCAGGAATGATAATCTGAACACCTCACTTAAATTGGCAGCTCCACTTTTCTCAGTTGTTTGCATTTGTTATTGACCTAGTCATTTAATAATCCTTGTTAGAATCATACGGATTTGTTACATATCAAGCTGGAGTATTTGACTTTATTAATACAGATGGAGACACTCATTAGATGTTATTCGAGTGCACTTACCTTTTTCCAAACGTCCGTTGCTGTTGTCCTCCTCGAAGAGGGAAAAAAATAATATTGATGCGGACTTATAAAATGTCCATAAAAAT
Source organism: Festucalex cinctus (assembly GCF_051991245.1). Lineage (NCBI taxonomy): Eukaryota > Metazoa > Chordata > Actinopteri > Syngnathiformes > Syngnathidae > Festucalex > Festucalex cinctus. The sequence goes on along the minus strand of NC_135416.1, from coordinate 30,797,066 downwards.
AAAATCAAAAACAAATAAGGACTTATCAAACGTCCGAGTCTCAAAATAAAATCAAAAACAAATAAGGACTTATCAAACGTCCTCGTCTCAAAATAAAATCAAAAACAAATAAGGACTTATCAAACGTCCTCGTCTCAAAATAAAATCAAAAACAAATAAGGACTTATCAAACGTCCGAGTCTCAAAATAAAATCAAAAACAAATAATAAGGTCTTATAGAACGACCTCGGACTCATAGAACGTCCAAAAATAAATAAAATAAAATCAAAAACAAATAATAAGGTCTTATAGAACGACCTCGGACTCATAAAACGTCCAAAAATAAATATAATAAAAATTAAAACAAACCAAACAAACTAATTAAATCACAATTAGTTTTTAAATCATTTTATTTGGACTTATAGAACGTCCAAAAAAAATAAATAAAACCAAAAATAAATAAAATAAAGATTAAAACAAAACAATAAAATGATTGATTCAAAAATTGTCTTTTAAACAATTTTATTGACAATAAAAGATAACCAATATAAATCATCAAAATCACATTTAATGATAAAACTTTAAATCAATCAAAATAAAATAAAATAAAATAAAAACAGAAAATTAAGAATAATATAAACCTTTTACAATAAGCTTTATAAGATTGATCATTTCTCAAAAAAGCTTAAGACCTGATTGACAATAAGATGTTTTTGGCAAAAATAATTTTAAAGATATGAGAGTGTATTAAATGGCCCCTACCCTAACACGCGATTAGTCATTCATATCTTCCTATTATACATCATTATTGCTAAAGGATTTGTACATTACCAATCAGAGAAGAAGTATTCCAGTCACGGCTTAATCCCAGTCCTTCGTAAAAAATCCAAAGTCCCAGGCAGGCAGCTATAATCCTTCTTCGAGAATGCACTCTGTCCAGACCATCGCAGGGTAGAAAAGACCCCGATCGTAGCTGGTGACGGCTTTTTATCACCTTCGGGCAGACCACCGACTTCTTCCGTGAATGTCCTTCCGCCTCCTCATATCAAGTCGCACTTGGTGGGACTCATTTCCAGTAATTTTCCACAGACGAGCCATGAAGATGAAGTCATACATTCTTTACAAATGTGTCATGGATACACAACGTTGAATGATGAGTCATACATGAAAATATGTCAAGGTCTTCAGCTCTATTCGACAATGATGAACGTTAAAATAAATAACATCATAGATATATTAATTAAGCAAGCATGAATAACATATATATACGTGACATGTTAAATCCCAAATTCTCTCAGCTTGAACTTAACAGGTTAATTCTAATCTCTGTTGCACATCTTGTATATATCTTTGTTAAATCAAACAATACATACAGATAATCTTTTCAATGCAGTTACAGCAATATTATCAGCGATAAAAGACAGTATCGCTTGTAAATAAAATAAAAGAAAAGAGAAAAAAAAGAAAAGACAGCAAAACTTCATAGTTGGCTTTCAATGTGCTACAAACATTGATCCAAAAATCAGGTTAACAATTGTCGAATATAGATTGTGTTGTGTATTATTATTTAATTCAGGATATCATTTATTTACACTCAATTTGTATCTTATATGGAATTATCCGGGCAATGCTGAGTGGGTGGCTTAGTTGTACAGGTTTGGCGGCATCTGGTGGTTACTTTGAGGAACTACACCCAGAGGCCAAAGTTTGATTATCAGTCCTATAGACACCTATTGGTCTCTAACTAAGAATTGAGTCTAGCCCATTAATTTGTTATCTCATTTTACATGATATGGCGTTTCATCTGACCCACTCAATCCACTCAATTCAACACCCCCTCCTAGAGATCAATGGTGTCCAAACTGATCAACCGCAAAAGCCTCCAACTCCAACCAGTCACTTGCATTCAACCCCCTTGTGTCATCCGGCAACGGAGACACCGGGGATTCAGAAGGCAAGGAGTCGGACGGAGGATCAGTAAGAGGAGACCACAGGCCCAGTTCACCAATCATCAGGGAGGGAGATGACCCCGTTCCACCCCCATCCTCGCGTTGCACACCCTCCAGGTCATCAGTGGTCGATGTAACCGTGGGGGAGGGTGATCTCAACAGTGGCACAACCTTACCAACTGGAACATCCTGTCGGGCGGCTCTGGGTTCCCCAGGCTCGTCAACCCGGTCCAGGAAGGGCGAGGAGGGCGTTACAGGCTCGTAGGGCCACTCATCCCGATTGGATCCGACCTGTCTCAAAGGAGTGGCGGCTACACAGAAGCCAGCCAAGGTGTTGAATGTCAAGCGCCGAGCACCGTCAGGCAGGCGCCATATCATGCGCGTTAAAGGGAAAGTTCCCCCGATAAATTCACCCTCAACGTTAAAATAATAACGTATCTCTTTCAAGCGACTTTGAACCAAACCTTCCAACTTACTTGAGCCCGCGAGGTCAGCAAAGCCAGGCCATATCCAGGAACCACACTGGATATCAATGAAAAAATCACTGACGAAATTTAGAAAAAGCCCGTCTGGTATGAGCCACATTTCTCTACCCTCATCCACTGCGGGCAACGGATAGCAGCAGTGTCCATAGAAAGCGTCCCCCACCACCCAAGCGGACGTGAGGAGATCACTTCCACAGAAGACACACTGCGGCTGATCCTGGTTATCCTGTTAAACACACATCCAAAATTCGACAATTCTTAGACCCGAGGGAAACCTAAAATATTGCGGCTCCCAATATATACATTTTGATCTTGGTCTAAGTTTCCATCCGCATCTACTCCATCAATGCGGAACACCTCTACTACGGGAGAGCGAGAGTGTGGTCGCTCTTCCGAGTAGCGGAACCTCTTGGCGGGAGAGTAAAAAAAAATACATAGATAAAAACCCAAATTACTAAAACCAAGTGGTCGACCAGACATAACCAAAGGAGAATTAAAATTATTCCCCACACTACTAACTTAGTTGTTCGCTATATCCGACACAACAATAAAAAAGCCATATTATAAAATTTATCCAATATTCCACTTCATTACTCACGTTATGAAGGGCGCATGGTCTTCCAATGATACCTTTACCCAAAGCATTACAAGCCATGGTTAGTTGTTGGTTACTGTTCCGCCAAAAGATTTCAGTGAGAAGTGAGGAAGTCAGGGCTAGGGCGTCTTATCTATAATTGGATCGATCCCGCCCTTTTCTGAAGCCCATCCCAACTTCTCAATAATTTCCCCTTAGTCGGCCCCCCCATTTTTTCTGCAGCTCGTTGGCCAATAACTGAGCTTTAACCTTATTTGGTGAGGTTTTCTCTTTATAATTTCGGTGGGTAGATAATGCCAAGATTCCTCTTTTGATAACTGCAACAGCTATAACTGCTGACAGAACAATTCCTGACACTAGCAGGAACCATAGTCCTACATCATATAATAAACCATACAGCCCTGTACTTATCCCAATAACTGCCGTCTCTGCTACATCTTCTACAACTTCCACGGCTGTAGTGGCCACAGTTTTTACTACACCTTTTATTGCCAATCCTATTCTCTCATACCAAGTACATACATGTTCCCCCTTATGATCATATTCGTCACTGTGTCCACAATGCAGCCATCTTTCAGCAGGTTCGTGGCATGTGCCAGGGCCATAAATTTCATTAAATCCCAGCCAATCAAACCCTGTAACTATATCCCCTTTACAAAGGGTCTTCCTAAATGCGTGACCTTCTAAGATCTGCATAATAGAGTCAGGAGGCTTGGGGATCATTCTTAATCCTACCATTTTGGATAAGTCATGATCTTTGTCCCATCGCGTACAATATTCTCTACCTGCAGCTTGACTCCGGATCCATTGATTACTATTATCCTTGATCCATACTGCCCCCTCATAGTTGACATAATTCTCATCGCGATAACGTACATTACAAAAATTCTGAAATCGGGAGACTTTATAACAGGGTATACGTGCTAATACAATTGTGCATTCATTAAAATTTTTCACGGACTCTCCCCCCTTACACAACATTTCCCATGGTCTTGGATTAGCATATAAGGCTGGTCTTTCAATGTCAGGCCAAATATCGTTCTCTTTAGAATACACCGTCGCCATATATTGATATTTAATCCAATAATTCTCCGACTCTCCTAAGCAAGGTATCACATCCTGAACCATCTCATCTTTATTGAGCCCCCACCACGTCTTACTTTCATCTCTCGTGTGTCCTTCTTTCCATGCTTGTAGCACTCCTTTAATCGTTAGGTTTGTGTTCAACCCTGTACAATTATATATCCAATGAGTTAAAGGTGGCGTTCCTGTCTCCACCAAGGGGCATCGTGGTGAAATTCCACTTATCCACTCCTTCCTATGCAATCTGTTATACATTCTCAATGCTACACATTGGTCAATTTTATCAAAATCCCCTTTTGGGACATTATATAAATCATCCGGTGTAGGAATACGTTGAGCCCACATCCGTGCCCATACTACTTTTAACACATTTATTCCCAAAGTTTTATTAAAGGTTGATTTCAATATATATGTATCTCTTTTCCATATCCATGGAAAGGAATCATTTAGCCATACTTCATGTTTCACTTCTATTTTCTTTTGATCTAATACATTTCCGGCATATAATCTAATAAAGGGACTCAGGATTAAATTTACATCACCCCTAAGCCCTATATCGGAGAGTGTAATTCTATTACCCTCATCTGCATAACAAAACATATGATAGGGCTCAAAACAATATTTCATCATATTCCAATCACAATGGCTATTATTATACGACTGGGCCTTTTCTAACATTAACTTGCATCCTGGCCGTCGCGTTATTACTAATTTTTTCTGTGATATTGGTACAGGCTTTTTAAATTTTGCAAACCGACGTAATTTAAGAAATTTAGGTGACCTACCTGATGATGGAGTAGGAGTACCTGGCAAGTAATCTGTGGTCCCGTTGGTCCCTGGCTCCTCGCACCGAAAGGTTATACAGTTCCAACATCGTTCCCATGCCGGGCGAAATTCGGTACAGGTGTCATTCCGTGGGGCCGCCGGGTAGGTAAAGTCAGGGGCGTCATGGTCTGTCTTCAACCAGTATCCACCTGTTGCATCTGGCAGTCTTGCACAATATTCGTTGAAGTACCAAGCAGGTTCCTCCTTCCCGATCTGGACCCAGTTTTTTCTGATGACCCTTTGTTCTTGCCTCTCCAGACATAACAAGGTAATATTGACTGTAATGTCGCTTGTTGTGTTATCGACTCGTAGAATCACTGGATGTGCACACTTGCTTTTTGATTTCGCAGGATATATAATACTTCTTCTCAAGACCTCTAGGGTTTCATTATAATATGTGCTGTTAAAGGTGCGAAGATAGGAATTTATTACTGCTATCTTCTCCCTTCTCCATTCTACCCCACAGGGTTTTTCCTCGCCAGCACCACAGGCTCCCTTCTCCCTTCTCCATTCTTCACATACATGCTTCACTTCCACCTTCCAGCACGTCTGATTGGTTATTTTAGTGGTGCCATGCCGTATTTCTACTAGGTCGAGGGGATTAATCGGGGCTGTGCTAGCGATGCTAGATTTTTGTCTCATCAAATAATATATCAAAAATATTACCATAAAACAAAGTTTGATAGTTATCAAAACCTTTCCATACCTCCAATTTTGTCGCTCTTGTAGCTCTAGTATTACTAGCTTGCTACAACCTTGCTCTTCCTCCATCTCGTAGCTCCGTTTCATGCTTTCTTCTTTTGGTCTTGCCCTTTAAGGACTGTTGCGTTTTAACATCTCATTAGCTCCTCCTCCTTTTCTTGGGGGTTGGCCTTCATTACACAATTATCTTATCTTTTTACAAAAACTTATTTTCTTTTAAAATAGGCGGGGGGGGGGGGGGTTTCCCCTTCTTAATTTATTGATAATCAATTTTCCTAGCTTTTTTGATCTTTTGACCACTTATCTTCATCATGTCTGGCCCTTCCCTCCATTCCGCCTTTGACCTCGCGGCTGGAGTTTCCAATACTTTACCCATCTCCATCTGTTCCTCCTGGGGAAAAATGGAATGAGGGGCCTTTCTACACTTTCTCACCAATTCCTTCCATCTAGGTGATTTATACTGACATGGATTTGCCTCGTTAAAACTAGGACATCCACGTAGCGACCAATGTCTTTTGTGGTCGCCGACTACATGTCCTTCACCGGTACAACCCGGGTATGGACATCCTTGACACCATTTTTCCTTTGGGCGACCTCTAAGGTCAGATTTTCCCCTGACATGGGTCACTCGTTCTTGCCCGAGCCTTCCCTCACTTAATGAACTCGCATTAAGTTTTTCTAGCTTTTCTGTGGCCACCTGAGCTAATGCCATCATCTTCTCATTACCACTAGGCCTCATTTTTTCACTCTTTTCATCTCTATAGGTTCTACCACTATACATTTTTATCTGTGCACTACTATGGCACTCCCTATAAAAAGTACATTTGGGGTGAAGCCGCTTGGCCTCCTCCCCCGTACTCATTGACACTTCCATTCCCAATGAGTATATACCCTCATAAGGTTTCATGGCCATCATTATTTTTACTTTTATCCAGTATCCTGTGTCAGACCTCGTATCTTGTTGAGGCGACACCACTGGACTCACCCTTACTACTGCTGTTTTAGCCTAATATTCCATTTTATCCAATGTAGCGTACATTAACACATTACTACTACACATACTACTAATATTTATTACCCTTTCTTGTGGGACGTCAGGTAATGTTTCCATCGGAATATCCCCTCGGGCTAACACACCATTGATTACTGTGGCCCAGGGTACCCCTGGTTCAACTACACACTTAGGTTCAACATATATTAGAGTTGGCGTCGCCTCCGAGCCAACAATAAGCGGAGCCGGGCGATACTCACCTCCTTCTGGCGGCCAGTTGTTGTAAAGCAGCGCCTGAAATCTCGAGTCGCACGTCCTCTCGTTTATCTCCATAGGCCAATAGGTCAGCAAATCGGAACTCAGCGACTTTATCGGGGTTTCCGCTCTAGTTAACTGCCACCCTTCGGCTTCCCCAGCTCTTATCAGTGAACCTCTTCCCATTCTCATCCAACAATGTTGACAATACAATACCTTCTCTCCATCCCACATACATTTACAATACTGTGCATCTGTATTCTCTTGCGGGGCTAAATCCCACTGAACATGCACTTTTATTCTAGGTAGGCTCTTTATTCTACAATACCCACATACCTGTATTTCAAATATCTTAGCCGTGCCTACCTCGCTCAAATCCGGCTTAAGCTCGTCCAACCAGCCTTTGTCGGATATCTGTTCCACATTCCACTGGCTCCTCGACTCTTCGCTTCCTCTACAAATTATGCAGGTCAAGATAGCCGGTTGCCAACTAAAATCTTCTACTCTATTAACAATATATCCTCTTATTGCATTTATCCAAAGATTAAATGCCCTACCAACCATTATTTCCTTTTCAGTCCTCCGCACGATGACAGCTCCTTTCACCATAACGAGCTTGACAAAGGCCGGAGTGGCTTGTTCCATCTTTTAATTATTTGTCTTACTCCTTAGCTTTAGGCTGAATTAACTGGCATTGGTTTTAGCTGCTCTACCCCTTGGAGTCCCTTCTTTTTTAATCGCACTGTATTTCTGTCTAAAACTTCTTCAATGATGTCAGATTGGTCATACTTTGCTTTTACTGCCTGGCTATCAGATGGACCATGAGATTTAATCCACACTCTCTGTCCTACCTGAAATGGGCACTTTCCTTTCTGAGTGTTTTCTGTACTTTGCATTCGTCCTACCTCAGGAGCGACAAAGGGGCGCTGGTTTAATTCCTCTGAAGGGGAAGGTCTATCTGCTCTGCTCCTCCCATTCAAGTCCTTGACCAACTCCACCAATTTTTCACTCCATTCTTTTCCATTAGCATTTTTCCCGAGCCAACTTTTAACTAGGCCAATGGTTCGTTCAGCCACGCCATTAGCTTGAGGGGTGTAAGGCGGAGAGTAAGTCCTTATTATTCCCCACTTTTGACACCACCTGTCTATTGTAGCGTTTTTGAAATGAGTTCCATTGTCAGTTCTTAACTCTCTCGGTATGCCTAACCACATACAACCCTCTTCCAGTGTTTTTAGTACGCTATTAGCATTCGCATTACGTACCGCTTTTAATCCAAAATGTCCTGACATCGAATCTACAAGCACAACAAGATACTTCTCACCTTTAGTGCCGTTTACTCCCATGGGGCCTGCTACGTCCATGCAAACTGATGCCCACGGAACAGTGCTTTTAATCGTCAATCCGTCCACTCGTTGCCCTCGGCGTCCTGCATTATACTTATTACACAACTCGCAATTTCGTATAACTGAACGGATTTTCTTTTCTGGGATCCAAAGTTCCAGTTTCTCCAGCTCTCTCTTTGTGGGCAAGGCACCTCCATGGCCTAGCGCTTCATGTACGGCCTTAGTCACCTCACACACAAACTCATCTGGGACCACTTTTCCTCCTTTGGGGGTATTGTCCCATTTTTCTGCTCCTACAATTACCAATCTTCTCTCTTGGACGTATTTATCTATTTCATCATTTCCTCTCCAGTGAGCCCCCTCCTTGACGTGGGCTTTCTGGTGAACAACATCGATAGTCATATTTAACCTTAACTCGGCTATTTTCTTCCATAACTCAGCATGAGCAATTTCTTTACTCCTCGCTCCTTCAAACCCATTTTCTTCCCAAATGGATAAGTCTTCTCTGAGCGCCTGGGCGCAATAGTGACTATCGGTTATAAGTCTTACTCGACTCACGTGTAATCTTATGGCCTCTAACAATCCTTCTAACACCGCTGTAGCCTCTCCTGCTTGGGCACTGCCAGGAGTCTGACCTTTCCTGCGGCATATCTCTTTACCATTGTGTTTCAGGATGAAGCCCCAGTGGGCATACTGGTCTTCACCCTTTTTGGATCCATCTGTATATAGAATCCATTCATATGGTCTCTCCTCACTATTTACAGTTTTCGCCTGTTTTTTAGATATGGATTTTGCTGGTCCTATCTCTAGGTCAGGGTCAAGCAGGATATCTTCCCACCTCCCCCATCTCACATTCGTCGCTTTAGTACTTTCTAGTGTGTCTTTACGCAGGTATCGATGTACTTGACTCTGCGTAACAACTTTTATGCCTTGTCCCTGGGCTAGGTCTTTTAATGTTCCCCAATATTTAGCAAGAACCGCTAATTCTCTCTCCTCCTGGGGAAACTTTTTCTCAACATTATTTATAGTATAAGTCCATAGTGTCACTAAGCCGGCACCTTCATTACTAACACTTACCATCGCATTATCTTCATCACATTGTATCTCGGCAACCAACCTGACTTCCAAGCTTCTCGGTTCGAGGCGTATAGCATTTTTTACTGCGTTTTTAAGCCCTTCTAAATTCTCTTGGTCTTTAGCTGACCAAGGCCAATCTTTTGTTTTCTTTTCATTAGGATTCTTACGCAATCGGGCATAAAGGGGTCTCGCAAATTTCTGATAATACGGAACATGATCTCGAACATAATTACACAGTCCTAATATTTTCTGCAGCTCGTTCTCGGACGTTGGAGGCAAAATCTGTTCTATTTTCTCTCGATACGCTTGCGACAGCCCCAAGTCTTCAGACACTTGGAATCCCAAGTAATCTACCTCAAACCTGGCCAGCTGACACTTCTTAAGATTTAGTTTTAATCCTGTCTCCGTCACTCGTTCGATTACGGCCTGCAGAATCTCCAAATGTTCCTCCTCCGTGTCACTAGCGATGAACACATCATCGATGTAAACTGTGACTGGGAGACCTTCCAAAATATGCAAGACAGCTGATTGAAATACATTCGGGGAGTTCTTATATCCTTGCGGCAACCTCTGCCAAACGTATGCTTTTCCTTTATGCGTAAACGCTGTTTTCCCTTGTGATGCTTTGGCAATTCTCAGGGAAAAGAATCCATTTGCAAGGTCAATACATGATTTATACTTCTTTACTCTTAATGTTTTTAAAGACGCCTGGGGGTTTATGAGGCTCGCTCGGTTAGCCACCGTTCGGCGGTTTAGAGCTTTAAAGTTAATGACTGGCCTCCATCCCCCTCCTACCGCTTCAGGTTTTTTAACAGCTTGAATTGGGCTATTGGTAATAGGGTTTAGTTCTTCACGAATAATGCCAAGTGCTAATAATTCTTTTACAATTACCTCCATTTCAGCCACTGCTCCGGGGTTGAGGGGATATTGCCTCACTGGCGGATGTACCCCCCCAATTATAATATGCACATAATTTGCGCCTAAATCACCGCAATCATTCTTAAAATGTGCGATGGCGGCTTTGTCTAGAATTTCACCTAATTTCTTTTTCCCTTCCAGTGTTAAAACACTGTCTTGGATTTGTTGGGCTTTTACGGCAGGTACATCTACTGATTTATACCATTCTTGGTCGGGTATTATTTTAGTAGGGCCTACTTTCACTAATTTAGGTTTTAGTTTTTCCCATCTCTTTTTCGCAACTTGCCTTTTATTTTTAGGTATCTTCATTTCTTCTGCATCTTTTAATGTCAACAAATTGTATGGTCCTAACACCCACACAATTCCCTTCCAAATCCCTACCGGCATTTTGGCAATCGAGCCATCAGCTACCATTACTTTTAGGTGTCCGATTCGTTTTAAGGCTCTACGGGTCATGGACACCTCGGCCCCTGTGTCTACTAAATAGGGCACTCCCTCCACCTTAGCATAAAGGTTATCCCCTATTCTGTAAACCCCTTCTAGGGTGACCCGTGCCTTTGTTTCAATTATTTCCCAGGCCCCCCGGAGGCTGCAGCCTTGCGAGCCTCGAGGAAGGCCTTCCTTTCTTCTGGGTTCAGTTTGTCAAATTCTTCTTTGGGCATATATGCTGGACCTGGTCTTCGCACTGCTGGCTGTTGTCTTGGTTGGGGCCTCGTCTGCTGTCCTGGCTGGGTGGCCTGTCTCTGATTCCAGTTCGTTCTCTGCTGCTGAGGTCTCACGTAGGGGACAGTCTGAACTGGTTGCTGAGCTCCCTGCTGGACCTGCTGTTCGCTCCCTCGGGTGCGACTAGCGACTGGTCCGGTTCTCCTTTTCTCAGCGTTATGCTTAGTTAGGCGATCCCACTTCTTAACGGAGGCTTCAATTTTCAGCGTCGTGCTATTTGGGGCCATTTTCACAAAGACAGCTTCGTTCCCTCTGTCCTTGACAATCATCCGCAGCACTTTGATATACCTATTTGGAGATATAACTTCCTTAATTTTGTGCCACACATTTAGCAGTGAAACGTCCCTTTTGAGTTGCTCTCTAGCCCTGCTAATATGGGCATCTTCATCCTCATCTTCGCCGTCCACCCATCTTTCGTAGACCTGTTGTGGTGTTTCGTATGGTCCGACAGGGCTCGCGATGATGTACTGAAGCCATAGTTTCTTAGCACCATCTCCTCCTGGGGCGTCTCTAATCATAGGCCATGTCTCAACTAAATACTCTTTAGCTGTCTCTAGCCTACCTTTTTGGCGAACCAACTCCTTCAAGGTCTTAAATTGTTGCACCTCCCCCTCCATGTCATGTGGTTGGGGTACTGGGTTTGGTACTATTGTAGTTGATCCCAGCTGTGTCACATATTGGGACTGTTGGTTCAAAGAGGTTCTTGGGGCGGCTGGTACCATTACAGTAACCGCTGCTCCATCGTTATCAGAACCTGAATTTAGGTCATCGTCGGCTCTCAGCTCACATTTTGCTTTATTATTTATTGCTTTTTTAAGCCTTCTCAACATAAAATCATGTGCCACCGCCACGTAGCCATCCCTGAAATTCTGAGTCAGGTCTTGGTGAATTAATAATGTGGTATATGGCGGAGCCTGTAAAATGTTAATAGCCTCGCGATAAATTATTCGCATAGTTAGAGGCATTTTACTATCTAGCTTATTGAGCCAGGCAGGTGGATAGGGGCGATCTACTTGCCCTGCCTCGGGTACGTAAGCTCTTCGCCCATCCTTTGTCTCGATCCATCCCAGGTTAAGATCTCTAGCTACCCTTGCTGAGGATTGGTACACGTCAAACGTAGGTTGAGGATTTTTCTTTCTTTTACTAACTGGTCTTGTAACTATTTTCGGGTTCTGGCCGGGGTTGCCCGGGTCATCTTCTGATGAGGTTGAGTCTTGGTCTTCGTCAGCGGGGTTAGCGCCAATCACGGTCGAAACAGGAGCTTGCTCTTCATCGTCTTCCTCTTCGCTCCCATCTCCTGGCATCGCTAACGGTCCCATCGAGTTTACATTTCCCATATGCCTTTTTTGCGAAACCTGTGGCAGGGGCACCGGCGTTATGGGGGGTTGTCCCGGAAAGAGCTCCCGTGCTGTTCCAGGGGTAGACGTGACGGGGCTAAAGGTCACCGTTCCCCTTGGGGCCTTGTTTTTTCCCTTTGGGGTTTGTCTGCTCGGTCCCGCTTGCTCTTCGTCCTCCACCTCCCGGGCAGCTTCTGACTTCCTTCCACTTACCGGGAGAGGCACGGGAGATGTTTTAACTGGGGATGATGACTGGGGTGAGTCCCTGGGTTCTCCGTTTATTGATTGCTGGAGCTGGCGTCGTTCACGATCCATCTGTCTAGTACGGGTTAAAATCTCGTCTGTCACTGATTTAACTCGTTCCTCTCTCTGCTTTTTTGATATTACTATCACAAATTCTACTCCCGATGGTGTTGTTACAGGAGTCTTAGCTCTTAGAGTGAACGCTGATACTGCTATGGACTCAGCCAGTTGCCACTGCATCTTTCCAGTTTTAATCCAATTTACAGCCATCACTATTCTCTCCGCTCCTTCTCCTAACGCTTTGTCGACCCCCCTCTCCAATGCTTTTGCCATCTCGTCCGCATATTGTGACTGATCGATTTTGGGGTTCCACTCTGTCCCTGGCACGTGTATTATCATGCCGTAGGGAGTGTTCCCGCCACTAGTTTTTGCCGCTATTATTGGCCGCTGATTCTCTTTTTGTAATTCTTGTTTAACCTCCAATTCATATTCTTGTCCCGCTTCCTGCCTTAAAATGTTTCCAAGCGCTTTACTATGCGGTTTTAGTGATCTATCTGTTATTATCACTATAGCATCCCCCCGTATTTGCCAGGGGCTTCCCACATAGTGGCACAATATTACACCATTCCCGATTGAAACCTTTTTTGTTTCCTCCGGCAGCCCACCCAGGGGCGCCGTTCTTATCAGGGGAGTCATTTTTACAATTTTTCCTGGGCTTTCATTTTCTGATGCTCCTGCATCCTCCTCATGGACACATGAGCCCATATCAACAAAGCCCTCTTCACCAACGGCCTCAGCTGGCCTTTTCCGCATTTTTTGTAACTCTTTCTGCTTTTGATCAAATCCCGACTGCTCCCAGAGGTTGAAGCTTAATTCTTCAGCCCCCTTGGGATTTGCTAATTCCACCCTTATCTGCATTTTCTCAGCGAGGGATTTAATCGTAGAGTCCCACTGGACTCCGGTGCTAGTTACTTCCACTACGTTATACACATCCAACAACACAGTCCACCAGTGGACCCAAAGGCCCACCGTCCCAGAGGTGCATCCCTCTTGGGGGTGGTTTACCACTACTGTTGCTATGCCCATTATTTCGGGAAATTCACTCACGAACACTCCTGTTTCCTTCACCGACCTTTCCACCTCAGCTGCGAGGTCGGCAAGACGGATTGAAGGGTTGTTTACTTCCAGGTGCCTTCTTGCTCCTGGTGGCCATCGATCTACACCCTCGCCCAGTAGCATAACCACTACTGGTATATCTGGTTGTTCTAGAGGATGGGGTGCAGGCATTAACCCTGCTACCCCCTCTGTAGGGCTGGGGGGCTTTCCCCTCCCATTTCTCCCTATTATTCTTTCCATTACTTCACTAGCGTGTTCTATAGCCCGCTTTGCTTTCTTATTGTAGGAGTGGAGCTATCTATTTCCGAAGCCTTCCCCGCGCGCTTTGGGTTCAGGGACGTACTTTAGCTCCTGGTTACTCAGCTCCGTACCCGTGTACGTTGCCTCTACCTCTATCGGGACTACCGCCTTCGGGTTTCCTACCTTTACTCGTCGGCGGATGTCCTCTCTCAAACGGTGGGGTGTGTTGTCCTTTCGGGTCGGTTGTAATCCTTCCCGCTTCTCTTCTCCGGGATCTGGATGTCTTCTTGTTCCAATGGACACGTCTGCTAGGAACCGAAAAAGGCTGCCTCCACTAGAACATTAGTCTAGTGGAAACACCTACCTTCTCTCCTTGGTTTCTCGGCGACCTTCTTCTTGTGCCAATGGACACTCCTGTCAGGAACCGAAAAAGGCTGCTTCCACTAGAACATTAGTCTAGTGGAAACCCCTACCTTTTCTCCTTGGTTCGCGACAACTTTCTTCTTGTGCCAATGGACACTCCTGTCAGGAACCGAAAAAAGGCTGCCTCCACTAGAACATTAGTCTAGTGGAAACACCTACCTTTCCTCCTAGGTTCTCGACGACTTTCTTCTTGTGCCAATGGACACTCCTGTCGGGGAACCGAAAAAAGGCTGCCTCTCTCCAAGCAGCCTCTCAACATCAACTCTAACTGTTCAAGCCCTCCTTCTTTTTGTGGACAGGCCTGAACCACCCCTTGACTCAGCCCCCTCCTCAGGAAAGCGCGATGCAGCGCGCTCTGCCAAGTACACTATCAGTACCTTCACAGCTGACCAGAGCAGCAGGTCGCTGTTAAAGCCCATTCACTTTGAATGGCCTTCTCACACTCAACCTCTTTTAGAGTGCAAGTCTCATGGGGGAGCCAGTCACCGTTTCTTTAACACAAAATAGTACAATCAACTTCAACTCAAAAATCACACTAGATTTTCACAATTAAAGAAGCTCTTTTCCATGAAACACTATTCATCAAAGAGACTATTTTGTGTTAGCTCAGGGTCGTATGACATGACAATTTATCAGCGAGTTCGCTATCAGCTCCAAGCACTGTGCCCTCCGCTCAGAGCCGCACTTACTCGGGTTCCGGTTTGGGCCTCGATCTATCCCGATTTTGACAAAAATGAGTCAATCGAGCCCCACGTCTGGGCGCCACATGTCAACTTCCGCTTACCCGCAGGACTTAAATCGGGAAATATGTCCTGATCGACTCTCCAATTAAAGGGTTAGAAATTCCCCTTTTTTCCTCACCAGCTCTAAGGCGTTAGTGTGAGGAGACGGGAATTAAATAAGCCGATATATCAAAGTGGATTCACCTAGGTTTGTTCACTGTCTTCTTATCATGAGGCCAATCCGTTTTCATCCACCTATCAATCCTGAGTGAGTAACCACACACACAGGGCCCAGGAATGATAATCTGAACACCTCACTTAAATTGGCAGCTCCACTTTTCTAAGTTGTTTGCATTTGTTATTGACCTAGTCATTTAATAATCCTTGTTAGAATCATACAGATTTGTTACATATCAAGCTGGAGTATTTGACTTTATTAATACAGATGGAGACACTCATTAGATGTTATTCGAGTGCACTTACCTTTTTCCAAACGTCCGTTGCTGTTGTCCTCCTCGAAGAGGGAAAAAAATAATATTGATGCGGACTTATAAAATGTCCATAAAAATAAAATCAAAAACAAATAAGGACTTATCAAACGTCCGAGTCTCAAAATAAAATCAAAAACAAATAAGGACTTATCAAACGTCCTCGTCTCAAAATAAAATCAAAAACAAATAAGGACTTATCAAACGTCCTCGTCTCAAAATAAAATCAAAAACAAATAAGGACTTATCAAACGTCCGAGTCTCAAAATAAAATCAAAAACAAATAATAAAGTCTTATAGAACGACCTCGGACTCATAGAACGTCCAAAAATAAATAAAATAAAATCAAAAACAAATAATAAGGTCTTATAGAACGACCTCGGACTCATAAAACGTCCAAAAATAAATATAATAAAAATTAAAACAAACCAAACAAACTAATTAAATCACAATTAGTTTTTAAATCATTTTATTTGGACTTATAGAACGTCCAAAAAAATAAATAAAACCAAAAATAAATAAAATAAAGATTAAAACAAAACAATAAAATGATTGATTCAAAAATTGTCTTTTAAACAATTTTATTGACAATAAAAGATAACCAATATAAATCATCAAAATCACATTTAATGATAAAACTTTAAATCAATCAAAATAAAATAAAATAAAATAAAAACAGAAAATTAAGAATAATATAAACCTTTTACAATAAGCTTTATAAGATTGATCATTTCTCAAAAAAGCTTAAGACCTGATTGACAATAAGATGTTTTTGGCAAAAATAATTTTAAAGATATGAGAGTGTATTAAATGGCCCCTACCCTAACACGCGATTAGTCATTCATATCTTCCTATTATACATCATTATTGCTAAAGGATTTGTACATTACCAATCAGAGAAGAAGTATTCCAGTCACGGCTTAATCCCAGTCCTTCGTAAAAAATCCAAAGTCCCAGGCAGGCAGCTCTAATCCTTCTTCGAGAATGCACTCTGTCCAGACCATCGCAGGGTAGAAAAGACCCCGATCGTAGCTGGTGACGGCTTTTTATCACCTTCGGGCAGACCACCGACTTCTTCCGTGAATGTCCTTCCGCCTCCTCATATCAAGTCGCACTTGGTGGGACTCATTTCCAGTAATTTTCCACAGACGAGCCATGAAGATGAAGTCATACATTCTTTACAAATGTGTCATGGATACACAACGTTGAATGATGAGTCATACATGAAAATATGTCAAGGTCTTCAGCTCTATTCGACAATGATGAACGTTAAAATAAATAACATCATAGATATATTAATTAAGCAAGCATGAATAACATATATATACATGACATGTTAAATCCCAAATTCTCTCAGCTTGAACTTAACAGGTTAATTCTAATCTCTGTTGCACATCTTGTATATATCTTTGTTAAATCAAACAATACATACAGATAATCTTTTCAATGCAGTTACAGCAATATTATCAGCGATAAAAGACAGTATCGCTTGTAAATAAAATAAAAGAAAAGAGAAAAAAAAGAAAAGACAGCAAAACTTCATAGTTGGCTTTCAATGTGCTACAAACATTGATCCAAAAATCAGGTTAACAATTGTCGAATATAGATTGTGTTGTGTATTATTATTTAATTCAGGATATCATTTATTTACACTCAATTTGTATCTTATATGGAATTATCCGGGCAATGCTGAGTGGGTGGCTTAGTTGTACAGGTTTGGCGGCATCTGGTGGTTACTTTGAGGAACTACACCCAGAGGCCAAAGTTTGATTATCAGTCCTATAGACACCTATTGGTCTCTAACTAAGAATTGAGTCTAGCCCATTAATTTGTTATCTCATTTTACATGATATGGCGTTTCATCTGACCCACTCAATCCACTCAATTCAACAAAACTAAAAGAATATTCATAAATGACTTAGTCATCACACTTAGAATGAGTTTACATTTTTTTGTACAAAATACCGTATGTGGGTTTTTTTTTTATATAAGCCTCAAGGGCTAGGTGGCGCTGTATTTATAACTGAATGTTGTCATCGAGATACCTTCAGGCCTTGATTATAAGCATACATGTCAAGTGTGGGATTTTTTTTGGAGCATGTACCGTGGAGTTATTAAGCATATCCTTCATTCACGATATTGCTTTTAATGTCCACAGAGGCTATCAAAAATAAATAAAAATATATATATGTTTGGATAAGTCTGATGCCAGTGAACATTTTGAGTGGTGGAAACTAAAAGAATATTCATAAATGACTTAGTTATCACACTTAGAATGAGTTTACATTTTTTGTACAAAATACCGTATGTGGGGTATTTTTTTTTTATGCCTCAAGGGCTAGGTGGCGCTGCATATATAACTGAATGTTGTCATAGAGATAGCTTCAGGCCTTGACGATAAACATACATGTCAAGTTTGGGATTTTTTGGAGCATGTACCGGGGAGTTATTATGCATATCCTTTTTCAGTGCGAAACACAAATTTTGATGCCCCGCCTTCATCATATAGTATTTCGAAAGGTCAAGATTTTTCCCCCTGTCGTTGGCTCAGGTCTTGACATGGTCCAGGTCAAGTCTTAACTCAGTCAGATGAAACGTGTAGGAGAAGTGGGCAAAAGTCTGCCCCCTGTGAATGTGCAAAAATCGTCAAAAATTGGACATTCAAAAATTCGTAGCTCACTTCCTGTTAATTTTAGCATATGGGTACAAGAGACTTTTTTGGAGGTCTTGGGCTCCCTCATACACCTAAAAATATTCGTCGTTCTTGCTTAAACGTACAACCGGGGCTGCTTCGTTAAAAATTCTAGGGGGCGCTATTGAGTCATTTTTGTAAAAATAGCACAATCAACAATAAAATATTGCTCATTTTACCAGGCCAGATGTGTGTGCCAAGTTTCATGAGTTTCTGTGCATGTTTAGACCCTCAAAACTGGCGTTGTTTTCTTGGCGAACAGCGCTTAGCCACACCCACAGCAATTCGCGAAAACTCACAAACTTCGTGTTGTGACATCATGAAGGCCGAAACCCTCATCTGAGCAAATATGAGGTAGGTCCAGTTAACGTGTTTGGAGAAAAACGTAGAAGAAAATTCGTAAGAAAAAAAATTGCCACTAGGTGGCGCTATCAGTTAGATGAAATATAAGTCAGTAGATGTCTTTAAGGCTGGACTCTCATCAAATGTGTGAAATTTTGAGAAAATAGGATCATCTCGGTCAAGTTAATGCAGCTTTTATTTTCACGAAAAATCTTCAGACTTTGCGTCACCGTAGCGGCCACGCCCTTTGGCGAAAAGTTACAATATTCGGTGTGGGGCATGATCAACATCTTAAGGCTTTCTGACCAATTTTCAAATGGATCCCTTCAACAAGCTCAGCACAGTAGCTAAAAACGTAAAGTATGACATTTATTGTAACCACAAGGTGGCGCGATATGTATAACTGAATTTTATCATATAGATGTTTTCAGGCCGTGACTATTACGTTGCCTGAGAAGTTTGAGATTTTTTGGAGCTTGAACATGGGAGTTATTAAGCATTTGCTCTTTCTGGACAAACGAAATTTTAAAGGCAATATTTGATGCCCCGCCCCCGTCATATAGTATTTCAAAAAGGCAAGATGTTTTGCCCAGTTGTTCTCTCAGGTCTTGAGATGATAAATGCCAAGTTTGAAGTCAATTGGATGAAAAATGTTTGCAAAGGGGGAAAAAGCATGACCACAGTGAATGTGCCAAAATAGGCCAAAATTGGACATTAAAAAATTCATAGCTCACTTCCTGTACATTTTAGCTACATGGTCCCAATAGACTTTTTCGTGCGTCTCGGGGTGCTACACGTGCCTGCCAATTTTTGTTGCTCTAGCTCAAACGTGCCGGGCTTGGTTTTTATTTTTCTACGCTAGGGGGCGCTATCGAGTCGCATTGTTATGACGACTTAATAATCTAAAATTTTTCGCCGGGCCTGAGGAGTGTGCAAAGTTCGGTGAGTTTTCGTGAATGTTTAGGTACCCAAAATCGCGATCGTTTGCGGAGAATAAAGAAGAAGAAGAAGAAGAAGAAGAAGAAGAAGAAGAAGAAGAAGAAGAAGAAGAATTTTTACAAAAACAATAGGGACCTCGCAGCGGTCGCTGCTCGGGCCCTAATAATAATTTTTACAAAAACAATAGGGACCTCGCAGCGGTCGCTGCTCGGGCCCTAACTAGAGCTGCGAGCAGCTATAAAGGGCCCTCGCAGCCCAGGCCACGTTGGAGTCCTTGCACGTTGGGGTACTTGCACGTTAGGGTACTGGCACGTTGGGGTACTGGCACGTTGGGGTACTGGCATATTGGAAGCAAAATTTCTTTGAAAATGGCATAATAAACGTTTACATGTAGAATATTTTTTTTGCCAGTGTGTGTCAAGCTCAACGGGTTTTGGTGATTGTTAAGACCTGCAAAAATCAGCGTCCTTTTTTATTTTTAGGCAATGAGTTGCCCTGATTGATATTTTTTGTAAAAGTGTATATATACATCATCGCTCGTTGCACTCATTGCACAATGTTACTTTTATTGTCGAAAGGGGCAATCAAAAATGAATAAAACAAAATGGAAACGTACATACGTTTGGATCGGTGTGAAGCCAGTCAACAATTTGAGTGGTGGAAACTAAAAGAATATTCAGAAATGACTTAGTCATCACACTTAGAATGAGTTTAAATTTTTTTGTACAAAATACCGTATGTGTTTTTTTTTATTTTTATACAAGCCTCAAGGGCTAGGTGGCGCTGTATTTATAACTGAATGTTGTCATCGAGATACCTTCAGGCCTTGATTATAAGCATACATGTCAAGTGTGGGATTTTTTTTGGAGCATGTACCGTGGAGTTATTAAGCATATCCTTCATTCACGATATTGCTTTTAATGTCCACAGAGGCTATCAAAAATAAATAAAAATATAAATATGTTTGGATAAGTCTGATGCCAGTGAACATTTTGAGTGGTGGAAACTAAAAGAATATTCATAAATGACTTAGTTATCACACTTAGAATGAGTTTACATTTTTTGTACAAAATACCGTATGTGGGGTATTTTTTTTTTATGCCTCAAGGGCTAGGTGGCGCTGCATATATAACTGAATGTTGTCATAGAGATAGCTTCAGGCCTTGACGATAAACATACATGTCAAGTTTGGGATTTTTTGGAGCATGTACCGGGGAGTTATTAAGCATATCCTTTTTCAGTGCGAAACACAAATTTTGATGCCCCGCCTTCATCATATAGTATTTCGAAAGGTCAAGATTTTTCCCCCTGTCGTTGGCTCAGGTCTTGACATGGTCCAGGTCAAGTCTTAACTCAGTCAGATGAAACGTGTAGGAGAAGTGGGCAAAAGTCTGCGCCCTGTGAATGTGCAAAAATTGTCAAAAATGGGACATTCAAAAATTCGTAGCTCACTTCCTGTTCATTTTAGCATATGGGTCCAAGAGACTTTTTTGTAGGTCTTGGGCTCCCTCATACACCTAAAAATATTCGTCGTTCTTGCTTAAACGTACAACCGGGGCTGCTTCGTTAAAAACTTCTAGGGGGCGCTATTGAGTCATTTTTGTAAAAATAGCACAATCAACAATAAAATATTGCTCATTTTACCAGGCCAGATGTGTGTGCCAAGTTTCATGAGTTTCTGTGCATGTTTAGACCCTCAAAACTGGCGTTGTTTTCTTGGCGAACAGCGCTTAGCCACACCCACAGCAATTCGCGAAAACTCACAAACTTCGTGTTGTGACATCATGAAGGCCGAAACCCTCATCTGAGCAAATATGAGGTAGGTCCAGTTAACGTGTTTGGAGAAAAACGTAGAAGAAAATTCGTAATAAAAAAAATTGCCACTAGGTGGCGCTATCAGTTAGATGAAATATAAGTCAGTAGATGTCTTTAGGGCTGGACTCTCATCAAATGTGTGAAATTTTGAGAAGATAGGATTATCTCGGTCAAGTTAATGCAGCTTTTATTTTCACGAAAAATCTTCAGACTTTGCGTCACCGTAGCGGCCACGCCCTTTGGCGAAAAGTTACAATATTCGGTGTGGGGCATGATCAACATCTTAAGCCTTTTCTGACCAATTTTCAAATGGATCCCTTCAACAAGCTCAGCACAGTAGCTAAAAACGTAAAGTATGACATTTATTGTAACCACTAGGTGGCGCTATATGTATAACTGAATTTTATCATATAGATGTTTTCAGGCCGTGACTATTACGTTGCCTGAGAAGTTTGAGATTTTTTGGAGCTTGAACATGGGAGTTATTAAGCATTTGCTCTTTCTGGACAAATGAAATTTTAAAGGCAATATTTGATGCCCCGCCCCCGTCATATAGTATTTCAAAAAGGCAAGATGTTTTGCCCAGTTTTTCTCTCAGGTCTTGAGATGATAAATGCCAAGTTTGAAGTCAATTGGATGAAAAATGTTTGCAAAGGGGGAAAAAAGCATGACCACAGTGAATGTGCCAAAATAGGCCAAAATTGGACATAAAAAAATTCATAGCTCACTTCCTGTACATTTTAGCTACATGGTCCCAATAGACTTTTTTGTGCGTCTCGGGGTGCTACACGTGCCTGCCAATTTTTGTTGCTCTAGCTCAAACGTGCCGGGCTTGGTTTTTATTTTTCTACGCTAGGGGGCGCTATCGAGTCGCATTGTTATGACGACTTAATAATATCAAATTTTTCGCCGGGCCTGAGGAGTGTGCAAAGTTCGGTGAGTTTTCGTGAATGTTTAGGTACCCAAAATCGCGATCGTTTGCGGAGAATAAAGAAGAAGAAGAAGAATAATAACTAGAGCTGCGAGCAGCTATAAAGGGCCCTCTCAGCCCGGGCCACGTTGGGGTCCTTGCACGTTGGGGTACTGGCATATTGGAAGCAAAATTTATTTGAAAAAGGCATAATAAATGTTTACATGTAGAATATTTTTTTTTGCCAGTGTGTGTCAAGCTCAACGGGTTTTGGTGGTTGTTAAGACCTGCAAAAATCAGCGTCCTTTTTTATTTTTAGGCAATGAGTTGCCCTGATTGGTATTTTTTGTAAAAGTGTATATACACATCATCGCTCGTTGTACTCATTGCACAATGTTACTTTTATTGTCCAAAGGGGCAATCAAAAATGAATAAAACAAAATGGAAACGTACATACGTTTGGATCGGTGTGAAGCCAGTGAACAATTTGAGTGGTGGAAACTAAAAGAATATTCATAAATGACTTAGTTATCACACTTAGAATGAGTGTACATTTTTTGTACAAAACACCGTATGTGGGTTTTTTTTATATATATATACATAAATGCCTCAAGGACTAGGTGGCGCTGTATTTATAACTGAATGTTGTCATAGAGATACCTTCAGGCCTTGATTATAAGCATACATGTCAAGTGTGGGATTTTTTTTGGAGCATGTACCGTGGAGTTATTAAGCATATCCTTCATTCACGATATTGCTTTTAATGTCCATAAAGGCTATCAAAAATAAATAAAAATATATATATGTTTGGATAAGTCTGATGCCAGTGAACATTTTGAGTGGTGGAAACTAAAAGAATATTCATAAATGACTTAGTTATCACACTTAGAATGAGTTTACATTTTTTGTACAAAATACCGTATGTGGGGTATTTTTTTTTTTATGCCTCAAGGGCTAGGTGGCGCTGCATATATAACTGAATGTTGTCATAGAGATAACTTCAGGCCTTGACGATAAACATACATGTCAAGTTTGGGATTTTTTGGAGCATGTACCGGGGAGTTATCAAGCATATCCTTTTTCATTGCGAAACACAAATTTAATGCCCCGCCCTCATCATATAGTATTTTGAAAAGTCAAAATTTTTCCCCCTGTCGTTGGCTCAGGTCTTGACATGGTCCAGGCCAAGTCTTAACTCAGTCGGATGAAACGTGTAGGAGAAGTGGGCAAAAGTCTGACCCCTGTGAATGTGCAAAAATCGTCAAAAATGGGACATTCAAAAATTCGTAGCTCACTTCCTGTTCATTTTAGCATATGGGTACAAGAGACTTTTTTGTAGGTCTTGGGCTCCCTCATACACCTAAAAATATTCGTCGTTCTTGCTTAAACGTACAACTGGGGCTGTTTCGTTAAAGATTTCTAGGGGGCGCTATTGAGTCATTTTTGTAAAAATAGCACAATCGCCGATAAAAAAAATTGCTCATTTTGCCAGGCCAGCTGTGTGTGCCAAGTTTCGTGTGTTTCTGTGCCAGTTTAGGCCCTCAAAATTGGCGTTGTTTTCTTGGCGAACAGCGCTTAGCCACGCCCACAGCGACTCGCGAAAACTCACAAACTTCGTGTTGTGACAGCATGAAGGCCGACACCCTCATCTGAGCAAATATGAGGTAGGTCCAGTTAACATGGTTGGAGAAAAACATTGAAGAAAAATCGTAAGAAAAAAAATTGCCAGTAGGTGGCGCTATCAGTAAGATGAAATATAAGTTTGTAGATGTCTTTAGGGCTGGACTCTCATCAATTGTGTAAAATTTTGAGAAGATAGCATCATCTCGGTCAAGTTAATGCAGCTTTTGTTGTCACGAGAAATCTTCAGACTTTGCGGCACCGTAGCGGCCACGCCCTTTGGCGAAAAGTTACAATATTCGGTGTGGGGCATGATCAACATCTTAAGGCTTTTCTGACCAATTTTCAACTGGATCCCTTCAACGAGCTCAGCACAGTAGCTAAAAACGTAAAGTATGACAATTATTGTTACCACTAGGTGGCGCTACATGGATAACTGAATTTTATCATATAGATGTTTTCAGGCCGTGACTATTAAGTTGCCTGATAAGTTTGAGATTTTTTGGAGCTTGAACATGGGAGTTATTAAGCATTTGCTCTTTCTGGACAAATGAAATTTTAAAGGCAATATTTGATGCCCCGCCCCCGTCATATAGTATTTCGAAAAGGCAAGATTTTTTTCCCCAGTTGTTCTCTCAGGTCTTGAGATGATAAATGCCAAGTTTGAAGTCAATTGGATGAAAAATGTTTGCAAAGGGGGAAAAAGCATGACCACAGTGAATGTGCCAAAATAGGCCAAAATTGGACATTAAAAAATTCATAGCTCACTTCCTGTACATTTTAGCTACATGGTCCCAATAGACTTTTTTTGTGCGTCTCGGGGTGCTACACGTGCCTGCCAATTTTCGTTGCTCTAGCTCAAACATGCCGGGCTTGGTTTTTATTTTTCTATGCTAGGGGGCGCTATAGAGTCGCGTTGTTATGACGACTTCATAATATCAAATTTTTCGCCGGGCCTGAGGAGTGTGCAAAGTTTGGTGAGTTTTCGTAAATGTTTAGGTACCCAAAATCGTGATTATTTGCGGAGAATAAAGAAGAAGAAGAAGAAGAAGAAGAAGAAGAAGAAGAAGAAGAAGAAGAAGAAGAAGAAGAAGAAGAAGAATTTTTACAAAAACAATAGGGACCTCGCAGCGGTCGCTGCTCGGGCCCTAATAATAATTTTTACAAAAACAATAGGGACCTCGCAGCGGTCGCTGCTCGGGCCCTAACTAGAGCTGCGAGCATCTAAAAGGGCCCTCGCAGCCCGGGCCACGTTGGAGTCCTTGCACGTTGGGGTACTTGCACGTTAGGGTACTGGCACGTTGGGGTACTGGCATATTGGAAGCAAAATTTCTTTGAAAATGGCATAATAAACGTTTACATGTAGAATATTTTTTTTGACAGTGTGTGTCGAGCTCAACGGGTTTTGGGGATTGTTAAGACCTGCAAAAGTCTGCGTCCTTTTTTATTTTTAGGCAATGAGTTGCCCTGATTGGTATTTTTTGTAAAAGTGTATATATACATCATCGCTCGTTGTACTCCTTGCACAATGTTACTTTTATTGTCCAAAGGGGCAATCAAAAATGAATAAAACAAAATGGAAACGTACATACGTTTGGATCGGTGTGAAGCCAGTGAACAATTTGAGTGGTGGAAACTAAAAGAATATTCATAAATGACTTAGTCATCACACTTAGAATGAGTTTACATTTTTTGTACAAAATACCGTATGTGGGTTTTTTTTTTTTATATAATGCCTCAAGGGCTAGGTGGCGCTGTATTTATAACTGAATGTTGTCATCGAGATACCTTCAGGCCTTGATTATAAACATACATGTCAAGTGTGGGATTTTTTTTGGAGCATGTACCGTGGAGTTATTAAGCATATCCTTCATTCACGATATTGCTTTTAATGTCCACAGAGGCTATCAAAAATAAATAAAAATATATATATGTTTGGATAAGTCTGATGCCAGTGAACATTTTGAGTGGTGTAAACTAAAAGAATATTCATAAATGACTTAGTTATCACACTTAGAATGAGTTTACATTTTTTGTACAAAATACCGTATGTGGGGTATTTTTTTTTTTATGCCTCAAGGGCTAGGTGGCGCTGCATATATAACTGAATGTTGTCATAGAGATAGCTTCAGGCCTTGACGATAAACATACATGTCAAGTTTGTGATTTTTTGGAGCATGTACCGGGGAGTTATTAAGCATATCCTTTTTCAGTGCGAAACACAAATTTTGATGCCCCGCCCTCATCATATAGTATTTTGAAAAGTCAAAATTTTTCCCCCTGTCGTTGGCTCAGGTCTTGACATGGTCCAGGTCAAGTCTTAACTCAGTCAGATGAAACATGTAGGAGAAGTGGGCAAAAGTCTGCCCCCTGTGAATGTGCAAAAATAGTCAAAGATGGGACATTCAAAAATTCGTAGCTAACTTCCTGTTCATTTTAGCATATGGGTCCAAGAGACTTTTTTGTAGGTCTTGGGCTCCCTCATACACCTAAAAATATTCGTCGTTCTTGCTTAAACGTACAACCGGGGCTGCTTCGTTAAAAACCTCTCGGGGGCGCTATTGAGTCATTTTTGTAAAAATAGCACAATCAACAATAAAATATTGCTCATTTTACCAGGCCAGATGTGTGTACCAAGTTTCATGAGTTTCTGTGCATGTTTAGACCCTCAAAACTGGCGTTGTTTTCTTGGCGAACAGCGCTTAGCCACACCCACAGCAATTCGCGAAAACACAAACTTCGTGTTGTGACATCAAGAAGGCCGAAACCCTCATCTGAGCAAATATGAGGTAGGTCCAGTTAACGTGTTTGGAGAAAAACGTAGAAGAAAATTCGTAAGAAAAAAATTGCCACTAGGTGGCGCTATCAGTTAGATGAAATATAAGTCAGTAGATGTCTTTAGGGCTGGACTCTCATCAAATGTGTGAAATTTTGAGAAGATAGGATCATCTCGGTCAAGTTAATGCAGCTTTTATTTTCACGAAAAATCTTCAGACTTTGCGTCACCGTAGCGGCCACGCCCTTTGGCGAAAAGTTACAATATTCGGTGTGGGGCATGATCAACATCTTAAGGCTTTTCTGACCAATTTTCAAATGGATCCCTTCAACAAGCTCAGCACAGTAGCTAAAAACGTAAAGTATGACATTTATTGTAACCACTAGGTGGCGCTATATGTATAACTGAATTTTATCATATAGATGTTTTCAGGCCGTGACTATTACGTTGCCTGAGAAGTTTGAGATTTTTTGGAGCTTGAACATGGGAGTTATTAAGCATTTGCTCTTTCTGGACAAATGAAATTTTAAAGGCAATATTTGATGCCCCGCCCCCGTCATATAGTATTTCAAAAAGGCAAGATGTTTTGCCCAGTTGTTCTCTCAGGTCTTGAGATGATAAATGCCAAGTTTGAAGTCAATTGGATGAAAAATGTTTGCAAAGGGGGAAAAAGCATGACCACAGTGAATGTGCCAAAATAGGCCAAAATTGGACATTAAAAAATTCATAGCTCACTTCTTGTACATTTTAGCTACATGGTCCCAATAGACTTTTTTGTGCGTCTCGGGGTGCTACACGTGCCTGCCAATTTTTGTTGCTCTAGCTCAAACGTGCCGGGCTTGGTTTTTATTTTTCTACGCTAGGGGGCGCTATCGAGGCGCATTGTTATGACGACTTAATAATATCAAATTTTTCGCCGGGCCTGAGGAGTGTGCAAAGTTCGGTGAGTTTTCGTGAATGTTTAGGTACCCAAAATCGCGATCGTTTGCGGAGAATAAAGAAGAAGAAGAAGAAGAAGAAGAAGAAGAAGAAGAAGAAGAAGAAGAACTAGAGCTGCGAGCAGCTATAAAGGGCCCTCGCAGCCCGGGCCACATTGGGGTCCTTGCACGTTGGGGTACTTGCACGTTGGGGTACTGGCACATTGGGGTACTGGCATATTGGAAGCAAAATTTCTTTGAAAATGGCATAATAAACGTTTACATGTAGAATATTTTTTTGCCAGTGTGTGTATCAAGCTCAACGGGTTTTGGTGATTGTTAAGACCTGCAAAAATCAGCGTCCTTTTTTATTTTTAGGCAATGAGTTGCCCTGATTGGTATTTTTTTGTAAAAGTGTATATACACATCATCGCTTGTTGTACTCATTGCACAATGTTACTTTTATTGTCCAAAGGGGCAATCAAAAATGAATAAAACAAAATGGAAACGTACATACGTTTGGATCGGTGTGAAGCCAGTGAACAATTTGAGTGGTGGAAACTAAAAGAATATTCATAAATGACTTAGTTATCACACTTAGAATGAGTGTACATTTTTTGTACAAAATACCGCATGTGGGGTATTTTATTTTTTTTTTATATATAAGCCTCAAGGGCTAGGTGGCGCTGTATTTATAACTGAATGTTGTCATAGAGATACCTTCAGGCCTTGATTATAAGCATACATGTCAAGTGTGGGATTTTTTTTGGAGCATGTACCGTGGAGTTATTAAGCATATCCTTCATTCACGATATTGCTTTTAATGTCCATAGAGGCTATCAAAAATAAATAAAAATATATATATGTTTGGATAAGTCTGATGCCAGTGAACATTTTGAGTGGTGGAAACTAAAAGAATATTCATAAATGACTTAGTTATCACACTTAGAATGAGTTTACATTTTTTGTACAAAATACCGTATGTGGGGTATTTTTTTTTCATGCCTCAAGGGCTAGGTGGCGCTACATATATAACTGAATGTTGTCATATAGATAGCTTCAGGCCTTGACTATAAACATACATGTCAAGTTTGGGATTTTTTGGAGCATGTACTGGGGAGTTATTAAGCTTATCCTTTTTCATTGCAAAATACAAATTTTGATGCCCCGCCCTCATCATATAGTATTTCGAAAAGTCAAGATTTTTCCCCCTGTCGTTGGCTCAGGTCTTGACACGGTCCAGGCCAAGTCTTAACTCAGTTGGATGAAACGTGTAGGAGAAGTGGGCAAAAGTCTGCCCCCTGTGAATGTGCAAAAATCGTCAAAAATGGGACATTCAAAAATTCGTAGCTCACTTCCTGTTCATTTTAGCATATGGGTCCAAGAGACTTTTTTGTAGGTCTTGGGCTTCCTAATACACCTAAAAAAAATTTGTAGCTCTTGCTTAAACGTACAACTGGGGCTGTTTCGTTAAAGATTTCTAGGGGGCGCTATTGAGTCATTTTTGTAAAAATAGCACAATCGACGATAGAAAATTGCTAATTTTGCCAGGCCAGATGTGTGTGCCAAGTTTCATGTGTTTCTGGGCCAGTTTAGGCCCTCAAAATTGGCGTCGTTTTCTTGGCGAACAGCGCTTAGCCACGCCCACAGCGATTCGCGAAAACTCACAAACTTCGTGTTGTGACAGCATGAAGGCCGACACCCTCATCTGAGCAAATATGAGGTAGGTCCAGTTAACGTGGTTGGAGAAAAACATTGAAGAAAAATCGTAAGAAAAAAAATTGCCAGTAGGTGGCGCTATCAGTAAGATGAAATATAAGTTCGTAGATGTCTTTAGGGCTGGACTCTCATCAATTGTGTAAAATTTTAAGAAGATAGCATCATCTCGGTCAAGTTAATGCAGCTTTTGTTGTCACGAAAAATCTTCAGAATTTGCGGCACCGTAGCGGCCACGCCCTTTGGCGAAAAGTTACAATATTCAGTGTGAATAATAATAATAATAATAATAACTAGAGCTGCGAGCAGCTATAAAGGGCCCTCGCAGCCCGGGCCACGTTGGGGTACTTGCACGTTGGGGTACTTGCACGTTGGGGTACTGGCACGTTGGGGTACTGGCAAGTTTAGGTAAGGCACATTGGAAGCAGAATTTCTTTGAAAATGGCATGATAAACCTTGACATGTGGATTTTTTTTTTTTTTTGTAAAAATACCGTTAAGTTGGTGTATTTTTTTTTATGCCTCTAGGGCTAGGTGGCGCTGTATATATAATGGAATGTTGTCATAGGGATACCTTCAAGCCTTGACTCTAAACATACATGTCAAGTGTGGGATTTTTTTGGAGCATGTACCGTGGAGTTATTAAGCATATCCTTCATTCATGATATTGCTTTTAATGTCCATTAGAGGCTATCAAAAATAAATAAAAAAGTACATGTTTGGATAAGTCTAATGCCAGTGAACATTTTGAGTGGTGGAAAGTAAAAGAATATTCATAAATGACTTAGTTATCACACTTAGAATGAGTTTACATTTTTTGTACAAAATACCGTATGTGGGGTATTTTTTTGTTTTGCCTCAAGGGCGAGGTGGCGCTGCATATATAACTGAATGTTGTCATAGAGATACCTTCAGGCCTTGACGATAAACATACATGTCAAGTTTGGGATTTTTTGGAGCATGTATCGGGGAGTTATTAAGCATATCCTTTTTCAGTGCGAAACACAAATTTTGATGCCCCGCGCTCATCATATAGTATTTCCAAAAGTCAAGATTTTTCCGTCTGTTGTTGGCTCAGGTCTTGGCATGGTCCAGGTCAAGTCATAAGTCAGTCGGATAAAACATGTAGGAGAAGTGGGCAAAAGTATGCCCCCTGAAAATGTGCAAAAATCGTCAAAAATGGGACATTCAAAAATTCGTACCTCACTTCCTGTTCATTTTAGCACATGGGTCCAAGAGAAATTGTGAAATTTTGAGAAGATAGGATCATCTCGGTCAAGTTCATGCAGCTTTTATTGTCACGAAAAATTTTCGGACTTTGCGTCACCGTAGCGGCCACGCCCTTTGGCGAAAAGTTACAATATTCGGTGTGGGGCATGATCAACATCTTAAGGCTTTTCTGACCAATTTTCAACTGGATCCCTTCAACGAGCTCGGCACAGTAGCTAAAAACGTAAAGTATGACATTTATTGTTACCACTAGGTGGCGCTATATGTATAACTGAATTTTATCATATAGATGCTTTCAGGCCGTGACTATTACGTTGCCTGAGAAGTTTGAGATTTTTTGGAGCTTGAACATGGGAGTTATCACACTTAGAATGAGTTGACATTTTTTTGTACAAAATACCGTATGTGGGGTATTTTTTTTTCACGCCTGAAGGGCTAGGTGGCGCTGCATATATAACTGAATTTTGTCATAGAGATACCTTCAGGCTTTGACTATAAACATACATGTCAAGTTTGGGATTTTTTGGAGCATGTACCGGGGAGTTATTAAGCATATCCTTTTTCAGTGCGAAACACAAAATTTGATGCCCCGCCCTCATCATATAGTATTTCCAAAAGTCAAGATTTTTCTGCCTGTAGTTGGCTCAGGTCTTGACATGGTCCAGGTCAAGTCTAAAGTCAGTCGGATGAAATGTGTAGGAGAAGTGGGCAAAAGTATGCCCCCTGAAAATGTGCAAAAATCGTCAAAAATGGGACATTCAAAAATTCATAGCTCACTTCCTGTTCATTTTAGCACATGGGTCCAAGAGACTTTTTTGTAGGTCTTGGACTCCCTCATACACCTAAAAATTTTCGTAGATCTTGCTTAAACGTACAATCGGGGCTGCTTCGTTAAAAATTTCTAGGGGGCGCTATTGAGTCATTTTTGTAAAAATAGGACAATACATGATAAAATATTGCTCATTTTGCCAGGCCAGATGTGTGTGCCAAGTTTCATGAGTTTCTGCGCATGTTTAGACCATCAAAACTAGCGTTGTTTTCTTGGCGAACAGTGCTTAGCCACGCCCACAGCGATTCGCGAAAACTCACAAACTTCGTGTTGTGACATCATGAAGGCCGAAACCCCCATCTGAGCAAATATGAGGTTGGTCCAGTTAACGTGTTTGGAGAAAAATGTACAAGAAAATTCGTAAGAAAAAAAATTGCCACTAGGTGGCGCTATCAGTTAGATGAAATATAAGTTCGTAGATGTCTTTAGGGCTGGACTCTCATCAAATGTGTGAAATTTTGAGAAGATAGGATCATCTCGGTCAAGTTCATGCAGCTTTTATTGTCACGAAAAATCTTCAGACTTTGCGTCACCGTAGCGGCCACGCCCTTTGGCGAAAAGTTACAATATTCGGTGTGGGGCATCATCAACATCTTAAGGCTTTTCTGACCAATTTTCAACTGGATCCCTTCAACGAGCTCAGCACAGTAGCTAAAAACGTAAAGTATGACATTTATTGTAACCACTAGGTGGCGCTATATGTATAACTGAATTTTTTCATATAGGTGTTTTCAGGCCGTGACTATTACGTTGCCTGAGAAGTTTGAGATTTTTTGGAGCTTGTACATGGGAGTTATTCAGCATTTGCTCTTTCTGGACAAATGAAATTTTAAAGGCAATATTTGATGCCCCGCCCCCGTCATATAGTATTTCGAAAACGCAAGATTTTTTGCCTAGTTTTTCTCTTAAGTCTTGAGATGATAAATGCCAAGTTTAAAGTCAATGGGATGAAAAATGTTTGCATAGGGGGAAAAAGCATGACCACAGTGAATGTGCCAAAATAGGCCAAAATTGGACATTAAAAAATTCATAGCTCACTTCCTGTACATTTTAGGAAATGGCTTCCACTGACTTTTTTGTGCGTCTCGTAGTGCTACACGTGCCTGCCAATTTTCGTAGCTCTAGCTCAAACGGACCGGGATTGGTTTTTATTTTTCTACGCTAGGTGGCGCTATAGAGTCGCGTTGTTATGACAACTACATAATATCAAATTTTTCGCCGGGCCCGAAGAGACTGCAAAGTTTGGTGAGTTTTCGTAAATGTTTAGGCCCTCAAAAATGCGATCGTTTACGGAGAAGAAGAAGAAGAAGAAGAATAATTCTTACAAAAACAAGAGGGACCTCGCAGCGGTCGCTGCTCGGGCCCTAATAATAATAATAATAATAATTCGAACGAAAAACAATAGGGACCTCGCAGCGGTCGCTGCTCGGGCCCTAATAATCTAATAATAATAATAATAATAATATTTTTTTTATTTTTTTTTTTTATTTTTTTTTTTTTTAAAGAGCTCAGAATTGTTCATTCGGTAGTCTTACCGATTCAACGTCTTGTCATCATTGCTCTTTTTTTTTTTTTTTTTTTTTTTTTTTGTGTGTATGTGTGCGTGCGTTTGCGTGCGTGCGTTTGCGTGCGTGCGTGCGTTTGCGTGTGTGCGTTTGCGTGCGTGCGTGCGTGTGCGTGCGTGCAAATACGTATAAATTTATACTCATTCATTCACCTAAAACCTTATAAATATCCCATTACCCTTCGCCTTAACCAGGTACTTCAGAATCTTGCCAGAGTCGTGAGGTTTAAATGGTCAGGAGACCAGAGAAAAGGTCAGAAAAAAAAAGAAATAAAGAGAAAAGAAAGGTAAATCAAAGTGAAATCCAGCACCGACCAAACACTTCCTGCCTTCCCCATGATTACAAAATCAAAGTCTTACGCCAACCCCGGAAGCCTCTAAATTCCAGCAAATTTAGCGAGATCTCAAGAGACCAGAGGAAAAACTAAAGAGAGGAAGGAGGGAAGGATCGATAAGGCAGAGTGAGATCCATAGAAGCCAGTACATCCAATCCATCAAAGTGAAGTCCAGCACCAACAAGACCCCTCCTGCGTGGTTACAAAACCAGAGTCTTATGCCAACCCCAGAAACCTCATACTTCTAATAAATTAAGATCTCAAGTGACCAGAGGAAAAACTAAAGAGAGGAAGGAGGGAAGGATAGATAAAGCAAAGTGAGAACCACAGACACCAGCACCAACTGATTCAAGGGGCTGTGGGAGGGAGAGGGTACTTCTGTTGAGTTTCAGTAGATGCTGGTGCGACGGATCTGGCATGCATAAGGACCACCACCAAAGAAAGAAGCCGTCAACCGCGGTCCAGCAAAGCAAGCACTCCCCCCCCCCCCCCCCCCCGGAATCCCCAGGCCGCGGCAGCACCAAGGCCACCCCCAAGCCACCCGAGCGGACACCGGTCGGCGAGCCGACCCAGACACCCGGAACACCCCCGCCCCAGCCCCGGCCCACACCCCCGAGCCCAAGGCCGCAGAACGAGGCCCAGCGGGCCCCCACAGCGCCCCACCGGTCCCCAGCCCCCATCCCCCCACGCCCCCCCCCGCACCCCACCCAAACCCGCCATCCACCACGACCCAGGCCCCACCACCCCCGACCCCCAAACCCCCGAACACACCCCGACCCCCAGCACCCAAATACCTCCACCCCCCCCCAAACAAGCCGCCCCCCCCCCCCCCCCGACGGCCGCCACCCCCCCCGCGAACCCGGCCCCCCGCGAGAACCCCCCCCCCCCCCCGGAAACCGGCACCGGGCAGCAGCGCAGAGAGGGAAGATGTGCCCACCCCACCTCCAGCCGCGCGAGATTTGCACAGCGGCGGGAGGGGGGAAGCAGAGGAGGAAGCACCAGGGGAGAAGGCGGAACACCAGAACACCGAGCCCGGCGGGGAGAGGCCCCGGTCGTCACGCCAGAGTACTAGTGACACCTAACCCTGTTACTGAGTCCGCCAGCTCGCCGACTGGCGAGCTCTACCCTTACACCGTGAATGTGGCCCCACCCAGTGTA
Organism: Festucalex cinctus; assembly: GCF_051991245.1. Lineage (NCBI taxonomy): Eukaryota > Metazoa > Chordata > Actinopteri > Syngnathiformes > Syngnathidae > Festucalex > Festucalex cinctus. Next base: position 30,762,730 of record NC_135416.1, on the reverse strand, counting down.
TATACAAGTGTGTGTGTGTGGTGCATTAAAATTGGGAGCAGGTGAGTCGGAGCAGAGGGAAAAAATTTCTCCTACTCCGACACACCCGTATCCCCCCCAAAAAAATGAATATGTATATGTGTGGTGCATTAAAAAAGGGAATGGAGGGACAAGGGAAAAGGGACCGGGAGGCAGAGGAGGATGGGCGGGAGGAGGCGAGGAGGGAGAGGCGACGGGGGGGAGGAAGGGGGAGGGGAGAGGGAACCACGGGGCACACCGGAGGCCCACCCACCCCGAACCGCGCCGCCGGGCACGGAGCAGCGGACCGCGCCGGGACGGCACCGCCCCGGGCACCAGGGGAAGCACCCCAACACCGCACCCCACAGGGGGCCCAGGGAGCGGCCAAGACGCAACCGCCACCGAGCAGACAACGGGGGGGGGGGCAGAACCACCCCCGCCCGACCACAGGGGACGGCGTCAAGAAAATTGACTAATTAGCATGCAGTAACACCAAGTGTTGATGCTTAGTGCCCACTAGAAATAGATCTTAAGGAGTTAATGAGTATAGTGTCGTATAGTGTGGTATGCTCGAGCCCACTAGCAGCAACTAGGTTCCTGACTATATAAAAATAAAAACAATCAGATACAAAATACCAAATACAGAAGCAGCGAAAACAGAAGTTGTAACGATGTGGTGGCTCTCGTTAACAGGCAGAATCTTGGCAGGATTAAATTGCCAAATTGAGATTAAAATATTCTATGTACATAGACCATATTTGTTTAAATCTTGATACTTGATTTTTATTTAAGGCAGAGATTTTTTCCATTGAGATATAATTTATTAGTAAGTTTAACCAGTGGTCGATATTTAGAGATTGTTTATTTTTCCAATTGACAAGGATTATTTTTTTTAGCAATAGTAAGGGCTATAAATATAGATTGAGATTGTTTACATGGTAGCTCAGTTATTGTTAAGTCACCTAGTAAACACAATCTTGGAGATAAAGGAAGCCTACAGTTTAATATATCAGCGAGCTTTTCCAAGATTTTAGTCCAGAAATGCAGCGCTGGAGTACATGACCATAAAGCATGAAGATAAGTATCGGCAGTGTTTTGTGAGCACTGGAGACAAATGTCGGAGTCAGAGAGTCCCATTTTTTTCATCATATATTGTGTAATATATGTTCTATGAAGTATCTTATATTGGATAAGTTGCAAATTTGTCTGTTTGGTCATTTTAAATACATTTTCACAGATTTGGGTCCAAAAGTCTGGTTCCGGAACTATAGACAAGTCTTTTTCCCATTTTAAAGTCGGTAAGTACGTTTTATTTGTGTATAAAAATAACTTATATATTTTTGATATTTTCTTTATTGTTGTTGGAGAAAGCTTTATAATATCTTTAGCTAAGACAGGGGGTTGGGATTTGTTTCTTAACCATATTTTTAACTTGCAGATAATGTAAGAAATTTCCCTTTTTTATTTCATATTTCTGGACCAAGTTTGTATACGATATAAACTTATTATCTGAGAAAAGATGATGAAGGTGTGTAATTCCTTTCTGCTCCCATAGGCTTAAATGGAACGACTGATTATTAAGTTGAAAGTCGGGGTTATGCCAAATGGGAGAGAGCCCACAGGGCGCCAATTGGGAGTTTGTAATTTCTAATGCCTTCCACCAGGCAGTCAGGGAGGCGGCTATCATTGGGTTTTTAAAACAATTATGTCGTCTTATTGATTTTGTAATAAAGAGTAAATCTGACAGTCTAAGATTATTACAATCCTTCTGCTCCAATTCCAACCAACAGTTAGTATCTCTGTTGGGTTGTGTCCATAGCACAAGATATTGTAGTTGATTAGCTAAATAATAGTACATAAAGTTTGGTGCCTCTAAACCTCCTTTAGATTTACTTTCCTGAAGAGTAGATAGACTAATTTTGGCTTTTTTTTTATTCCAATAGAATTTTATGATAGCAGAGTCCAGCGATTGGAACCAGTTAGACGTAGGTTTAAATGGAATCATTGAAAATAAATAATTAATCTTTGGTAAAACTTTCATTTTTATAGTAGCTATCCGTCCTATTAAAGAGATCGGAAGATTATTCCAGCGCTCCAGGTCACTACGGATACTATCCAATAATGGTGAAAAATTTAAAGAAGTTAATTCAGTTAACTTAGGTGAAATTTTAACACCTAAGTATTTTAAATTACCTGTAGGAAAGGAGTAGTGTGGATCCTGACTTGTAGGATTCCATGAATTTTCTGTAATAGGTAATAATGTTGATTTTGTCCAGTTAATAGAGTAATCTGATAAGTGAGAGAATTTAGTTATTAATTTAAATGCTTCCCCTAGCGAGATAGCAGGTTCTTCTAAATAGAGTAATATATCATCGGCATATAGATTAATTTTATGTTCTATTGTCCCGGAGTGGATTCCTTGGATCCGTCTATCCTGACGTATAGCTAATGCAAGCGGCTCAATAAATATAGCAAATAATAAAGGAGACATTGGGCACCCTTGTCTTGTTCCCCTTTGTAAAGTAAAACTCTGTGATGTAATCCCATTAGTAGTAACTGTAGCTTTAGGAGAATCATATAATATTGAGACCCATTGAATGAATGACTCCCCGAAGCCGAATTTATTTAAGACAGCAAAGAGGAAGGACCAGTTAACTTTATCGAATGCTTTTTCTGCATCCAGCGAAATAACAACTGCCTTTTTATCATACCGCTGTGACATACTAATCAAGTTAAAGAGTCTCCTAATATTATTAGTAGAATGACGACCTTTAATAAAACCTGTTTGATCACTATGAATAATTGTCGAGATTACCGTCTCTAATCGAGATGCCAAGGCCTTAGCGATAATTTTAATATCGGTATTAATTAGTGATATCGGTCGGTAACTTGACGGGAGGGTAGGGTCTTTTTCTGGCTTTAATAAAAGTTTAATTGCTGCTATATTCATATCTTGACGTATATCACCTTTACTTTTAATTTCAGTTACTACTCTTAGAAATAATGGAGCAAACATTAACCAGAAATGTTTAAAAAATATAGCCGGAAAGCCGTCTGGACCAGGTGCTCTGCCATTAGGCATACTGTCTAAAGCACGATACAACTCATCTATAGTAAGCGGGGTATCGAGAATATCTTTATGTTCAATAGATAACTGAGGTATATTTAAGCTGTTTAGGAATACCTCAATATATTCAGGGTTAGGTCTATTAATTTCTGTGTATAGATTTCGATAATAGTTATAAAAAATATGGTTAATTTCTTCTGGTGATTGTGTGCATTCACCATTTATATCTTTAATAGCCGTTATAAGAGATTTTTCCCGATTCCGTTGAAGTTGATTTGCCAGGAATTTACCTGATTTATTATTATGTTCAAAATTATTATATCTCAACTGTTGTATTATAAACTCTGTCTTTTTAGATAACATGTTATCTAACTGTATTTTTATATTCTGTAGTTCTATCCATATTTGATTATTTGGGTTTAATACATATTCATCCGTTAGTTGTTTAATTTTATCTTCCAGGTATTTTTCTAATTTTTGATCCTGTTTCTTTTTATAAGTTGAATATGATATAATTTTCCCTCTAATTACCGCTTTCCCTGCTTCCCAGAGAAGAGATGGAGATATATTTGGAGAGTCATTTATTTCCAAAAAATCTGCCCACTCCCTTCTAATAATTTTATCAAACTCTACGTCTTTCAGTAATGAGATGTTAAAACGCCATATCGGGGGAGGTTTAAAGGTAGAGTCAATTTGTAGAGTGAGGGAGACTGGTGCATGATCACTTATAATTATAGAATGTATTTTTATAGCAGTTTTATCAACAATAGAATTATTTGTAAGGAAAAAATCAATTCTTGAGAATGATCGGTGCACAGCAGAGAAGAAAGTAAATTCCTTCTTAGTTGGGTTTTGAAGTCTCCAGCCATCGCTGAGGCCAAAATCCTCCATATATTCATCTATTACTTTGGCGGATCGTAATCGCCTTGTATATATCGTATTATTAGAACGATCTATTAACGGGTTCAAGACCGTGTTAAAATCACCTCCAATAATAATAGTAGAATTTGTTGCTAAATCGAGTAACCGAGAGAAAAATTCATGGAAAAAATCAGGGTCATCATTATTTGGGGCATATAAATTACCAATTGTATATACTTTATTAAATATAGTTACCTGGATAATAATATATCGGCCCTCTAAATCTGTTACTATATTATTTAGAGTAAAGAATAAATTCTTATGTATAAGTATAGAGACACCTCTTTGTCTACTATTATAGGAGGCAGAGTAAACTTGACTAAAATTTTTATCTATAAATAATTTTTCTTCTGATTTTTGTAAGTGGGTTTCTTGTAGGAGACAAATATCTGCCTTAAATTTTGAGAGATGGTCTAAAATTTTTATTCTTTTTGCCTGGGAGCGAGCGCCACACACATTCCAGGAGACCAGAACTAATTTCTGCATACAAGCAATATAGACTCAGTCTTATGTATACATCTATATAAGCTGCTTATTAATATTAACATATTGTAGGATAGCAAAAGAGTAATTAGGCAATTTATATAATTTATATAAAGAGAGAGATAGCAAGTAGATAAGTATAATAGTGAAGAAACGTGGGGGGAAGTGAGTGTGAAGGAAATCTGTGGGGGATTCGACATAACAATACACCAGTAAATGGTGACCTAAGCGAGATTATTATTATTATTATTAATTTATTTTTTTAAGAATATATTTTTATATTATTATTATTATTATTATTATTACTATACAGCCTATGCATAATATAAATTCATATTCTATTTCGTAACCCATTATCCATACATATACATACATATACATATACATACATATACATATATATACATATATACACATATACATACACATACATATACATATACATACGTCAAATAATCACACAATGCTCGGCTCTACCATTTGTCAGTTAGAACAGCCAAGGGGTCGAGGTTGGGTTTCGGAATAGCTGGCCGTCGATATATAATTTATCAACGACCATCGAAGTCCGTTTACCCTCCTGTCTATTTTGTTTCATTATAGGAAACAGTACTTTTCGCCGCTCGTTTATCTCTCTTGGGAATTGATCATTCATCCCGAAAGATGTCCCTTTGAGCTCCCGTCCTTTACTTTTTACCAATTCTTTATGTTTAAAATGTTCGAACTTAGCAATAATAGGACGGGGCTTATTGCCCTTACGAGCTCCGAGCCGGTGTACACGGTGAAAAGAGATATTATTTACCGTCTCCTGTGGGATCTTTAGCGATGATGTCATAAATTTTTTTATCTCACTCTCTGGATTATCTGGGGAATTTTCGGATATACCTGAGAATATTAGATTTTCCCGCATACTACGGGATTGAACATCTAAGACCGTATCCTTAAGCATTTTATTTTCCTTTTTAATCGTCTCCAACTCGGCTGTGACAGCGACGAGAGAGGAGCGTAGCTCGGAGTTATCGCGTTGGAGATCGCTTACCTGTTGGCTAACGAATTCCAGACTTGCCTTTAATTCTTTGACGTCCTCGCGGATAAGACAGAGGACGTCAAGTTTTTTATTAATGGAATCCAGCATACTCACCGATACGTCGGCGGTTGCTAAATCGTCCGTGTCTGTTGACGAGTCATTTTTCCTTTTTTTCGAAGGATTATCCCGACTAGCCGCCAGATCATCCATCGCGCAGCTATAAAAATAATCGTCAATAAAACGTTCGAGGTCGTCCACACTGGATAATATTTCCGATCTTTCTTAGAAAAGAAAAAAATCGAATTTATCTAATCATTAAATTCGGGTTTAATTAGAAATATAAAGCTAATTCTATTTTAGCAGCAGGGCGCCGCCATGTTAGATTTTCCCAGTCTCGCTACCGGTCACGCGATAGTCACAGCATCTCGCGATAGCTCCTCACTCATTTAAGAAGTCCAGGTTGTTATTGCTTGTACGGCAGTGATTATTTTGCCGTGACCAGCCACTCTCCTGCTAGGGCTATTTTGCCGTGAAATTTTCTGATTGGTTAATCGCCGGGTTCAAGTTTTCATTTTGGTTAGACTTTTGTTTTAGTTATTATTGTGACATATCAAGTTCATGACAGTATTAGCATTTGTTTCATTACCAAAACAGAGAGGACTTTGGATTTTTCTCTGTCCTTGTGCCAACTATACATTGTAGATCAATTATATCCCAAATGACTCCAAGCTATTTCCATCATAGATATGACAATATCTGGTTGATAATGCAAATTGTGATGAATGAAAGATAATCTATGAAGCATTGTACCTTTCATCCACAGGTTACAGATGAGTGAAAAGAAGAAGTAGCCACCATTAGATCAGTCCTGTCAGAGCAACTCAATCTAGCCACTTCTTTCCCAAGAGCAAGAAGTTCACCATGGCTGATTTGATAACAGTGTGTTCTTCATCTGATGTGGAAAATCCAGAAGTGGATGAAATGAGAGAAAACATTCCCCCAGGAGTAACAACACCAGCTAAGAGGCGTACATTTGTTGTGGAAAATCCGGAAGTGGATGACATGAGAGAAAACATTCCCCCAGGAGTAACAACACCAGCTAAGAGGCGTACATTTGTTGTGGAAAATCCGGAAGTGGATGACATGAGAGAAAACATTCCCCCAGGAGTAACAACACCACTGAAAAGGCAGTATTTGTTTGAGGAATACGTCCCAGATATCTCTCTCCTTGATAGCACATCTAGTCTTGACAAGCATCAGACTATGGATGAGTTATCTCTCAAAGAAAACATGCCAACAACACCTCTGACCGCCAGTACATTGGTCAGAACGCCTGATTGTATCCGGGAAATCATGAAGAACTCTGAATTGTCTTCCATTCAAACACCAATGGTCAAAGGAAAGGGCAGCCAACCTTGTAACTTGGATGCAGACGCTTCTATAGTTTCATTGCGTAATGAGTGCTTACCGGACATTACTGATTCCTCACCTGACTCCATAATGCAGCGGAGTATAAACATAACTCCTTCTGACATGGAATTACTTAACAGTGCACAGAAGCCAACCATTGAGCATAATTTAGAGCGTGTAGCAACTTTAACTCCTGATGAATCCACCAGCCAGACTTTTGAGCCTACCCCGTTAACTACATCCCAAAGAAGCTTCCCTCAAAATAAAGAACAGGTTATGCCATCATCCAATGAAGGTCCCACCTTGGGGAGTGGCCCAACAGAACAGGATGGCCTGTCAGCTGGAAACACCGCTGGGTGTAAAACCAGTGTGATAAGTGACAGCAGCACTATTACCAGGTCGACAGAAAGTAGCCGTAATGATGGTCACCACAACACCTTTGATGCGAATCCTCACTCTCTGTCCCATGTTCTGTCAGATAGCAATCTTAATGACAGTCACCACAACACCTTTGATGCGAATCCTCACTCTCTGTCCCATGTTCTGTCAGATAGCAATCTTAATGACAGTCACCACAAAACCTTTGATGCGAATCCTCACTCTCTGTCCCATGTTCTGTCAGATAGCAATCTTAATGACAGTCACCACAAAACCTTTGATGCGAATCCTCACTCTCTGTCCCATGTTCTGTCAGATAGCAATCTTAATGACAGTCACCACAAAACCTTTGATGCGAATCCTCACTCTCTGTCCCATGTTCTGTCAGATAGCAATCTTAATGACAGTCACCACAATACCTTTGATGCGAATCCTCACTCTCTGTCCCATGTTCTGTCAGATAGCAATCTTAATGACAGTCACCACAATACCTTTGATGCGAATCCTCACTCTCTGTCCCATGTTCTGTCAGATAGCAATCTTAATGACAGTCACCACAATACCTTTGATGCGAATCCTCACTCTCTGTCCCATGTTCTGTCAGATAGCAATCTTAATGACAGTCACCACAATACCTTTGATGCGAATCCTCACTCTCTGTCCCATGTTCTGTCAGATAGCAATCTTAATGACAGTCACCACAAAACCTTTGATGCGAATCCTCACTCTCTGTCCCATGTTCTGTCAGATAGCAATCTTAATGACAGTCACCACAAAACCTTTGATGCGAATCCTCACTCTCTGTCCCATGTTCTGTCAGATAGCAATCTTAATGACAGTCACCACAAAACCTTTGATGCGAATCCTCACTCTCTGTCCCATGTTCTGTCAGATAGCAATCTTAATGACAGTCACCACAAAACCTTTGATGCGAATCCTCACTCTCTGTCCCATGTTCTGTCAGATAGCAATCTTAATGACAGTCACCACAAAACCTTTGATGCGAATCCTCACTCTCTGTCCCATGTTCTGTCAGATAGCAATCTTAATGACAGTCACCACAAAACCTTTGATGCGAATCCTCACTCTCTGTCCCATGTTCTGTCAGATAGCAATCTTAATGACAGTCACCACAAAACCTTTGATGCGAATCCTCACTCTCTGTCCCATGTTCTGTCAGATAGCAATCTTAATGACAGTCACCACAATACCTTTGATGCGAATCCTCACTCTCTGTCCCATGTTCTGTCAGATAGCAATCTTAATGACAGTAACCACAAAACCTTTGATGCGAATCCTCACTCTCTGTCCCATGTTCTGTCAGATAGCAATCTTAATGACAGTCACCACAAAACCTTTGATGCGAATCCTCACTCTCTTTCCCATGTTCTGTCAGATAGCAATCTTAATGACAGTCACCACAAAACCTTTGATGCGAATCCTCACTCTCTGTCCCATGTTCTGTCAGATAGCAATCTTAATGACAGTCACCACAAAACCTTTGATGCGAATCCTCACTCTCTGTCCCATGTTCTGTCAGATAGCAATCTTAATGACAGTCACCACAAAACCTTTGATGCGAATCCTCACTCTCTGTCCCATGTTCTGTCAGATAGCAATCTTAATGACAGTCACCACAAAACCTTTGATGCGAATCCTCACTCTCTGTCCCATGTTCTGTCAGATAGCAATCTTAATGACAGTCACCACAAAACCTTTGATGCGAATCCTCACTCTCTGTCCCATGTTCTGTCAGATAGCAATCTTAATGACAGTCACCACAAAACCTTTGATGCGAATCCTCACTCTCTGTCCCATGTTCTGTCAGATAGCAATCTTAATGACAGTCACCACAAAACCTTTGATGCGAATCCTCACTCTCTGTCCCATGTTCTGTCAGATAGCAATCTTAATGACAGTCACCACAAAACCTTTGATGCGAATCCTCACTCTCTGTCCCATGTTCTGTCAGATAGCAATCTTAATGACAGTCACCACAAAACCTTTGATGCGAATCCTCACTCTCTGTCCCATGTTCTGTCAGATAGCAATCTTAATGACAGTCACCACAATACCTTTGATGCGAATCCTCACTCTCTGTCCCATGTTCTGTCAGATAGCAATCTTAATGACAGTAACCACAAAACCTTTGATGCGAATCCTCACTCTCTGTCCCATGTTCTGTCAGATAGCAATCTTAATGACAGTCACCACAAAACCTTTGATGCGAATCCTCACTCTCTTTCCCATGTTCTGTCAGATAGCAATCTTAATGACAGTCACCACAAAACCTTTGATGCGAATCCTCACTCTCTGTCCCATGTTCTGTCAGATAGCAATCTTAATGACAGTCACCACAAAACCTTTGATGCGAATCCTCACTCTCTGTCCCATGTTCTGTCAGATAGCAATCTTAATGACAGTCACCACAAAACCTTTGATGCGAATCCTCACTCTCTGTCCCATGTTCTGTCAGATAGCAATCTTAATGACAGTCACCACAAAACCTTTGATGCGAATCCTCACTCTCTGTCCCATGTTCTGTCAGATAGCAATCTTAAAAAGCATGACCACAGTGAATGTGCCAAAATAGGCCAAAATTGGACATTAAAAAATTCATAGCTCACGTCCTGTACATTTTAGCTACATGGTCCCAATAGACTTTTTTGTGCGTCTCGGGGTGCTACACGTGCCTGCCAATTTTTGTTGCTCTAGCTCAAACGTGCCGGGCTTGGTTTTTATTTTTCTACGCTAGGGGGCGCTATCGAGTCGCATTGTTATGACGACTTAATAATATCAAATTTTTCGCCGGGCCTGAGGAGTGTGCAAAGTTCGGTGAGTTTTCGTGAATGTTTAGGTACCCCAAATCGCGATCGTTTGCGGAGAATAAAGAATAATAATAATAATAATAATAATAATAATAATAATAATAATAATAATAATAATAATAATAATAATAATAATAATTTTTACAAAAACAATAGGGACCTCGCAGCGGTCGCTGTTCGGGTCCTAATAATAATAATAATAATACTTTTTACAAAAACAATAGGGACCTCACAGCGGTCGCTGCTCGGGCCCTAATAATAATAATAATAATAATAATAATAATAATAATTTTTACAAAAACAATAGGGACCTCGCAGCGGTCGCTGCTCGGGCCCTAATAATAACTAGAGCTGCGAGCAGCTATAAAGGGCCCTCGCAGCCCGGGCCACGTTGGGGTACTTGCACGTTGGGGTACTTGCACATTGGGGTACTGGCACATTGGAAGCAGAATTTCTTTGAAAATGGCATGATAAACGTGGATTTTTTTTTTTTTTGCCAGGTGTGATGAGTGTGTCAAGCTCAATGGGTTTTGGTGATTGTTAAGATCTGCAAAAATCAGCGTCTTTTTTTATTTTTAGGCAATGAGTTGCCCTGATTGGTATTTTTCGTAAAAGTATGTATACACACATCATCGCTCGTACTCATTGCACAATGTTGCTTTTATTGTCCATAGAGGCGATCAAAGAAAGTGAAACTAAATAAAAAAAAGTACATATGTTTGGATCGGTCAGATGCCAGTGAACACATTGAGTGGTGGAAAGTAAAAGAATATTCATAAATGACTTAGTTATCATATTTACAATGAGTTTACAATTTTTGCAAAAATACCGTAAGTAAGGCATTTTTTTTTTTATGCCTCAAGGACTAGGTGGCACTGTATTTATAACTGAATTTTGTCATAGAGATACCTTCAGGCCTTGACTATAAATATACATTTCAAGTATGGGATTTTTTGGAGCATGTACCTGGGAGTTATTAAGCATAGCCTTCATTCACGATATTGCTTTTAATGTCCATAGAGGCTATCAAAAATATATAAAACTAAATGACAAAAATATGTATGTTTGGTTAGGTCTGATGCCAGTGAACATTTTGAGTGGTGGAAAGTAAAAGAATATTAATAAATTACTTCGTGATCACACTGAGAATGAGTTTACAATTTTTGTAAAAATACCGTAAGTGGGGTATTTTTTTTTCATGCCTCAAGGGCTAGGTGGCACTGCATATATAACTGAATGTTGTCATAGAGATAGCTTCAGGCCTTGACTATAAAGATACATGTCAAGTTTGGGATTTTTTGGAGCATTTACCGGAGAGTTATTAAGCATATCATTTTTCATTGCGAAACACAAATTTTGATGCCCCGCCCTCATCATATAGTATTTAGAAAAGTCAAGATTTTTCTCCCTGTCGTTGGCTCAGGTCTTGACATAGCCCAGGTCAAGTCTGAAGTCAGTCGGATGAAACGTGTAGGAGAAGTGGGCAAAAGTATGCCCCCTGTAAATGTGCTAAAATCGTAAAAAATGGGACATTCAAAAATTCGTAGCTCACTTCCTGTTCATTTTAGCATATGGGTCCAAGAGACTTTTTTGTAGGTCTTGGGCTCCCTCATACACCTAAAAATTTTCGTAGATCTTGCTTAAACGTACAACCGGGGCTGCTTCATTAAAATTTTCTAGGGGGCGCTATTGAGTCATTTTTGTAAAAATAGCACAATCCAGGATAAAATATCGCTCATTTTGCCAGGCCAGATGTGTGTGCCAAGTTTCATGCGTTTCTATGCCGGTTTAGGCCCTCAAAATTGGTGTTGTTTTCTTGGCGAACAGCGCTTAGCCACGCCCACAGCGATTCGCGAAAACTCACAAACTTCGTGTTGTGACATCATGAAGACCGAAACCCTCATCTGAGTAAATATGAGGTAGGTGCAGTTAATGTGGTTGGAGAAAAACATTGAAGAAAAATCGCAAGAAAAAAAATTGCCAGAAGGTGGCGCTATCAGTAAGATGAAATATAAGTTCGTAGATGTCTTAGGGGCTGGACTCTCATCAAATGTGTGAAATTTTGAGAAGATAGGATTACCTGGGTCAAGTAAAAGCAGCTTTTATTGCCACGAAAAATTACCAGACTTTGCGGCACTGTAGCGGCCACGCCCTTTGGCGAAAAGTTACAATATTCGGTGTGGGGCATGATCAACATCTTAAGGCTTGTCTGACCAATTTTCAACTGGATCCCTTCAAAGAGCTTGGCATAGTAGCTAAAAACGTAAAGTATGACATTTATTGTCACCACTAGGTGGCGCTATATATATAACAGAATTGTATCACATAGATGTTTTCAGGCCGTGACTATTAAGTTGCGTGAGAAGTTTGAGATTTTTTTTAGCTTGTTCATGGGAGTTATTCAGCATTTTGTCTTTCTGGACAAATTAAATTTTAAAATCAATATTTGATGCCCCGCCCCCGTCATATAGTATTCCAAAAAGTCAAGATATTTTGCCCAGTGTTGTCTTGGGTCTTGAGATGATACATGGCAAGTTTGAAGTCAACTGGCTGAAAAATATTTGCAAAGGGGGAAAAAGTATGACCACAGTGAATGTGCCAAAATGGGCCAAAATTGGACATTCAAAAATTCATAGCTCACTTCCTGTACATTTTAGGAAATGGCTTCCATTGACTTTTTTGTGCGTCTCGGGGTGCTACACGTGCCTGGCAATTTTCGTAGCTCTAGGTCAAACGGGCCGGGATTGGTTTTTATTTTTCTACGCTAGGGGGCGCTATAGAGTCGCATTGTTATGGCAACGACATAATATCAAATATTTCGCCGGGCCCGAAGAGACTGCAAAGTTTGGTGAGTTTTCGTAAATGTTTAGGCCCTCAAAAATGCGATCATTTACGGAGAAGAAGAAGAATTCTTACAAAAACAAGAGGGACCTCGCAGCGGTCGCTGCTAGGGCCCTAATAATAATAATAATAATAATAATTTTTACAAAAACAATAGGGACCTCGCAGCGGTCGCTGCTCGGGCCCTAATAACTAGAGCTGCGAGCAGCTATAAAGGGCCCTCGCAACCTGGGCCACGTTGGGGTACTTGCACGTCGGGGTACTGACATGTTGGGGTACTGTTTCATAGGAAACCGTCTAAATTGTAAATGTTTTTGCCATGCTTTGTGCTTGCAAAGTTTCATGGAAAGGCCAAAAATGATGCACAATTAACAAAATAAAATCAAAATTGTTTGGCACATGGCTATAGAATATTTTTTGTAGGTATTAGACTGATAGGTGTGCCTCCAAATATTCACACATCTAGCTGAGAAATACTTCATAAAAAATGTCTAGAGGGCGCTATTGAGCCATTTATTACAAATTGCACAACAAATCTCTAAAATATTCATGTTCTTGAGAGGTCTGATCTGTGTGCAAAGTTTTGAGTTGTCGCTCATGTTTTGACTTTCAAAAAAAAAAAGCATTTTTATTTGCAAACAATGCATCACTAGAGCAAAGGCGTGACAATCAATTTCAATAACTTTTCATCTTAAATATCTTCAGATGAAACACGCCAAAGAATGAAGACAATCTGATAAGTTTTGTAGAAAATATGAGGCCTATAAAAGGCCCCCAAAAATGGCTACAAATAGCAAAGTAAATCAAAATGGCAGACTTCCTGTTTGGTTTAGCATATGGCTTTAGAAACTTTTTTGTCAGTCTTAGGCTGATAGGTATCCCAATTTTTACAAATCTAGCTGAATCATACATTTCCAAAAGCTTCATAAAAATGTCTATAGGGCGCTATTGAGCCATTTATTGCAAATTGCACAAGAAATCTCTAAAATATTCATGTTTAAGTCTGATGTGTGTGTAAAGTTTCATGAGTTTTCGCTCGTTTAGACAAAAAAAAAAAAGAAGCAGCATTTTACTTGGCAAATAATGCATCGCTATGGGAACGGCTTGCGACAAAATAAAAAAAACTTTCGATAACTTTGCATCTTAAACATCTTAAGATGAAACACACCAAGTTGGAAGACAGTCGGATAAATTTCGGAGGAGTTCGTTAAAATGTGACCCCTAAAAAAGGCGTAAATCAAAATGCCGGACTTCCTGTTTGGTTTAGCATATGGTTCTAAGAGACTTTTTTGTACATCGTGGGCTCTTATGTATGCCTCCAAATTATCATAGCGCTAGGTGAAACGTACAACCGGGAATGCTTCGTTAAAGAGGAATTTTTTAGCTCAAAATGTGATGCCCGGCCCCAAGGGACTTCCTGTTGGGTTTAGCACATGGCACCAAGAGACTTTTTTGTACATCGTGGGCTGTTACATTTGTCTCCAAATTTTCGTAGCTCTAGCTGCTTCGTACAACTGGGAATGCTTTATTAAGAAGGAATTTTTTCCTTTGCAAACTGTGCATGCCACGTCAACAGCGTGCGACGGAATAAAAAGTTTTCAATAACTTTTCATCTTCAACATCTTAAGATGAATCACACCAAGTTTGAAGATGATCGGATAAACTCTGTAGGAGGAGTTCGTTAAAATAAGACCCCTATGAAATGGCCCAAAAAATGGCAACACGTTCCAAAGTAAATCAAAATGGCGGACTTCCTGTTCGGTTTAGCACATGGTTCAAAAAGAGTTTTTTGTAGGTCATAGTCTGTTACATATGTGTACCAATTTTCGTAGCTCTAGATTAAACGTACAACCGGCAATGCTTCGTTCAGTAAGAATTATTAAACTCTAAATTTGATGCCCCGCCGCCGTCATATAGTATGTCAAAAACTCTAGATTTTTCTTACCATGATGTTGTCCCAGGTGTTGAGATGGTACATCCCAAGTTTGAAGTCAATCGGGTTAACCGTGTAGGAGAAGCGGGCAAAAGTATGACCCCTGTAAATGTGCAAAAATGGGCCAAAATTGGACATTTAAATACTCATATCTCACTTCCTGTCTATTTCAGGGTACACATATCAAAGAGGTTTTTGTTCATCTGGATGTGCTACAGGTGCCACACAATTTTCATAGCCGTAGGACAATCATAGCGGGACAGGGATCCGTTTAACCTATGTAGGTGGCGCTCCAGAGCCATTTTTCTGTTATCATCTATGGCGACTTTAAAATATCAAATTTTTCACCAGGCCTGATGTGTGTGTAAAATTTGGTGAGTTTACGTTCACGTTTAGTGTCTCAAAAATGTGAAGCTAATAGGTATGCCTCCCAGTTTTCACAAATCTAGGTCAAGTCATCTTTAGTTGTGTATCGCTTGAATCATACAATTGGAAATGCTCCATAAAAATGCATAGAGGGCGCTATTGAGCACAACGTTGGGTTCCTTGCACGTCAGGGTACTGGCACGTTGGGGTACTGTTACATGGAACAAGGACCATTTAAAATGTTAGTTTTTTCCATGCCTTGTCTGTGCAAAGTATAATGAAAAAGGCCAAAAATGATGTATAATTCCCAAAATAAAATCAAAATAGCGGACTTCCTCTTTGGTTTGGCAAATGGCTACATAATACTTTTTTGTAGGTCTAGCATAATCATACAATCGGAAATGCTTCATAAAAATGTCTAGAGGGCGCTATTTATTGCAAATTGCACAATAAATCTCAAAAAAATTCATGTTCATGACAAGTCTGATGTGTTTGCAAAGTTTCATGAGTTTTCACACATGTATAAATAAAAAAAGAAAAGCAGCACTTGGCAAACAATGCATTGCTATGGCAACAGCGTGTGACAAAATAAAAAACTTTCGATTACTTTGCATCTTAAACATCTTAAGATGAAACACACCAAGTTTGAAGACAGTCGGACAAATTTTGTAGGAGGGGTTCGTTAAAATATGACCCCTATAAAAGGCCCCAAAAAGTGGCTACAAATACCAAAGTAAATCAAAATGTCAGACTTCCTGTTTGGTTTAGCATTTGGTTCCAAGAGACTTTTTTGAACATCGTGGGCTCTTATGTATGCCTCCAAATTATCATAGCTCTTGTCATGGTTCGGTTCTCAGCCCTGTTGTGCTCTTGTGTGTGTTTTCAGTGTCAATGACAAGGGGGGCGTTCCCCAGCTCCGCACCTGCATCGAGTTGGCAATCAGGACTATAAGAGGACTCCGACAAGCAACAGCCAGCTGTCGGATTATTATTTGCTCACCATTGTGTCCAAGTGTTCTCCGCGTTTTCCTGTTGGTAAAGTTTTTTGAATCTGCCGTCGTCTTTAGTTAAGTTTTATTCACGTGTGTGTTTCCGCGTCGCCTTTTGTTGATATTTCCGTGTTAATTGATCCCGTGTGCATTTCGTGTCGTCTTTGCCGGTCGCAAGTGTTTTGTGTTTTTTCTAGTCCTTGCCTTTTTGCAAGTGTTTTGGTTACGTTAGTTCTCCTTGCCGTTTGCAAGCGTTTTTGGTTATGTTAGTTCTCCTTGCTGTTGCAAGCGTTTTTTGTTACATTCGTGTTCCTTGCCTTTTGCAAGTGTTTTGTGTTTTCCAATTCGTCCTTGCCTTTTGCAAGTGCTTTCTGTTACTTCCGTGTCCCTTGCCTGTGTGCAGGGATACCTCTGTAAATTTCGTTGTCTTGCCTGCGCGCAAGCTTTGTGCAATCGGTTTTTCAGAAGGAATAAATCGAGATTGTTTTCCTCCTCTGAGCCTGCACTTTTGGGATCTATTCTTTATCGACTCAGTTGAGTCCTTACAGCTCTAGGTGAAACGTACAACCGTGAATGCTTTGTTAAAGAGGAGTTTTTTAGCTCAAAATGTGATGCCCGGCCCCTGGGGGACTTCCTGTTGGGTTTAGCACATGGCACCAAGAGACTTTTTTTGTACATCGTGGGCTGTTACATATGTCTACAAATTTTCATAGCTCTAGCTGCTTCGTACAACTGGGAATTCTTCATTAAGAAGAATTTTTTTCCTTTGCAAACAAGTGCATGCCACGGCAACACCGTGCGACGAAATAAAAAGCTTTCAATAACTTTTCATCTTCAACATCTTAAGATGAATCACACCAAGTTTGAAGATGATGGGATAAACTCTGTAGGAGTTTGTTAAAATAAGACCCCTATGAAATGGCCAAAAAAATGGCAACATGTTCCAAAGTAAATCAAAATGGTGGACTTTCTGTTAGGTTTAGCACATGGTTCAAAAATAGTTTTTTGTACCTTGAGGGCTGTTACATATGTCTTCAAATGTTGGTAACTCTAGGTGAAACGTACAGCCGGGAATGCTTCTTTAAGTAAGAATTTTGAAACGCAAAATTTGATGCCCCGCCTCTGGCGGACTTCCTGTTGGGTTTAGCGAATGGCACCAACAGACTTTTTTGTAGATCATAGTCTGTTACATATGTGTACCAATTTTCGTAGCTCTAGGTTAAACGTACAACCGGCAATACTACGTTAAGTAAGACTTTTGAAACTCTAAATTTGATGCCCCGCCGCCGTCATATAGTATGTCAAAAACTCTAGATTTTTTACCATGATGTTGTCCCAGGTGTTGAGATGGTACATCCCAAGTTTGAAGTCAATCGGGTTAGCCGTGTAGGAGAAGCGGGCAAAAGTATGACCCCTGTAAATGTGCAAAAATGGGCCAAAATTGGACATTTAAATACTCATATCTCACTTCCTGTCTATTTTAGGGTACAACTATCAAAGAGGTTTTTGTTCATCTGGATGTGCTACAGGTGCCACACAATTTTCGTAGCCGTAGGACAATCGTAGCAGGACAGGGATCCGTTCAACCTATGTAGGTGGCGCTACAGAGCCATTTTTCTGTTATCATTTATGGCGACTTTAAAATATCAAATTTTTCGCTAGGCCTGATGTGCGTGTAAAGTTTGGTGAGTTTTCGTTCACGTTTAGTGTCTCAAAAATGCGATTGTTTGCGGAGAAGAAAAAGAATAATAATAAGAAGAATTCCTACAAAAACAATAGGGCCTCGCAGCGGCACAGCCGCCGCCGCTGCTCGGGCCCTAATAAGAATTCCTTCAGGAACAATAGGGACCTCGCAGCGGTCGCTGCTCGGGCCCTAATAAAAAGAAGAAGAAGAAGAAGAATTCCTCCAGGAACAATAGGGACCTCGCAGCGGTCGCTGCTCGGGCCCTAATAATAATAATAATAAGAAGAAGAAGAATTCCTACAAAAACAATAGGGCCTCGCAGCGGCACCGCCGCCGCCGCTGCTCGGGCCCTAATAATAATAATAATAATAATAATAATAATTTTTACAAAAACAATAGGGACCTCGCAGCGGTCGCTGCTCGGGCCCTAAAAATACGTATGTTTGGATCGGTCTGATACCAGTGAACATATTGAGTGGTGGAAAGTAAAAGAATATTCATAAATGACTTAGTTATCACACTTACAATGAGTTTTACAATGAATTTTTGCAAAAATACCGTAAGTGAGGCATTTTTTTTTTATGCCTCAAGGACGAGGTGGCGCTGTATTTATAACTGAATTTTGTCATAGAGATACCTTCAGGCCTTGACTATAAATATACATTTCAAGTATGGGATTTTTTGGAGCATGTACCTGGGAGTTATTCAGCATAGCCTTCATTCACGATATTGCTTTTAATGTCCATAGAGGCTATCAAAAATACATAAAACTAAATAACAACTAGAGCTGCGAGCAGCTATAAAGGGCCCTCGCAACCCGGGCCACGTTGGGGTACTTGCACGTCGGGGTACTGTCAAATAGGACAACGACCATCTAAAATGTTTTTGACAAGCCTTGTGTGTGCAAAGTTTAATCAAAACACAAAATATGGTGTGCAATTCCCAAAATAAATTCAAATTGGCGGACTTCCTTTTAGGTTCAGCATACGGCTACAGAATACTTTTTGTAGGTCTTAAGCTAATAGGTATGCCTCCCAGTTTTCACAAATCTAGGTCAAGTCATCTTTAGTTGTGTATCGCTTGAATCATACAATAGGAAATGCTCCATACAAATGCATAGAGGGCGCTATTGAGCACAACGTTGGGTTACTTGCACGTCAGGGTACTGGCACGTTGGGGTACTGTTACATGGAACAAGGACCATTTAAAATGTTAGTTTTTTCCATGCCTTGTCTGTGCAAAGTTTAATGAAAAAGGCCAAAAATGATGTATAATTCCCAAAATAAAATCAAAATAGCGGACTTCCTCTTTGGTTTGGCAAATGGCTACAAAATACTTTTTTGTAGGTCTAGCATAATCATACAATTGGAAATGCTTCATAAAAATGTCTAGAGGGCGCTATTTATTGCAAATTGCACAATAAATCTCTAAAAATTCATGTTCATGACAATCTGGTGTGTTTGCAAAGTTTCATGAGTTTTCATGTGTATAAAAAAAAAAAAAAAGCAGCAATTGACAAACAATGCATTGCTATGGCAACAGCGTGTGACAAAATAAAAAACTTTCGCCGCTGTGCAAATCTCGCGCGGCTGGAGGTGAGGTGGGGTGGGCACATCTTGAGGTGGGGTGGGCACATCTTCCCTCTCTGCGCTGCTGCCCGGTGCCGGTTTCCGGGGGGGGGGGTTCTCGCGGGGGGCCGGGTTCGCGGGGGGGGGGGGGGGGGCGGCCGTCGGGGGGGGGGCGGCTTGTTTGGGGGGGGGTGGAGGTATGGGTGGGTGGGGGGTTGGGTGCTGGGGGTCGGGGTGTGTTCGGGGGTTTGGGGGTCGGGGGTGGTGGGGCCTGGGTCGTGGTGGATGGCGGGTTTGGGTGGGGTGCGGGGGGGTCATGGGGGGATGGGGGCTGGGGACCGGTGGGGCGCTGTGGGGGCCCGCTGGGCCTCGTTCTGCGGCCTTGGGCTCGGGGGTGTGGGCCGGGGCTGGGGCGGGGGTGTTCCGGGTGTCTGGGTCGGCTCGCCGACCGGTGTCCGCTCGGGTGGCTTGGGGGTGGCCTTGGTGCTGCCGCGGCCTGGGGATTCCGGGGGGGGGGGGGGGAGTGCTCGCTTTGCTGGACCGCGGTTGACGGCTTCTTTCTTTGGTGGTGGTCCTTATGCATGCCAGATCCGTCGCACCAGCATCTACTGAAACTCAACAGAAGTACCCTCTCCCTCCCTCAGCCCCTTGAATCAGTTGGTGCTGGTGTCTGTGGTTCTCACTTTGCTTTATCTATCCTTCCCTCCTTCCTCTCTTTAGTTTTTCCTCTGGTCACTTGAGATCTTAATTTATTAGAAGTATGAGGTTTCTGGGGTTGGCATAAGACTCTGGTTTTGTAACCACGCAGGAGGGGTCTTGTTGGTGCTGGACTTCACTTTGATGGATTGGATGTACTGGCTTCTATGGATCTCACTCTGCCTTATCGATCCTTCCCTCCTTCCTCTCTTTAGTTTTTCCTCTGGGCTCTTGAGATCTCGCTAAATTTGCTGGAATTTAGAGGCTTCCGGGGTTGGCGTAAGACTTTGATTTTGTAATCATGGGGAAGGCAGGAAGTGTTTGGTCGGTGCTGGATTTCACTTTGATTTACCTTTCTTTTCTCTTTATTTCTTTTTTTTTCTGACCTTTTCTCTGGTCTCCTGACCATTTAAACCTCACGACTCTGGCAAGATTCTGAAGTACCTGGTTAAGGCGAAGGGTAATGGGATATTTATAAGGTTTTAGGTGAATGAATGAGTATAAATTTATACGTATTTGCACGCACGCACACGCACGCACGCGCACGCACGCAAACGCACACACGCAAACGCACGCACGCACGCAAACGCACGCACGCAAACGCACGCACACATACACACAAAAAAAAACAAAAACAAAAAAAAAAAAAAAAAACTTTCGATTACTTTGCATCTTAAACATCTTAAGATGAAACACACCAAGTTTGAAGACAGTCGGATAAATTTTGTAGGAGGGGTTCGTTAAAATATGACCCCTGAAAAAGGCCACAAAAAATGGCAACAAATCCCATCATAAATCAAAATGGCGGACTTCCTGTTTGGTTTAACACATGGTTCCAAGAGACTTTTTTGTACATCGTGGGCTCTTATGTATGCCTGCAAATTATCATAGCGCTAGGTGAAACATACAACCGGGAATGCTTCGTTAAACGGGAGTTTTTTTTAGCTCAAAATGTGATGCCCGGCCCCTGGGGGACTTCCTGTTGGGTTTAGCACATGGCACCAAGAGACTTTTTTTGTACATCCTGGGCTGTTACACATGTCTACAATTTTTCGTCGCTCTAGCTGCTTCGTACAACTGGGAATGCTTCATTAAGAAGGATTTTTTTTCCTTTGCAAAAAGTGCATGCCACGACAACAGCGTGTGACGAAATAAAAAACTTTCAATAACTTTTCATTTTCAACATCTTAAGATGAATCACACCAAGTTTGAAGATGATATGATAAACTCTGTAGGAGGAGTTTGTTAAAATATGACCCCTATGAAATGGCCAAAAAAAATGGCAACACATTCCAAAGTAAATCAAAATGGCGGACGTCCTGTTAGGTTTAGCATATGGTTCAAAAAGAGTTTTTTTGTACCTCGAGGGCTGTTATATACCTCTACAAATTTTGGTAACTCTAGGTGAAACGTACAGCCGGGTATGCTTTGTTAAAGAGGAGTTTTTTATCTCAAAATGTGATGCCCGGCCCCTGGGGGACTTCCTGTTGGGTTTAGCACAGGGCACCAAGAGACTTTTTTGTACATCTTGGGCTGTTACATATGTCTACAAATTTTCGTAGCTCTAGCTGCTTCGTACAAATGGGAATGCTTCTTTAAGGATATTTTTTTTCCTTTGCAAACAGTGCATGCCATGACAACAGCGTGCGACGAAATAAAAAGCTTTCAATAACTTTTCATCTTCAACATCTTAAGATGAATCACACCAAGTTTGAAGATGATCGGATAAACACTGTAGGAGGAGTTCGTTAAAATAAGACCCCAATGAAATGGCCAAAAAAATGGCAACACGTTCCAAAATAAATCAAAATGGTGGACTTCCTGTTAGGTTTAGCATATGGTTCAAAAAGAGTTTTTTGTAGGTCATAGCCTGTTACATATGTGTACCAATTTTCGTAGCTCTAGATTAAACGTACAACCGGCAATGCTTCGTGAAGTAAGAATTTTTTAACTCTAAATTTGATGCGCCGCCGCCGTCATATAGTATATCAAAAACTTTTCATTTTTCACAATGATGTTGTCCCAGGTGTTGAGATGGTACATCCCAAGTTTGAAGTCAATCGGGTTAACCGTGTAGGAGAAGCGGGCAAAAGTATGACCCCTGTAAATGTGCAAAAATGGGCCAAAATTGGACATTCAAATACTCATACCTCACTTCCTGTCTATTTTAGGGTACACATAACAAAGAGGTTTTTGTTCATCTGGATGTGCTACAGGTGCCACACAATTTTCATAGCGATATGACAATCGTAGCGGGACAGGGATCCGTTAAACCTATGTAGGTGGCGCTACAGAGCCATTTTTCTGTTATCATGTATGGCGACTTTAAAATATCAAATTTTTCGCCAGGCCCGATCTGCGTGTAAAGTTTGGTGAGTTTTCGTTCATGTTTAGTGCCTAAAAAATGTGGTTGTTTGCGGAAAAGAATAATAACAAAGAAAAAGAAGAAGAAGAATAACTAGAGCTGCGAGCAGCTATAAAGGGCCCTCGCAACCCGGGCCACGTTGGGGTATTTGCACGTCGGGGTACTGGCATGTTGGGGTACTGTCAAATAGGAAACCATCTAAATTTTAAACGTTTCTGCCATGCTTTGTGTTTGTAAAGTTTCATGGAAAGGCCAAAAATGATGCACAATTAACAAAATAAAATCAAAATGGATTGGCACATGGCTATATAGAATATTTTTTGAATATATTAGGCATGCCTGCCAATATTCACACATCTAGCTGAATCATATAATCGGAAAGACTTCATAAAAATGTCTAGAGGGCGCTATTGAAGCATTTATTGCAAATTTGATAAGAAATCTCTAAAATATTCATGCTTATGACAAGCCTGATGTGTGTGTAAAGTTTCATGAGTTTTTGCACATGTTTAGACCCAAAAAAAAAAAGCAGCATTTTACTTGGCAAACAATCCATCGCCATGAAACAGCGTGCGACAAAATAAATAACTTTCGATAACTTTGTATCTTAAACATCTTAAGATGAAGCACACCAAGTTTGAAGACAGTCGGATAAATTTTGTAGGAGGAGTTCGTTAAAAATGACCCCTAAAAAAGGCCACAAAAAATGGCTACAAATCCCAACGTAAATCAAAATGGCGGACTTCCTGTTTGGTTTAGCAGATGGTTCCAAGAGACTTTTTTGTACATCGTGGGCTCTTATGTATGCCTCTAAATTATCATAGCGCTAGGTGAAACGTACAACCGGGAATGCTTCGTTAAAGAGGAGTTTTTTACCTCAAAATGTGATGACCGGCCCCTACGGGACTTCCTGTTGGGTTTAGCACATGGCACCAAGAGACTTTTTTGTACATCGTGGGCTGTTAAATTTGTCTCCAAATTTTCGTAGCTCTAGCTGCTTCGTACAACTGGGAATGCTTCATTAAGAGGGAATTTTTTCCTTTGCAAACTGTGCATGCCACGGCAACAGCATGCGACAAAATCAAAAGCTTTCAATAACTTTTCATCTTCAACATTTTAAGATGAATCACACCAAGTTTGGAGATGATCGGATAAACTCTGTAGGAGGAGTTCGTTAAAATAAGACCCCTATGAAATGGCCCAAAAAATGGCAACACGTTCCAAAGTAAATCAAAATGGCGGACTTCCTGTTCGGTTTAGCATATGGTTCAAGAAAGAGTTTTTTGTACCTTGAGGGCTGTTACATATGTCTTCAAATGTTGGTAACTCTAGGTGAAATGTACAGCTGGAATGCTTCATTAAATAAGAATTTTGAAACACAAAATTTGATGCCTCGCCTCTGGCGGACTTCCTGTTAAGTTTAGCATATGGCACCAACAGGCTTTTTTGTAGATCATAGTCTGTTACATATGTGTACC
This sequence comes from Festucalex cinctus, assembly GCF_051991245.1. NCBI lineage: Eukaryota > Metazoa > Chordata > Actinopteri > Syngnathiformes > Syngnathidae > Festucalex > Festucalex cinctus. Next base: position 30,738,703 of record NC_135416.1, on the reverse strand, counting down.
AATTTTCGTGGCTCTCAATTAAACGTACCACCGGCAATGCTTTGTTAAGTAAGAATTTTGAAACTGTAAATTTGATGCCCCGCCACCGTCATATAGTATGTCAAAAACTTTAGATTTTTTACCATGATGTTGTCCCAGGTGTTGAGATGGTACAGCCCAAGTTTGAAGTCAATCGGGTTAACCGTGTAGGAGAAGCGGGCAAAAGTATGACCCCTGTAAATGTGCAAAAATGGGCCAAAATTGGACATTCAAATACTCATACCTCACTTCCTGTCTATTTTAGGGTACACATATCAAAGAGGTTTTTGTTCATCTGGATGTGCTACAGGTGCCACACAATTTTCGTAGCCATAGGACAATCGTAGCGGGACAGGGATCCGTTAAACCTATGTAGGTGGCGCTACAGAGCCATTTTTCTGTTATCATGTATGGCGACTTTAAAATATCAAATTTTTCGCCAGGCCCGATCTGCGTGTAAAGTTTGGTGAGTTTTCGTTCATGTTTAGTGCCTCAAAAATGTGGTTGTTTGCGGAAAAGAATAATAACAAAGAAAAAGAAGAAGAAGAAGAAGAAGAACTAGAGCTGCGAGCAGCTATAAAGGGCCCTCGCAACCCGGACCACGTTGGGGTACTTGCACGTCGGGGTACTGGCACGTTGGGGTACTGTCAAATAGGACAAGGACCATCTAAAATGTTTTTGACAAGCCTTGTATGTGCAAAGTTTAATCAAAACGCAAAATATGGTGTGCAATTCCCAAAATAAATTCAAAATGGCGGACTTCCTTTTAGGTTTAGCATACGGCTACAGAATACTTTTTGTAGGTCTTAAGCTAATAGGTATGCCTCCCAGTTTTCACAAATCTAGGTCAAGTCATCTTTAGTTGTGTATCGCTTGAATCATACAATTGGAAATGCTCCATAAAAATGCATAGAGGGCGCTATTGAGCACAACGTTGGGTTACTTGCACGTCAGGGTACTGGCACGTTGGGGTACTGTTACATGGAACAAGGACCATTTAAAATGTTAGTTTTTTCCATGCCTTGTCTGTGCAAAGTTTAATGAAAGAGGCCAAAAATGATGTATAATTCCCAAAATAAAATCAAAATAGCGGACTTCCTCTTTGGTTTGGCAAATGGCTACATAAAACTTTTTTGTAGGTATTAGGCTGATAGGGGTCTGTCCTAATTTTCACAAATCTAGCAGAATCATACAATCGGAAATACTTCATAAAAATGTCTAGAGGGCGCTATTTATTGCAAATTGCACAATAAATCTCTAAAAATTCATGTTCATGACAAGTCTGATGTGTTTGCAAAGTTTCATAAGTTTTCACACATGTATAGATAAAAAAACAAAGCAGCACTTCACTTGGCAAACTGCATCGCTATAGCAGCAGCGTGCGACAAAATAAAAAACTTTTGATAACTTTGCATCTTAAACATCTTAAGATGAAACACACCAAGTTTGAAGACGGTCGGATGAACTTTGTACGAGGAGTTCGTTAAAATATGACAACTGAAAAAGGCCACAAAAAATGGCAACAAATCCCATCGTAAATCAAAATGGCAGACTTCCTGTTTGGTTTATCACATGGTTCCAAGAGACTTTTTTGTACATCGTGGGCTCTTATGTATGCCTGCAAATTATCATCGCGCTAGGTGAAACGTACAACCGGGAATGCTTCGTTAAAGAGGAGTTTTCTAGCTCAAAATGTGATGCCCGGCCCCTGGGGGACTTCCTGTTGGGTTTAGCACATGGCACCAAGAGACTTTTTTGTACACTGTGGGCTGTTACATATGTCTACAATTTTTTGTAGCTCTAGCTACTTCGTACAACTGGGAATGCTTCATTAAAAGGGATTTTTTTCCTTTGCAAAAAGTGCATGCCACGACAACAGCGTGCGACGAAATAAAGAGCTTTCAATAACTTTTCATCCTCAACATCTTAAGATGAGTCACACCAAGTTTGAAGATGATCGGATAAACTCTGTAGGAGGAGTTCGTTAAAATATGACCCCTATGAAATGGCAACACATTCCAAAGTAAATAAAAATGGCGGACATCCTGTTAGGTTTAGCATATGGTTCAAAAAGAGTTTTTTGTACCTCGAGGGCTGTTATATACCTCTACAAATTTTGGTAACTCTAGGTGAAACGTACAGCCGGGTATGCTTTGTTAAAGAGGAGTTTTTTAGCTTAAAATGTGATGCCCGGCCCCTGGGGGACTTCCTGTTGGGTTTAGCACAGGGCACCAAGAGACTTTTTTGTACATCTTGGGCTGTTACATATGTCTACAAATTTTCGTAGCTCTAGCTGCTTCGTACAACTGGCAATGCTTCTTTAAGGATATTTTTTTTCCTTTGCAAACAGTGCATGCCATGACAACAGCGTGCGACGAAATACAAAGCTTTCAATAACTTTTCATCTTCAACATCTTAAGATGAATCACACCAAGTTTGAAGATGATCGGATAAACACTGTAGGAGGAGTTCGTTAAAATAAGACCCCAATGAAATGGCCAAAAAAATGGCAACACGTTCCAAAATAAATCAAAATGGCGGACTTCCTGTGAGGTTTAGCATATGGTTCAAAAAGAGTTTTTTGTAGGTCATAGCCTGTTACATATGTGTACAAATTTTCGTAGCTCTAGATTAAACGTACAACCGGCAATGCTTCATGAAGTAAGAATTTTTAAACTCTAAATTTGATGCGTCGCCGACGTCATATAGTATATCAAAAACTTTAGATTTTTTACAATGATGTTGTCCCAGGTGTTGAGATGGTCCATCCCAAGTTTGAAGTTAATCGGGTTAACCGTGTAGGAGAAGCGGGCAAAAGTATGACCCCTGTAAATGTGCAAAACTGGGCCAAAATTGGACAGTCAGATGATCATACCTCACTTTCTGTCTATTTTAGGGTACACACATCAAAGAGGTTTTTGTTCATCTGGATGTGCTACGGGTGCCACACAATTTTCGTCGCCATAGGACAATCGTAGCGGGACAGGGATCCGTTTAACCTATGTAGGTGGCGCTATGGAGCCATTTTTCTGTTATCATGTATGGCGACTTTAAAATATCAAATTTTTCGCCAGGCCTGATGTGCGTGTAAAGTTTGGTGAGTTTTCGTTCACGTTTAGCGTCTCAAAAATGCGATTGTTTGCGGAGAAGAATAATAATAAGAATAATAATAATAAGAAGAATTCCTACAAAAACAATAGGGCCTCGCAGCGGCACCGCCGCCGCCGCTGCTCGGGCCCTAACTAGAGCTGCGAGCAGCTATAAAGGGCCCTCGCAGCCCGGGCCACGTTGGAGTCCTTGCACGTTGGGGTACTTGCACGTTGGGGTACTGGCATATTGGAAGCAAAATTTCTTTGAAAATGGCATAATAAACGTTTACATGTAGAATATTTTTTTGCCAGTGTGTGTGTCAAGCTCAACGGGTTTTGGTGATTGTTAAGACCTGCAAAAATCAGCGTCCTTTTTTATTTTTAGGCAATGAGTTGCCCTGATTGGTATTTTTTTGTAAAAGTGTATATACACATCATCGCTCGTTGTACTCATTGCACAATGTTACTTTTATTGTCCAAAGGGGCAATCAAAAATGAATAAAACAAAATGGTAACGTACATACGTTTGGATCGGTGTGAAGCCAGTGAACAATTTGAGTGGTGGAAACTAAAAGAATATTCATAAATGACTTAGTTATCACACTTAGAATGAGTTTACATTTTTTGTACAAAATACCGTATGTGGGGTATTTTTTTTTTAATAATTATGCCTCAAGGGCTAGGTGGCGCTGTATTTATAACTGAATGTTGTCATCGAGATACCTTCAGACCTTGATTATAAGCATACTTGTCAAGTGTGGGATTTTTTTTGGAGCATGTACCGTGGAGTTATTAAGCATATCCTTCATTCACGATATTGCTTTTAATGTCCATAGAGGCTATCAAAAATAAATAAAAATATATATATGTTTGGATAAGTCTGATGCCAGTGAACATTTTGAGTGGTGGAAACTAAAAAAATATTCATAAATGACTTAGTTATCACACTTAGAATGAGTGTACATTTTTTGTACAAAATACCGTATGTGGGGTATTTTTTTTTTCATGCCTCAAGGGCTAGGTGGCGCTGCATATATAACAGAATGTTGTCATAGAGATAACTTCAGGCCTTGACGATAAACATACATGTCAAGTTTGGGATTTTTTGGAGCATGTACCGGGGAGTTATCAAGCATATCCTTTTTCATTGTGAAACACAAATTTTGATGCCCCGCCCTCATCATATAGTATTTCGAAAAGTCAAGATTTTTCCCCCTGTCGTTGGCTCAGGTCTTGACATGGTCCAGGCCAAGTCTTAACTCAGTCGGATGAAACGTGTAGGAGAAGTGGGCAAAAGTCTGCCCCCTGTGAATGTGCAAAAATCGTCAAAAATGGGACATTCAAAAATTCGTAGCTCACTTCCTGTTCATTTTAGCATATGGGTACAAGAGACGTTTTTGTAGGTCTTGGGCTCCCTCATACACCTAAAAATATTCGGCGTTTTTGCTTAAACGTACAACCGGGGCTGCTTCGTTAAAAATTTCGAGGGGGCGCTATTGAGTCATTTTTGTAAAAATAGCACAATCAACAATAAAATATTGCTCATTTTACCAGGCCAGATGTGTGTGCCAAGTTTCAGGAGTTTCTGTGCATGTTTAGACCCTCAAAACTGGCGTTGTTTTCTTGGCGAACAGCGCTTAGCCACGCCTACAGCAATTCGCGAAAACTCACAAACTTCGTGTTGTGACATCATGAAGGCCGAAACCCTCCTCTGAGCAAATATGAGGTAGGTCCAGTTAACGTGTTTGGAGAAAAACGTAGAAGAAAATTCGTAAGAAAAAAAATTGCCACTAGGTGGCGCTATCAGTTAGATGAAATGTAAGTTAGTAGATGTCTTTAGAGCTGGACTCTCATCAAATGTGTGAAATTTTGAGAAGATAGGATCATCTCGGTCAAGTTAATGCAGCTTTTATTTTCACGAAAAATCTTCAGATTTTGCGTCACCGTAGCGGCCACGCCCTTTGATGAAAAGTTACAATATTCGGTGTGGGGCATGATCAACATCTTAAGGCTTTTCTGACCAATTTTCAAATGGATCCCTTCAACAAGCTCAGCACAGTAGCTAAAAACGTAAAGTATGACATTTATTGTAACCACTAGGTGGCGCTATATGTATAACTGAATTTTGTCATATAGATGTTTTCAGGCTGTGACTATTACGTTGCCTGAGAAGTTTGAGATTTTTTGGAGCTTGAACATGGGAGTTATTAAGCATTTGCTCTTTCTGGACAAATGAAATTTTAAAGGGAATATTTGATGCTCCGCCCCCGTCGTATAGTATTTCGAAAAGGCAAGATGTTTTGCCCAGCTGTTCTCTTAGGTCTTGAGATGATAAATGCCAAGTTTGAAGTCAATTGGATGAAAAATTTTTGCAAAGGGGGAAAAAGCATGACCACAGTGAATGTGCCAAAATAGGCCAAAATTGGACATTAAAAAATTCATAGCTCACTTCCTGTACATTTTAGCTACATGGTCCCAATAGACTTTTTTGTGCGTCTCGGGGTGCTACACGTGCCTGCCAATTTTCGTTGCTCTAGCTCAAACGTGTCGGGCTTGGTTTTTATTTTTCTACGCTAGGGGGCGCTATAGAGCCGCGTTGTTATAACGACTTCATAATATCAAATTTTTCGCCGGACCTGAGGAGTGTGCAAAGTTTGGTGAGTTTTCGTGAATATTTAGGTACCCAAAATCGCGATTGTTTGCGGAGAATAAAGAAGAAGAAGAAGAAGAAGAAGAATAACTAGAGCTGCGAGCAGCTATAAAGGGCCCTCGCAGCCCGGGCCACGTTGGAGTCCTTGCACGTTGGGGTACTTGCACGTTAGGGTACTGGCACGTTGGGGTACTGGCACGTTGGGGTACTGGCATATTGGAAGCAAAATTTCTTTGAAAATGGCATAATAAACATTTACATGTAGAATATTTTTTTTGCCAGTGTGTGTCAAGCTCAACGGGTTTTGGTGATTGTTAAGACCTGCAAAAATCAGCGTCCTTTTTTATTTTTAGGCAATGAGTTGCCCTGATTGGTATTTTTTGTAAAAGTGTATATATACATCATCGCTCGTTGTACTCATTGCACAATGTTACTTTTATTGTCCAAAGGGGCAATCAAAAATGAATAAAACAAAATGGAAACGTACATAAGTTTGGATCGGTGTGAAGCCAGTGAACAATTTGAGTGGTGGAAACTAAAAGAATATTCAGAAATGACTTAGTCATCACACTTAGAATGAGTTAAAAAAATTTTGTACAAAATACCGTATGTGTTTTTTTTTTTTATATAAGCCTCAAGGGCTAGGTGGCGCTGTATTTATAACTGAATGTTGTCATCGAGATACCTTCAGGCCTTGATTATAAGCATACATGTCAAGTGTGGGATTTTTTTTGGAGCATGTACCGTGGAGTTATTAAGCATATCCTTCATTCACGATATTGCTTTTAATGTCCACAGAGGCCATCAAAAATAAATAAAAATATATATATGTTTGGATAAGTCTGATGCCAGTGAACATTTTGAGTGGTGGAAACTAAAAGAATATTCATAAATGACTTAGTTATCACACTTAGAATGAGTTTACATTTTTTGTACAAAATACCGTATGTGGGGTATTTTTTTTTTATGCCTCAAGGGCTAGGTGGCGCTGCATATATAACTGAATGTTGTCATAGAGATAGCTTCAGGCCTTGACGATAAACATACATGTCAAGTTTGGGATTTTTTGGAGCATGTACCGGGGAGTTATTAAGCATATCCTTTTTCAGTGCGAAACACAAATTTTGATGCCCCGCCTTCATCATATAGTATTTCGAAAGGTCAAGATTTTTCCCCCTGTCGTTGGCTCAGGTCTTGACATGGTCCAGGTCAAGTCTTAACTCAGTCAGATGAAACGTGTAGGAGAAGTGGGCAAAAGTCTGCCCCCTGTGAATGTGAAAAAATTGTCAAAAATGGGACATTCAAAAATTCGTAGCTCACTTCCTGTTCATTTTAGCATATGGGTCCATTAGACTTTTTTGTAGGTCTTGGGCTCCCTCATACACCTAAAAATATTCGTCGTTCTTGCTTAAACGTACAACCGGGGCTGCTTCGTTAAAAACTTCTAGGGGGCGCTATTGAGTCATTTTTGTAAAAATAGCACAATCAACAATAAAATATTGCTCATTTTACCAGGCCAGATGTGTGTGCCAAGTTTCATGAGTTTCTGTGCATGTTTAGACCCTCAAAACTGGCGTTGTTTTCTTGGCGAACAGCACTTAGCCACACCCACAGCAATTCGCGAAAACTCACAAACTTCGTGTTGTGACATCATGAAGGCCGAAACCCTCATCTGAGCAAATATGAGGTAGGTCCAGTTAACGTGTTTGGAGAAAAACGTAGAAGAAAATTCGTAAGAAAAAAAATTGCCACTAGGTGGCGCGATCAGTTAGATGAAATATAAGTTCATAGATGTCTTTAGGGCTGGACTCTAATCAAATGTGTGAAATTTTGAGAAGATAGGATCATCTCGGTCAAGTTAATGCAGCTTTTATTTTCACGAAAAATCTTCAGACTTTGCGTCACCGTAGCGGCCACGCCCTTTGGTGAAAAGTTACAATATTCGGTGTGGGGCATAATCAACATCTTAAGGCTTTTCTGACCAATTTTCAAATGGATCCCTTCAACAAGCTCAGCACAGTAGCTAAAAACGTAAAGTATGACATTTATTGTAACCACTAGGTGGCGCTATATGTATAACTGAATTTTATCATATAGATGTTTTCAGGCCGTGACTATTACGTTGCCTGAGAAGTTTGAGATTTTTTGGAGCTTGAACATGGGAGTTATTAAGCATTTGCTCTTTCTGGACAAATGAAATTTTAAAGGCAATATTTGATGCCCCGCCCCCGTCATATAGTATTTCAAAAAGGCAAGATGTTTTGCCCAGTTGTTCTCTCAGGTCTTGAGATGATAAATGCCAAGTTTGAAGTCAATTGGATGAAAAATGTTTGCAAAGGGGGAAAAAGCATGACCACAGTGAATGTGCCAAAATAGGCCAAAATTGGACATTAAAAAATTCATAGCTCACTTCCTGTACATTTTAGCTACATGGTCCCAATAGACTTTTTTGTGCGTCTCGGGGTGCTACACGTGTCTGCCAATTTTTGTTGCTCTAGCTCAAACGTGCCGGGCTTGGTTTTTATTTTTCTACGCTAGGGGGCGCTATCGAGTCGCATTGTTATAACGACTTCATAATATCAAATTTTTCGCCGGACCTGAGGAGTGTGCAAAGTTTGGTGAGTTTTCGTGAATATTTAGGTACCCAAAATCGCGATTGTTTGCGGAGAATAAAGAAGAAGAAGAAGAAGAAGAATAATAACTAGAGCTGCGAGCAGCTATAAAGGGCCCTCGCAGCCCGGGCCACATTGGGGTCCTTGCACGTTGGGGTACTTGCACGTTGGGGTACTGGCACGTTGGGGTACTGGCATATTGGAAGCAAAATTTCTTTGAAAATGGCATAATAAACGTTTACATGTAGAATATTTTTTTGCCAGTGTGTGTGTCAAGCTCAACGGGTTTTCGTGATTGTTAAGACCTGCAAAAATCAGCGTCCTTTTTTATTTTTAGGCAATGAGTTGCCCTGATTGGTATTTTTTTGTAAAAGTGTATATACACATCATCGCTCGTTGTACTCATTGCACAATGTTACTTTTATTGTCCAAAGGGGCAATCAAAAATGAATAAAACAAAATGGAAACGTACATACGTTTGGATCGGTGTGAAGCCAGTGAACAATTTGAGTGGTGGAAACTAAAAGAATATTCATAAATGACTTAGTTATCACACTTAGAATGATTGTACATTTTTTGTACAAAATACCGTATGTGGGGTATTTTTTTTTTTTTTTTTATATAAGCCTCAAGGGCTAGGTGGCGCTGTATTTATAACTGAATGTTGTCATAGAGATACCTTCAGGCCTTGATTATAAGCATACATGTCAAGTGTGGGATTTTTTTTGGAGCATGTACCGTGGAGTTATTAAGCATATCCTTCATTCACGATATTGCTTTTAATGTCCATAGAGGCTATCAAAAATAAATAAAAATATATATATGTTTGGATAAGTCTGATGCCAGTGAACATTTTGAGTGGTGGAAACTAAAAGAATATTCATAAATGACTTAGTTATCACACTTAGAATGAGTTTACATTTTTTGTACAAAATACCGTATGTGTGGTATTTTTTTTTCATGCCTCAAGGGCTAGGTGGCGCTGCATATATAACTGAATGTTGTCATAGAGATAACTTCAGGCCTTGACGATAAACATACATGTCAAGTTTGGGATTTTTTGGAGCATGTACCGGGGAGTTATCAAGCATATCATTTTTCATTGCGAAACACACATTTTGATGCCCCGCCCTCATCATATAATATTTCGAAAAGTCAAAATTTTTCCCCCTGTCGTTGGCTCAGGTCTTGACATGGTCCAGGCCAAGTCTTAACTCAGTCGGATGAAACGTATAGGAGAAGTGGGCAAAAGTCTGCCCCCTGTGAATGTGCAAAAATCGTCAAAAATGGGACATTCAAAAATTCGTAGCTCACTTCCTGTTCATTTTAGCATATGGGTACAAGAGACTTTTTTGTAGGTCTTGGGCTCCCTCATACACCTAAAAATATTCGTCGTTCTTGCTTAAACGTACAACCGGGGCTGCTTCGTTAAAAATTTCGAGGGGGCGCTATTGAGTCATTTTTTTGAAAATAGCACAATCAACAATAAAATATTGCTCATTTTACCAGGCCAGATGTGTGTGCCAAGTTTCAGGAGTTTCTGTGCATGTTTAGACCCTCAAAACTGGCGTTGTTTTCTTGGCGAACAGCGCTTAGCCACGCCCACAGCAATTCGCGAAAACTCACAAACTTCGTGTTGTGACATCATGAAGGCCGAAACCCTCATCTGAGCAAATATGAGGTAGGTCCAGTTAACGTGTTTGGAGAAAAACGTAGAAGAAAATTCGTAAGAAAAAAAATTGCCACTAGGTGGCGCTATCAGTTAGATGAAATGTAAGTTAGTAGATGTCTTTAGAGCTGGACTCTCATCAAATGTGTGAAATTTTGAGAAGATAGGATCATCTCGGTCAAGTTAATGCAGCTTTTATTGTCACGAAAAATCTTCAGATTTTTGCGTCACCGTAGCGGCCACGCCCTTTGGCGAAAAGTTACAATATTCGGTGTGGGGCATCATCAACATCTTAAGGCTTTTCTGACCAATTTTCAACTGGATCCCTTCAACGAGCTCAGCACAGTAGCTAAAAACGTAAAGTATGACATTTATTGTAACCACTAGGTGGCGCTATATGTAGAACTGAATTTTGTCATATAGATGTTTTCAGGCCGTGACTATTACGTTGCCTGAGAAGTTTGAGATTTTTGGGAGCTTGTACATGGGAGTTATTCAGCATTTGCTCTTTCTGGACAAATGAAATTTTAAAGGCAATATTTGATGCCCCGCCCCCGTCATATAGTATTTCGAAAAGGCAAGACTTTTTGCCCAGCTGTTCTCTTAGGTCTTGAAATGATAAATGCCAAGTTTGAAGTCAATTGGATGAAAAATGTTTGCAAAGGGGGAAAAAGCATGACCACAGTGAATGTGCCAAAATAGGCCAAAATTGGACATTAAAAAATTCATAGCTTACTTCCTGTACATTTTAGCTACATGGTCCCAATAGACTTTTTTGTGCGTCTCGGGGTGCTACACGTGCCTGCCAATTTTTGTTGCTCTAGCTCAAACGTGCCGGGCTTGGTTTTTATTTTTCTACGCTAGGGGGCGCTATCGAGTCGCATTGTTATGACGACTTAATAATATCAAATTTTTCGCCGGGCCTGAGGAGTGTGCAAAGTTCGGTGAGTTTTCGTGAATGTTTAGGTACCCAAAATCGCGATTGTTTGCGGAGAATAAAGAAGAAGAAGAAGAAGAAGAATAACTAGAGCTGCGAGCAGCTATAAAGGGCCCTCGCAGCCCGGGCCACGTTGGGGTCCTTGCACGTTGGGGTACTTGCACGTTAGGGTACTGGCACGTTGGGGTACAGGCATATTGGAAGCAAAATTTCTTTGAAAATGGCATAATAAACGTTTACATGTAGAATATTTTTTTTGCCAGTGTCTGTCAAGCTCAACGGGTTTTGGTGATTGTTAAGACCTGCAAAAATCAGCGTCCTTATTTATTTTTAGGCAATGAGTTGCCCTGATTGGTATTTTTTGTAAAAGTGTATATATACATCATCGCTCGTTGTACTCATTGCACAATGTTACTTTTATTGTCCAAAGGGGCAATCAAAAATGAATAAAACAAAATGGAAACGTACATACGTTTGGATCGGTGTGAAGCCAGTGAACAATTTGAGTGGTGGAAACTAAAAGAATATTCATAAATGACTTAGTTATAACACTTAGAATGAGTTTACATTTTTTGTACAAAATACCGTATGTGTTTTTTTTTTTTTATATAAGCCTCAAGGGCTAGGTGGCGCTGTATTTATAACTGAATGTTGTCATCGAGATACCTTCAGGCCTTGATTATAAGCATACATGTAAAGTGTGGGATTTTTTTTGGAGCATGTACCGTGGAGTTATTAAGCATATCCTTCATTCACGATATTGCTTTTAATGTCCACAGAGGCTATCAAAAATAAATAAAAATATATATATGTTTGGATAAGTCTGATGCCAGTGAACATTTTGAGTGGTGGAAACTAAAAGAATATTCATAAATGACTTAGTTATCACACTTAGAATGAGTTTACATTTTTTGTACAAAATACCGTATGTGGGGTATTTTTTTTTTATGCCTCAAGGGCTAGGTGACGCTGCACATATAACTGAATGTGTTCATTGAGATAGCTTCAGGCCTTGACGATAAACATACATGTCAAGTTTGGGATTTTTTGGAGCATGTACCGGGGAGTTATGAAGCATATCCTTTTTCAGTGCGAAACACAAAATTTGATGCCCCGCCTTCATCATATAGTATTTCGAAAAGTCAAGATTTTTCCCCCTGTCGTTGGCTCAGGTCTTGACATGGTCCAGGTCAAGTCTTAACTCAGTCAGATGAAACGTGTAGGAGAAGTGGGCAAAAGTCTGCCCCCTGTGAATGTGCAAAAATCGTCAAAAATGGGACATTCAAAAATTCCTAGCTCACTTCCTGTTCATTTTAGCATATGGGTCCAAGAGACTTTTTTGTAGGTCTTTGGCTCCCTCATACACCTAAAAATTTTCGTAGATCTTGCTTAAACGTACAATCGGGGCTACTTCGTTAAAAATTTCTAGGGGGCGCTATTGAGTCATTTTTGTAAAAATAGGACAATACATGATAAAATATTGCTCATTTTGCCAGGCCAGATATGTGTGCCAAGTTTCATGAGTTTCTGCGCATGTTTAGACCCTCAAAACTGGCGTTGTTTTCTTGGCGAACAGTGCTTAGCCACGCCCACAGCGATTCGCGAAAACTCACAAACTTCGTGTTGTGACATCATGAAAGCCGAATCCCTCATCTGAGCAAATATGAGGTAGGTCCAGTTCACGTGTTTGGAGAAAAAACGTAGAAGAAAATTCGTAAGAAAAAAAATTGCCACTAGTTGGCGCTATCAGTAAGATGAAATATAAGTTCATAGATGTCTTTAGGGCTGGACTCTCATCAAATGTGTGAAATTTTGAGAAGATAGGATCATCTCGGTCAAGTTCATGCAGCTTTTATTGTCACGAAAAATCTTTAGACTTTGCGGCACCGTAGCGGCCACGCCCTTTGGCGAAAAGTTACAATATTCGGTGTGGGGCATGATCAACATCTTAAGGCTTTTCTGACCAATTTTCAACTGGATCCCTTCAACGAGCTCAGCGCAGTAGCTAAAAACGTAAAGTATGACATTTATTGTTACCACTAGGTGGCGCTATATGTATAACTGAATTTTATCATATAGATGTTTTCAGGCCGTGACTATTACATTGCCTGAGAAGTTTGAGATTTTTTGGAGCTTGAACATGGGAGTTATTAAGCATTTGCTCTTTCTGGACAAATGAAATTTTAAAGGCAATATTTGATGCCCTGCCCCCGTCATATAGTATTTCAAAAAGGCAAGATGTTTTGCCCAGTTGTTCTCTCAGGTCTTGAGATGATAAATGCCAAGTTTGAAGTCAATTGGATGAAAAATGTTTGCAAAGGGGGAAAAACCATGACCACAGTGAATGTGCCAAAATAGGCCAAAATTGGACATTAAAAAATTCATAGCTCACTTCCTGTACATTTTAGCTACATGGTCCCAATAGACTTTTTTGTGCGTCTCGGGGTGCTACACGTGCCTGCCAATTTTTGTTGCTCTAGCTCAAACGTGCCGGGCTTGGTTTTTATTTTTCTACGCTAGGGGGCGCTATCGAGTCGCATTGTTATGACGACTTAATAATATCAAATTTTTCGCCGGGCCTGAGGAGTGTGCAAAGTTCGGTGAGTTTTCGTGAATGTTTAGGTACCCAAAATCGCGATCGTTTGCGGAGAATAAAGAAGAAGAAGAAGAAGAAGAATAATAACTAGAGCTGCGAGCAGCTATAAAGGGCCCTCGCAGCCCGGGCCACGTTGGGGTCCTTGCACGTTGGGGTACTTGCACGTTAGGGTACTGGCACGTTGGGGTACTGGCATATTGGAAGCAAAATTTCTTTGAAAATGGCAGAATAAACGTTTACATGTAGAATATTTTTTTTGCCAGTGTGTGTCAAGCTCAACGGGTTTTGGTGATTGTTAAGACCTGCAAAAATCAGCGTCCTTTTTTATTTTTAGGCAATGAGTTGCCCTGATTGGTATTTTTTGTAAAAGTGTATATATACATCATCGCTCGTTGTACTCATTGCACAATGTTACTTTTATTGTCCAAAGGGGCAATCAAAAATGAATAAAACAAAATGGAAACGTACATACGTTTGGATCGGTGTGAAGCCAGTGAACAATTTGAGTGGTGGAAACTAAAAGAATATTCATAAATGACTTAGTCATCACACTTAGAATGAGTTTACATTTTTTTGTGCAAAATACCGTATGTGGGTTTTTTTTTTTATATAAGCCTCAAGGGCGAGGTGGCGCTGTATTTATAACTGAATGTTGTCATCGAGATACCTTCAGGCCTTGATTATAAGCATACATGTCAAGTGTGGGATTTTTTGGAGCATGTACCGGGGAGTTATTAAGCATATCCTTCATTCACGATATTGCTTTTAATGTCCACAGAGGCTATCAAAAATAAATAAAAATATATATATGTTTGGATAAGTCTGATGCCAGTGAACATTTTGAGTGGTGGAAACTAAAAGAATATTCATAAATGACTTCGTTATCACACTTAGAATGAGTTTACATTTTATGTGGGGTATTTATTTATTTTTTTTATGCCTCAAGGGCTAGGTGGCGCTGCATATATAACTGAATGTTGTCATAGAGATAGCTTCAGGCCTTGACGATAAACATACATGTCAAGTTTGGGATTTTTTGGAGCATGTACCGGGGAGTTATTAAGCATATCCTTTTTCAGTGCGAAACACAAATTTTGATGCCCCGCCTTCATCATATAGTATTTCGAAAGGTCAAGATTTTTCCCCCTGTCGTTGGCTCAGGTCTTGACATGGCCCAGGTCAAGTCTTAACTCAGTCAGATGAAACGTGTAGGAGAAGTGGGCAAAAGTCTGCCCCCTGTGAATGTGCAAAAATTGTCAAAAATGGGACATCAAAAATTCGTAGCTCAATTCCTGTTCAATTTAGCATATGGGTCCAAGAGACTTTTTTGTAGGACTTGGGCTCCCTCATACATCTAAAAATATTTGTCGTTCTTGCTTAAACGTACAACCGGGGCTGCTTCGTTAAAAACTTCTAGGGGGCGCTATTGAGTCATTTTTGTAAAAATAGCACAATCAACAATAAAATATGGCTCATTTTACCAGGCCAGATGTGTGTGCCAAGTTTCATGAGTTTCTGTGCATGTTTAGACCCTCAAAACTGGCGTTGTTTTCTTGGCGAACAGCGCTTAGCCACACCCACAGCAATTCGCGAAAACTCACAAACTTCGTGTTGTGACATCATGAAGGCCGAAACCCTCATCTGAGCAAATATGAGGTAGGTCCAGTTAACGTGTTTGGAGAAAAACGTAGAAGAAAATTCGTAAGAAAAAAAATTGCCACTAGGTGGCGCTATCAGTTAGATGAAATATAAGTCAGTAGATGTCTTTAGGGCTGGACTCTCATCAAATGTGTGAAATTTTGAGAAGATAGGATCATCTCGGTCAAGTTAATGCAGCTTTTATTTTCACGAAAAAGCTTCAGACTTTGCGTCACCGTAGCGGCCACGCCCTTTGGCGAAAAGTTACAATATTCGGTGTGGGGCATGATCAACATCTTAAGGCTTTTCTGACCAATTTTCAAATGGATCCCTTCAACAAACTCAGCACAGTAGCTAAAAACGTAAAGTATGACATTTATTGTAACCACTAGGTGGCGCTATATGTATAACTGAATTTTATCATATAGATGTTTTCAGGCCGTGACTATTACGTTGCCTGAGAAGTTTGAGATTTTTTGGAGCTTGAACATGGGAGTTATTAAGCATTTGCTCTTTCTGGACAAATGAAATTTTAAAGGCAATATTTGATGCCCCGCCCCCGTCATATAGTATTTCGAAAAGGCAAGACTTTTTGCCCAGCTGTTCTCTTAGGTCTTGAGATGATAAATGCCAAGTTTGAAGTCAATGGGATGAAAAATGTTTGCATAGGGGGAAAAAGCATGACCACAGTGAATGTGCCAAAATAGGCCAAAATTGGACATTAAAAAATTCATAGCTCATTTCCTGTACATTTTAGCTACATGGTCCCAATAGACTTTTTTGTGCATCTCGGGGTGCTACACGTGCCTGCCCATTTTCGTTGCTCCAGCTCAAACGTGCCGGGCTTGGCTTTTATTTTTCTACGCTAGGGGGCGCTATAGAGTCGCGTTGGTATGACGACTTCATAAT
This sequence comes from Festucalex cinctus, assembly GCF_051991245.1. NCBI lineage: Eukaryota > Metazoa > Chordata > Actinopteri > Syngnathiformes > Syngnathidae > Festucalex > Festucalex cinctus. The sequence goes on along the minus strand of NC_135416.1, from coordinate 30,722,585 downwards.
ATCAAATTTTTCGCCGGGCCTGAGGAGTGTGCAAAGTTCGGTGAGTTTTCGTGAATGTTTAGGTACCCAAAATCGGGATCGTTTGCGGAGAATAAAGAAGAAGAAGAAGAAGAAGAAGAAGAAGAATAATAATAATAATAATAATTTTTACAAAAACAATAGGGACCTCGCAGCGGTCGCTGCTCGGGCCCTAATAATAATTTTTACAAAAACAATAGGGACCTCGCAGCGGTCGCTGCTCGGGCCCTAACTAGAGCTGCGAGCAGCTATAAAGGGCCCTCGCAGCCCGGGCCACGTTGGGGTCCTTGCACGTTGGGGTACTTGCACGTTGGGGTACTGGCACATTCGGGTACTGGCATATTGGAAGCAAAATTTCTTTGAAAATGGCATAATAAACGTTTACATGTAGAATATTTTTTTTGCCAGTGTGTGTATCAAGCTCAACGGGTTTTGGTGATTGTTAAGACCTGCAAAAATCAGCGTCCTTTTTTATTATTAGGCAATGAGTTGCCCTGATTGGTATTTTTTTGTAAAAGTGTATATACACATCATCGCTCGTTGTACTCATTGCACAATGTTACTTTTATTGTCCAAAGGGGCAATCAAAAATGAATAAAACAAAATGGAAACGTACATATGTTTGGATAAGTCTGATGCCAGTGAACATTTTGAGTGGTGGAAACTAAAAAAATATTCATAAATGACTTAGTTATCACACTTAGAATGAGTGTACATTTTTTGTACAAAATACCGTATGTGGGGTATTTTTTTTTCATGCCTCAAGGGCTAGGTGGCGCTGCATATATAACTGAATGTTGTCATAGAGATAACTTCAGGCCTTGACGATAAACATACATGTCAAGTTTGGGATTTTTTGGAGCATGTACCGGGGAGTTATCAAGCATATCCTTTTTCATTGCGAAACACAAATTTTGATGCCCCGCCCTCATCATATAGTATTTTGAAAAGTCAAAAATTTTCCCCCTGTCGTTGGCTCAGGTCTTGACATGGTCCAGGCCAAGTCTTAACTCAGTCGGATGAAACGTGTAGGAGAAGTGGGCAAAAGTCTGCCCCCTGTGAATGTGCAAAAATCGTCAAAAATGGGACATTCAAAAATTCGTAGCTCACTTCCTGTTCATTTTAGCATATGGGTACAAGAGACGTTTTTGTAGGTCTTGGGCTCCCTCATACACCTAAAAATATTCGGCGTTTTTGCTTAAACGTACAACCGGGGCTGCTTCGTTAAAAATTTCGAGGGGGCGCTATTGAGTCATTTTTGTAAAAATAGCACAATCAACAATAAAATATTGTTCATTTTACCAGGCCAGATGTGTGTGCCAAGTTTCAGGAGTTTCTGTGCATGTTTAGACCCTCAAAACTGGCGTTGTTTTCTTGGCGAACAGCGCTTAGCCACGCCTACAGCAATTCGCGAAAACTCACAAACTTCGTGTTGTGACATCATGAAGGCCGAAACCCTCCTCTGAGCAAATATGAGGTAGGTCCAGTTAACGTGTTTGGAGAAAAACGTAGAAGAAAATTCGTAAGAAAAAAAATTGCCACTAGGTGGCGCTATCAGTTAGATGAAATGTAAGTTAGTAGATGTCTTTAGAGCTGGACTCTCATCAAATGTGTGAAATTTTGAGAAGATAGGATCATCTCGGTCAAGTTAATGCAGCTTTTATTTTCACGAAAAATCTTCAGATTTTGCGTCACCGTAGCGGCCACGCCCTTTGATGAAAAGTTACAATATTCGGTGTGGGGCATGATCAACATCTTAAGGCTTTTCTGACCAATTTTCAAATGGATCCCTTCAACAAGCTCAGCACAGTAGCTAAAAACGTAAAGTATGACATTTATTGTAACCACTAGGTGGCGCTATATGTATAACTGAATTTTGTCATATAGATGTTTTCAGGCTGTGACTATTACGTTGCCTGAGAAGTTTGAGATTTTTTGGAGCTTCAACATGGGAGTTATTAAGCATTTGCTCTTTCTGGACAAATGAAATTTTAAAGGCAATATTTGATGCTCCGCCCCCGTCGTATAGTATTTCGAAAAGGCAAGATGTTTTGCCCAGCTGTTCTCTTAGGTCTTGAGATGATAAATGCCAAGTTTGAAGTCAATTGGATGAAAAATGTTTGCAAAGGGGGAAAAAGCATGACCACAGTGAATGTGCCAAAATAGGCCAAAATTGGACATTAAAAAATTCATAGCTCACTTCCTGTACATTTTAGCTACATGGTCCCAATAGACTTTTTTGTGCGTCTCGGGGTGCTACACGTGCCTGCCAATTTTCGTTGCTCTAGCTCAAACGTGTCGGGCTTGGTTTTTATTTTTCTACGCTAGGGGGCGCTATAGAGCCGCGTTGTTATAACGACTTCATAATATCAAATTTTTCGCCGGACCTGAGGAGTGTGCAAAGTTTGGTGAGTTTTCGTGAATATTTAGGTACCCAAAATCGCGATTGTTTGCGGAGAATAAAGAAGAAGAAGAATAAGAAGAACTAGAGCTGCGAGCAGCTATAAAGGGCCCTCGCAGCCCGGGCCACGTTGGGGTACTTGCACGTTGGGGTACTTGCACGTTGGGGTACTGGCACGTTGGGGTACTGGCAAGTTTAGGTAAGGCACATTGGAAGCAGAATTTCTTTGAAAATGGCATGATAAACCTTGACATGTGGATTTTTTTTTTTTGTAAAAATAGCGTTAAGTTGGTGTATTTTTTTTTATGCCTCTAGGGCTAGGTGGCGCTGTATATATAATGGAATGTTGTCATAGGGATACCTTCAAGCCTTGACTCTAAACATACATGTCAAGTGTGGGATTTTTTTGGAGCATGTACCGTGGAGTTATTAAGCATATCCTTCATTCACGATATTGCTTTTAATGTCCATTAGAGGCTATCAAAAATAAATAAAAAAGTACATGTTTGGATAAGTCTAATGCCAGTGAACATTTTGAGTGGTGGAAAGTAAAAGAATATTCATAAATGACTTAGTTATCACACTTAGAATGAGTTTACATTTTTTGTACAAAATACCGTATGTGGGGTATTTTTTTGTTTTGCCTCAAGGGCGAGGTGGCGCTGCATATATAACTGAATGTTGTCATAGAGATACCTTCAGGCCTTGACGATAAACATACATGTCAAGTTTGGGATTTTTTGGAGCATGTATCGGGGAGTTATTAAGCATATCCTTTTTCAGTGCGAAACACAAATTTTGATGCCCCGCGCTCATCATATAGTATTTCCAAAAGTCAAGATTTTTCCGTCTGTTGTTGGCTCAGGTCTTGGCATGGTCCAGGTCAAGTCATAAGTCAGTCGGATAAAACATGTAGGAGAAGTGGGCAAAAGTATGCCCCCTGAAAATGTGCAAAAATCGTCAAAAATGGGACATTCAAAAATTCGTACCTCACTTCCTGTTCATTTTAGCATATGGGTCCAAGAGACTTTTTTGTAGGTCTTTGGCTCCGTCATACACGTAAAAATTTTCGTAGATCTTGCTTAAACGTAGAATCGGGGCTGCTTCGTTAAAAATTTCTAGGGGGCGCTATTGAGTCATTTTTGTAAAAATAGTACAATCAACAATAAAATATTGTTCATTTTACCAGGCCAGATGTGTGTGCCAAGTTTCATGAGTTTCTGCGCATGTTTAGACCCTCAAAACTGGCGTTGTTTTCTTGGCGAACAGTGCTTAGCCACGCCCACAGCGATTCGCGAAAACTCACAAACTTCGTGTTGTGACATCATGAAGGCCGAAACCCTCATCTGAGCAAATATGAGGTTGGTCCAGTTAACGTGTTTGGAGAAAAATGTACAAGAAAATTCGTAAGAAAAAAAATTGCCACTAGGTGGCGCTATCAGTAAGATGAAATATAAGTTCGTAGATGTCTTAAGGGCTGGACTCTCATCAAATGTGTGAAATTTTGAGAAGATAGGATCATCTCGGTCAAGTTCATGCAGCTTTTATTGTCACGAAAAATTTTCGGACTTTGCGTCACCGTAGCGGCCACGCCCTTTGGCGAAAAGTTACAATATTCGGTGTGGGGCATGATCAACATCTTAAGGCTTTTCTGACCAATTTTCAACTGGATCCCTTCAACGAGCTCGGCACAGTAGCTAAAAACGTAAAGTATGACATTTATTGTTACCACTAGGTGGCGCTATATGTATAACTGAATTTTATCATATAGATGCTTTCAGGCCGTGACTATTACGTTGCCTGAGAAGTTTGAGATTTTTTGGAGCTTGAACATGGGAGTTATCACACTTAGAATGAGTTGACATTTTTTGTACAAAATACCGTATGTGGGGTATTTTTTTTTCACGCCTGAAGGGCTAGGTGGCGCTGCATATATAACTGAAATTTGTCATAGAGATACCTTCAGGCTTTGACTATAAACATACATGTCAAGTTTGGGATTTTTTGGAGCATGTACCGGGGAGTTATTAAGCATATCCTTTTTCAGTGCGAAACACAAAATTTGATGCCCCGCCCTCATCATATAGTATTTCCAAAAGTCAAGATTTTTCTGCCTGTAGTTGGCTCAGGTCTTGACATGGTCCAGGTCAAGTCTAAAGTCAGTCGGATGAAATGTGTAGGAGAAGTGGGCAAAAGTATGCCCCCTGAAAATGTGCAAAAATCGTCAAAAATGGGACATTCAAAAATTCATAGCTCACTTCCTGTTCATTTTAGCACATGGGTCCAAGAGACTTTTTTGTAGGTCTTGGACTCCCTCATACACCTAAAAATTTTCGTAGATCTTGCTTAAACGTACAATCGGGGCTGCTTCGTTAAAAATTTCTAGGGGGCGCTATTGAGTCATTTTTGTAAAAATAGGACAATACATGATAAAATATTGCTCATTTTGCCAGGCCAGATGTGTGTGCCAAGTTTCATGAGTTTCTGCGCATGTTTAGACCATCAAAACTAGCGTTGTTTTCTTGGCGAACAGTGCTTAGCCACGCCCACAGCGATTCGCGAAAACTCACAAACTTCGTGTTGTGACATCATGAAGGCCGAAACCCCCATCTGAGCAAATATGAGGTTGGTCCAGTTAACGTGTTTGGAGAAAAATGTACAAGAAAATTCGTAAGAAAAAAAATTGCCACTAGGTGGCGCTATCAGTTAGATGAAATATAAGTTCGTAGATGTCTTTAGGGCTGGACTCTCATCAAATGTGTGAAATTTTGAGAAGATAGGATCATCTCGGTCAAGTTCATGCAGCTTTTATTGTCACGAAAAATCTTCAGATTTTGCGTCACCGTAGCGGCCACGCCCTTTGGCGAAAAGTTACAATATTCGGTGTGGGGCATCATCAACATCTTAAGGCTTTTCTGACCAATTTTCAACTGGATCCCTTCAACGAGCTCAGCACAGTAGCTAAAAACGTAAAGTATGACATTTATTGTAACCACTAGGTGGCGCTATATGTATAACTGAATTTTTTCATATAGGTGTTTTCAGGCCGTGACTATTACGTTGCCTGAGAAGTTTGAGATTTTTTGGAGCTTGTACATGGGAGTTATTCAGCATTTGCTCTTTCTGGACAAATGAAATTTTAAAGGCAATATTTGATGCCCCGCCCCCGTCATATAGTATTTCGAAAACGCAAGATTTTTTGCCTAGTTTTTCTCTTAAGTCTTGAGATGATAAATGCCAAGTTTAAAGTCAATGGGATGAAAAATGTTTGCATAGGGGGAAAAAGCATGACCACAGTGAATGTGCCAAAATAGGCCAAAATTGGACATTAAAAAATTCATAGCTCACTTCCTGTACATTTTAGGAAATGGCTTCCACTGACTTTTTTGTGCGTCTCGTAGTGCTACACGTGCCTGCCAATTTTCGTAGCTCTAGCTCAAACGGACCGGGATTGGTTTTTATTTTTCTACGCTAGGTGGCGCTATAGAGTCGCGTTGTTATGACAACTACATAATATCAAATTTTTCGCCGGGCCCGAAGAGACTGCAAAGTTTGGTGAGTTTTCGTAAATGTTTAGGCCCTCAAAAATGCGATCGTTTACGGAGAAGAAGAAGAATAATAATAATAATTCTTACAAAAACAAGAGGGACCTCGCAGCGGTCGCTGCTCGGGCCCTAATAATAATAACTAGAGCTGCGAGCAGCTATAAAGGGCCCTCGCAGCCCGGGCCACGTTGGGGTCCTTGCACGTTGGGGTACTTGCACGTTGGGGTACTGGCACGTTGGGGTACTGGCATATTGGAAGCAAAATTTCTTTGAAAATGGCATAATAAACGTTTACATGTAGAATATTTTTTTGCCAGTGTGTGTGTCAAGCTCAACGGGTTTTGGTGATTGTTAAGACCTGCAAAAATCAGCGTCCTTTTTTATTTTTAGGCAATGAGTTGCCCTGATTGGTATTTTTTTGTAAAAGTGTATATACACATCATCGCTCGTTGTACTCATTGCACAATGTTACTTTTATTGTCCAAAGGGGCAATCAAAAATGAATAAAACAAAATGGAAACGTACATACGTTTGGATCGGTGTGAAGCCAGTGAACAATTTGAGTGGTGGAAACTAAAAGAATATTCATAAATGACTTAGTTATCACACTTAGAATGAGTGTAAATTTTTTGTACAAAATACCGTATGTGGGGTATTTATTTATTTTTTTATATAAGCCTCAAGGGCTAGGTGGCGCTGTATTTATAACTGAATGTTGTCATAGAGATACCTTCAGGCCTTGATTATAAGCATACATGTCAAGTGTGGGATTTTTTTTTGGAGCATGTACCGTGGAGTTATTAAGCATATCCTTCATTCACGATATTGCTTTTAATGTCCATAGAGGCTATCAAAAATAAATAAAAATATATATATGTTTGGATAAGTCTGATGCCAGTGAACATTTTGAGTGGTGGAAACTAAAAAAATATTCATAAATGACTTAGTTATCACACTTAGAATGAGTGTACATTTTTTGTACAAAATACCGTATGTGGGGTATTTTTTTTTCATGCCTCAAGGGCTAGGTGGCGCTGCATATATAACTGAATGTTGTCATAGAGATAACTTCAGGCCTTGACGATAAACATACATGTCAAGTTTGGGATTTTTTGGAGCATGTACCGGGGAGTTATCAAGCATATCCTTTTTCATTGTGAAACACAAATTTTGATGCCCCGCCCTCATCATATAGTATTTCGAAAAGTCTAAATTTTTCCCCCTGTCGTTGGCTCAGGTCTTGACATGGTCCAGGCCAAGTCTTAACTCAGTCGGATGAAACGTGTAGGAGAAGTGGGCAAAAGTCTGCCCCCTGTGAATGTGCAAAAATCGTCAAAAATGGGACATTCAAAAATTCGTAGCTCACTTCCTGTTCATTTTAGCATATGGGTACAAGAGACTTTTTTGTAGGTCTTGGGCTCCCTCATACACCTAAAAATATTCGGCGTTCTTGCTTAAACGTACAACCGGGGCTGCTTCGTTAAAAATTTCGAGGGGGCGCTATTGAGTCATTTTTGTAAAAATAGCACAATCAACAATAAAATATTGCTCATTTTACCAGGCCAGATGTGTGTGCCAAGTTTCAGGAGTTTCTGTGCATGTTTAGACCCTCAAAACTGGCCTTGTTTTCTTGGCGAACAGCGCTTAGCCACGCCTACAGCAATTCGCGAAAACTCACAAACTTCGTGTTGTGACATCATGAAGGCCGAAACCCTCCTCTGAGCGAATATGAGGTAGGTCCAGTTAACGTGTTTGGAGAAAAACGTAGAAGAAAATTCGTAAGAAAAAAAATTGCCACTAGGTGGCGCTATCAGTTAGATGAAATGTAAGTTAGTAGATGTCTTTAGAGCTGGACTCTCATCAAATGTGTGAAATTTTGAGAAGATAGGATCATCTCGGTCAAGTTAATGCAGCTTTTATTTTCACGAAAAATCTTCAGATTTTGCGTCACCGTAGCGGCCACGCCCTTTGACGAAAAGTTACAATATTCGGTGTGGGGCATGATCAACATCTTAAGGCTTTTCTGACCAATTTTCAAATGGATCCCTTCAACAAGCTCAGCACAGTAGCTAAAAACGTAAAGTATGACATTTATTGTAACCACTAGGTGGCGCTATATGTATAACTGAATTTTGTCATATAGATGTTTTCAGGCTGTGACTATTACGTTGCCTGAGAAGTTTGAGATTTTTTGGAGCTTGAACATGGGAGTTATTAAGCATTTGCTCTTTCTGGACAAATGAAATTTTAAAGGCAATATTTGATGCTCCGCCCCCGTCGTATAGTATTTCGAAAAGGCAAGATGTTTTGCCCAGCTGTTCTCTTCGGTCTTGAGATGATAAATGCCAAGTTTGAAGTCAATTGGATGAAAAATGTTTGCAAAGGGGGAAAAAGCATGACCACAGTGAATGTGCCAAAATAGGCCAAAATTGGACATTAAAAAATTCATAGCTCACTTCCTGTACATTTTAGCTACATGGTCCCAATAGACTTTTTTGTGCGTCTCGGGGTGCTACACGTGCCTGCCAATTTTCGTTGCTCTAGCTCAAACGTGTCGGGCTTGGATTTTATTTTTCTACGCTAGGGGGCGCTATAGAGTCGCGTTGTTATAACGACTTCATAATATCAAATTTTTCGCCGGACCTGAGGAGTGTGCAAAGTTTGGTGAGTTTTCGTGAATATTTAGGTACCCAAAATCGCGATTGTTTGCGGAGAATAAAGAAGAAGAAGAATAATAACTAGAGCTGCGAGCAGCTATAAAGGGCCCTCGCAGCCCGGGCCACGTTGGGGTCCTTGCACGTTGGGGTACTGGCACGTTGGGGTACTGGCATATTGGAAGCAAAATTTCTTTGAAAATGGCATAATAAACGTTTACATGTAGAATATTTTTTTGCCAGTGTGTGTGTCAAGCTCAATGGGTTTTGGTGATTGTTAAGACCTGCAAAAATCAGCGTCCTTTTTTATTTTTAGGCAATGAATTGCCCTGATTGGTATTTTTTTGTAAAAGTGTATATACACATCATCGCTCGTTGTACTCATTGCACAATGTTACTTTTATTGTCCAAAGGGGCAATCAAAAATGAATAAAACAAAATGGAAACGTACATACGTTTGGATCGGTGTGAAGCCAGTGAACAATTTGAGTGGTGGAAACTAAAAGAATATTCATAAATGACTTAGTTATCACACTTAGAATGAGTGTACATTTTTTGTACAAAATACCGTATGTGGGGTATTTTTTTTTATTTTTATATAAGCCTCAAGGGCTAGGTGGCGCTGTATTTATAACTGAATGTTGTCATAGAGATACCTTCAGGCCTTGATTATAAGCATACATGTCAAGTGTGGGATTTTTTTTTGGAGCATGTACCGTGGAGTTATTAAGCATATCCTTCATTCACGATATTGCTTTTAATGTCCATAGAGGCTATCAAAAATAAATAAAAATATATATATGTTTGGATAAGTCTGATGCCAGTGAACATTTTGAGTGGTGGAAACTAAAAAAATATTCATAAATGACTTAGTTATCACACTTAGAATGAGTGTACATTTTTTGTACAAAATACCGTATGTGGGGTATTTTTTTTTCATGCCTCAAGGGCTAGGTGGCGCTGCATATATAACTGAATGTTGTCATAGAGATAACTTCAGGCCTTGACGATAAACATACATGTCAAGTTTGGGATTTTTTGGAGCATGTACCGGGGAGTTATCAAGCATATCATTTTTCATTGCGAAACACAGATTTTGATGCCCCGCCTTCATCATATAGTATTTCGAAAAGTCAAGATTTTTCCCCCTGTCGTTGGCTCAGGTCTTGACATGGTCCAGGCCAAGTCTTAACTCAGTCGGATGAAACGTATAGGAGAAGTGGGCAAAAGTCTGCCCCCTGTGAATGTGCAAAAATCGTCAAAAATGGGACATTCAAAAATTCGTAGCTCACTTCCTGTTCATTTTAGCATATGGGTACAAGAGACTTTTTTGTAGGTCTTGGGCTCCCTCATACACCTAAAAATATTCGTCGTTCTTGCTTAAACGTACAACCGGGGCTGCTTCATTAAAAACTTCTAGGGGGCGCTATTGAGTCATTTTTTTAAAAATAGCACAATCAACAATAAAATATTGCTCATTTTACCAGGCCAGATGTGTGTGCCAAGTTTCAGGAGTTTCTGTGCATGTTTAGACCCTCAAAACTGGCGTTGTTTTCTTGGCGAACAGCGCTTAGCCACGCCCACAGCAATTCGCGAAAACTCACAAACTTCGTGTTGTGACATCATGAAGGCCGAAACCCTCATCTGAGCAAATTTGAGGTAGGTCCAGTTAACGTGTTTGGAGAAAAACGTAGAAGAAAATTCGTAAGAAAAAAAATTGCCACTAGGTGGCGCTATCAGTTAGATGAAATGTAAGTTAGTAGATGTCTTTAGAGCTGGACTCTCATCAAATGTGTGAAATTTTGAGAAGATAGGATCATCTCGGTCAAGTTAATGCAGCTTTTATTGTCACGAAAAATCTTCAGACTTTGCGTCACCGTAGCGGCCACGCCCTTTGGCGAAAAGTTACAATATTCGGTGTGGGGTATCATCAACATCTTAAGGCTTTTCTGACCAATTTTCAACTGGATCCCTTCAACGAGCTCAGCACAGTAGCTAAAAACGTAAAGTATGACATTTATTGTAACCACTAGGTGGCGCTATATGTAGAACTGAATTTTGTCATATAGATGTTTTCAGGCCGTGACTATTACGTTGCCTGAGAAGTTTGAGATTTTTTGGAGCTTGTACATGGGAGTTATTCAGCATTTGCTCTTTCTGGACAAATGAAATTTTAAAGGCAATATTTGATGCCCCGCCCCCGTCATATAGTATTTCAAAAAGGCAAGACTTTTTGCCCAGCTGTTCTCTTAGGTCTTGAGATGATAAATGCCAAGTTTGAAGTCAATGGGATGAAAAATGTTTGCATAGGGGGAAAAAGCATGACCACAGTGAATGTGCCAAAATAGGCCAAAATTGGACATTAAAAAATTCATAGCTCACTTCCTGTACATTTTAGCTACATGGTCCCAATAGACATTTTTGTGCGTCTCGGGGTGCTACACGTGCCTACCAATTTTCGTTGCTCTAGCTCAAACGTGCCGGGCTTGGTTTTTATTTTTCTATGCTAGGGGGCGCTATAGAGTCGCGTTGTTATAACGACTTCATAATATCAAATTTTTCGCCAGACCTGAGGAGTGTGCAAAGTTCGGTGAGTTTTCGTGAATATTTAGGTACCCAAAATCGCGATTGTTTGCGGAGAATAAAGAAGAATAATAATAACTAGAGCTGCGAGCAGCTATAAAGGGCCCTCGCAGCCCGGGCCACGTTGGGGTCCTTGCACGTTGGGGTACTGGCATATTGGAAGCAAAATTTCTTTGAAAATGGCATAATAAACGTTTACATGTAGAATATTTTTTTTTGCCAGTGTGTGTCAAGCTCAACGGGTTTTGGTGGTTGTTAAGACCTGCAAAAATCAGCGTCCTTTTTTATTTTTAGGCAATGAGTTGCCCTGATTGGTATTTTTTGTAAAAGTGTATATACACATCATCGCTCGTTGTACTCATTGCACAATGTTACTTTTATTGTCCAAAGGGGCAATCAAAAATGAATAAAACAAAATGAAAACGTACATACGTTTGGATCGGTGTGAAGCCAGTGAACAATTTGAGTGGTGGAAACTAAAAGAATATTCATAAATGACTTAGTTATCACACTTAGAATGAGTGTACATTTTTTGTACAAAACACCGTATGTGTTTTTTTTTATATATATATATATAAATGCCTCAAGGGCTAGGTGGCGCTGTATTTATAACTGAATGTTGTCATAGAGATACCTTCAGGCCTTGATTATAAGCATACATGTCAAGTGTGGGATTTTTTTTGGAGCATGTACCGTGGAGTTATTAAGCATATCCTTCATTCACGATATTGCTTTTAATGTCCATAAAGGCTATCAAAAATAAATAAAAATATATATATGTTTGGATAAGTCTGATGCCAGTGAACATTTTGAGTGGTGGAAACTAAAAGAATATTCATAAATGACTTAGTTATCACACTTAGAATGAGTTTACATTTTTTGTACAAAATACCGTATGTGGGGTATTTTTTTTTTATGCCTCAAGGGCTAGGTGGCGCTGCATATATAACTGAATGTTGTCATAGAGATAACTTCAGGCCTTGACGATAAACATACATGTCAAGTTTGGGATTTTTTGGAGCATGTACCGGGGAGTTATCAAGCATATCCTTTTTCATTGCGAAACACAAATTTTGATGCCCCGCCCTCATCATATAGTATTTTGAAAAGTCAAAATTTTTCCCCCTGTCGTTGGCTCAGGTCTTGACATGGTCCAGGCCAAGTCTTAACTCAGTCGGATGAAACGTGTAGGAGAAGTGGGCAAAAGTCTGCCCCCTGTGAATGTGCAAAAATCGTCAAAAATGGGACATTCAAAAATTCGTAGCTCACTTCCTGTTCATTTTAGCATATGGGTACAAGAGACTTTTTTGTAGGTCTTGGGCTCCCTCATACACCTAAAAATATTCGTCGTTCTTGCTTAAACGTACAACTGGGGCTGTTTCGTTAAAGATTTCTAGGGGGCGCTATTGAGTCATTTTTGTAAAAATAGCACAATCGCCGATAAAAAATTGCTCATTTTGCCAGGCCAGCTGTGTGTGCCAAGTTTCGTGTGTTTCTGTGCCAGTTTAGGCCCTCAAAATTGGCGTTGTTTTCTTGGCGAACAGCGCTTAGCCACGCCCACAGCGACTCGCGAAAACTCACAAACTTCGTGTTGTGACAGCATGAAGGCCGACACCCTCATCTGAGCAAATATGAGGTAGGTCCAGTTAACATGGTTGGAGAAAAACATTGAAGTAAAATCGTAAGAAAAAAAATTGCCAGTAGATGGCGCTATCAGTAAGATGAAATATAAGTTTGTAGATGTCTTTAGGGCTGGACTCTCATCAATTGTGTAAAATTTTGAGAAGATAGCATCATCTCGGTCAAGTTAATGCAGCTTTTGTTGTCACGAGAAATCTTCAGACTTTGCGGCACCGTAGCGGCCACGCCCTTTGGCGAAAAGTTACAATATTCGGTGTGGGGCATGATCAACATCTTAAGGCTTTTCTGACCAATTTTCAACTGGATCCCTTCAACGAGCTCAGCACAGTAGCTAAAAACGTAAAGTATGACAATTATTGTTACCACTAGGTGGCGCTACATGGATAACTGAATTTTATCATATAGATGTTTTCAGGCCGTGACTATTAGGTTGCCTGATAAGTTTGAGATTTTTTGGAGCTTGAACATGGGAGTTATTAAGCATTTGCTCTTTCTGGACAAATGAAATTTTAAAGGCAATATTTGATGCCCCGCCCCCGTCATATAGTATTTCGAAAAGGCAAGATTTTTTCCCCAGTTGTTCTCTCAGGTCTTGAGATGATAAATGCCAAGTTTGAAGTCAATTGGATGAAAAATGTTTGCAAAGGGGGAAAAAGCATGACCACAGTGAATGTGCCAAAATAGGCCAAAATTGGACATTAAAAAATTCATAGCTCACTTCCTGTACATTTTAGCTACATGGTCCCAATAGACTTTTTTGTGCGTCTCGGGGTGCTACACGTGCCTGCCAATTTTCGTTGCTCTAGCTCAAACATGCCGGGCTTGGTTTTTATTTTTCTATGCTAGGGGGCGCTATAGAGTCGCGTTGTTATGACGACTTCATAATATCAAATTTTTCGCCGGGCCTGAGGAGTGTGCAAAGTTTGGTGAGTTTTCGTAAATGTTTAGGTACCCAAAATCGTGATCGTTTACGGAGAAGAAGAAGAAGAAGAAGAAGAATAATAATAATAATAATAATAATAATCCGATCGAAAAACAATAGGGACCTCGCAGCGGTAGCTGCTCGGGCCCTAACTAGAGCTGCGAGCAGCTATAAAGGGCCCTCGCAGCCCGGGCCACGTTGGGGTCCTTGCACGTTGGGGTACTGGCATATTGGAAGCAAAATTTCTTTGAAAATGGCATAATAAACGTTTACATGTAGAATATTTTTTTTTGCCAGTGTGTGTCAAGCTCAACGGGTTTTGGTGGTTGTTAAGACCTGCAAAAATCAGCGTCCTTTTTTATTTTTAGGCAATGAGTTGCCCTGATTGGTATTTTTTGTAAAAGTGTATATACACATCATCGCTCGTTGTACTCATTGCACAATGTTACTTTTATTGTCCAAAGGGGCAATCAAAAATGAATAAAACAAAATGGAAACGTACATACGTTTGGATCGGTGTGAAGCCAGTGAACAATTTGAGTGGTGGAAACTAAAAGAGGGCGGCACGGTAGACGTGTGGTTAGCACGTCCGCTTCCCAGTTCTGAGGTCTCCGGTTCGAGTCCAGGCTCGGCCATTCCTGGGTGGAGTTTGCATGTTCTCCCCGTGCCCGCGTGGGTCTTCTCCGGGTACTCCGGTCTCCTCCCACATTCCAAAGACATGCATGGCAGGTTAATTGGGCGCTCCGAATTGTCCCTAGGTGTGCGTGTGAGTGTGGATGGTTGTTCGTCTCTGTGTGCCCTGCGATTGGCTGGCAACCAGTCCAGGGTGTCCCCCGCCTACTGCCCAGAGCCAGCTGAGATAGGCGCCAGCAGCCCCCGCGACCCTTGTGAGGAATAAGCGGTCAAGAAAATGGATGGATGGATGGAAACTAAAAGAATATTCATAAATGACTTAGTTATCACACTTAGAATGAGTGTACATTTTTTGTACAAAACACCGTATGTGAGTTTTTTTATATATATATATATATATAAATGCCTCAAGGGCTAGGTGGCGCTGTATTTATAACTGAATGTTGTCATAGAGATACCTTCAGGCCTTGATTATAAGCATACATGTCAAGTGTGGGATTTTTTTTGGAGCATGTACCGTGGAGTTATTAAGCATATCCTTCATTCACGATATTGCTTTTAATGTCCATAAAGGCTATCAAAAATAAATAAAAATATATATATGTTTGGATAAGTCTGATGCCAGTGAACATTTTGAGTGGTGGAAACTAAAAGAATATTCATAAATGACTTAGTTATCACACTTAGAATGAGTTTACATTTTTTGTACAAAATACCGTATGTGGGGTATTTTTTTTTTTAATAAGCCTCAAGGGCTAGGTGGCGCTGCATATATAACTGAATGTAGACCTGCAAAAATCAGCGTCCTTTTTTATTTTTAGGCAATGAGTTGCCCTGATTGGTATTTTTTGTAAAAGTGTATATACACATCATCGCTCGTTGTACTCATTGCACAATGTTACTTTTATTGTCCAAAGGGGCAATCAAAAATGAATAAAACAAAATGGAAACGTACATACGTTTGGATCGGTGTGAAGCCAGTGAACAATTTGAGTGGTGGAAACTAAAAGAATATTCATAAATGACTTAGTTATCACACTTAGAATGAGTGTACATTTTTTGTACAAAACACCGTATGTGAGTTTTTTTATATATATATATATATATATAAATGCCTCAAGGGCTAGGTGGCGCTGTATTTATAACTGAATGTTGTCATAGAGATACCTTCAGGCCTTGATTATAAGCATACATGTCAAGTGTGGGATTTTTTTTGGAGCATGTACCGTGGAGTTATTAAGCATATCCTTCATTCACGATATTGCTTTTAATGTCCATAAAGGCTATCAAAAATAAATAAAAATATATATATGTTTGGATAAGTCTGATGCCAGTGAACATTTTGAGTGGTGGAAACTAAAAGAATATTCATAAATGACTTAGTTATCACACTTAGAATGAGTTTACATTTTTTGTACAAAATACCGTATGTGGGGTATTTTTTTTTTATGCCTCAAGGGCTAGGTGGCGCTGCATATATAACTGAATGTTGTCATAGAGATAACTTCAGGCCTTGACGATAAACATACATGTCAAGTTTGGGATTTTTTGGAGCATGTACCGGGGAGTTATCAAGCATATCCTTTTTCATTGCGAAACACAAATTTTGATGCCCCGCCCTCATCATATAGTATTTTGAAAAGTCAAAAATTTTCCCCCTGTCGTTGGCTCAGGTCTTGACATGGTCCAGGCCAAGTCTTAACTCAGTCGGATGAAACGTGTAGGAGAAGTGGGCAAAAGTCTGCCCCCTGTGAATGTGCAAAAATCGTCAAAAATGGGACATTCAAAAATTCGTAGCTCACTTCCTGTTCATTTTAGCATATGGGTACAAGAGACTTTTTTGTAGGTCTTGGGCTCCCTCATACACCTAAAAATATTCGTCGTTCTTGCTTAAACGTACAACTGGGGCTGTTTCGTTAAAGATTTCTAGGGGGCGCTATTGAGTCATTTTTGTAAAAATAGCACAATCGCCGATAAAAAATTGCTCATTTTGCCAGGCCAGCTGTGTGTGCCAAGTTTCGTGTGTTTCTGTGCCAGTTTAGGCCCTCAAAATTGGCGTTGTTTTCTTGGCGAACAGCGCTTGGCCACGCCCACAGCGACTCGCGAAAACTCACAAACTTCGTGTTGTGACAGCATGAAGGCCGACACCCTCATCTGAGCAAATATGAGGTAGGTCCAGTTAACATGGTTGGAGAAAAACATTGAAGAAAAATCGTAAGAAAAAAAATTGCCAGTAGGTGGCGCTATCAGTAAGATGAAATATAAGTTTGTAGATGTCTTTAGGGCTGGACTCTCATCAATTGTGTACAATTTTGAGAAGATAGCATCATCTCGGTCAAGTTAATGCAGCTTTTGTTGTCACGAGAAATCTTCAGATTTTGCGGCACCGTAGCGGCCACGCCCTTTGGCGAAAAGTTACAATATTCGGTGTGGGGCATGATCAACATCTTAAGGCTTTTCTGACCAATTTCCAACTGGATCCCTTCAACGAGCTCAGCACAGTAGCTAAAAACGTAAAGTATGACAATTATTGTTACCACTAGGTGGCGCTACATGGATAACTGAATTTTATCATATAGATGTTTTCAGGCCGTGACTATTAAGTTGCCTGATAAGTTTGAGATTTTTTGGAGCTTGAACATGGGAGTTATTAAGCATTTGCTCTTTCTGGACAAATGAAATTTTAAAGGCAATATTTGATGCCCCGCCCCCGTCATATAGTATTTCGAAAAGGCAAGATTTTTTCCCCAGTTGTTTTCTCAGGTCTTGAGATGATAAATGCCAAGTTTGAAGTCAATTGGATGAAAAATGTTTGCAAAGGGGGAAAAAGCATGACCACAGTGAATGTGCCAAAATAGGCCAAAATTGGACATTAAAAAATTCATAGCTCACTTCCTGTACATTTTAGCTACATGGTCCCAATAGACTTTTTTGTGCGTCTCGGGGTGCTACACGTGCCTGCCAATTTTCGTTGCTCTAGCTCAAACATGCCGGGCTTGGTTTTTATTTTTCTATGCTAGGTGGCGCTATAGAGTCGCGTTGTTATGACGACTTCATAATATCAAATTTTTCGCCGGGCCTGAGGAGTGTGCAAAGTTTGGTGAGTTTTCGTAAATGTTTAGGTACCCAAAATCGTGATCGTTTACGGAGAAAAAGAAGAAGAAGAAGAACTAGAGCTGCGAGCAGCTATAAAGGGCCCTCGCAACCTGGGCCACGTTGGGGTACTTGCACGTCGGGGTACTGGCACGTTGGGGTACTGTCAAATCGGACAAGGACCATCTAAAATGTTTTTGACAAGCTTTGTGAGTGCAAAAGGCCAAAGATGGTGTGCAATTCCCAAAATAAATTCAAAATGGCGGACTTCCTTTTAGGTTTAGCATACGGCTACAGAATACTTTTTGTAGGTCTTAAGCTAATAGGTATGCCTCCCAGTTTTCAAAAATCTAGGTCAAGTCATCTTTAGTTGTGTATCGCTTGAATCATACAATTGGAAATGCTCCATAAAAATGCATAGAGGGCGCTATTGAGCACAACGTTGGGTTACTTGCACGTCAGGGTACTGGCACGTTGGGGTACTGTTACATGGAACAAGGACCATTTAAAATGTTAGTTTTTCCCATGCCTTGTCTGTGCAAAGTTCTATGAAAGAGGCCAAAAATGATGTATAATTCCCAAAATAAAATCAAAATAGCGGACTTCCTCTTTGGTTTGGCAAATGGCTACATAATACTTTTTTGTAGGTATTAGGCTGATAGGGGTCTGTCCTAATTTTCACAAATCTAGCAGAATCATACAATCGGAAATACTTCATAAAAATGTCTAGAGGGCGCTATTTATTGCAAATTGCACAATAAATCTCTAAAAATTCATGTTCATGACAAGTCTGATGTGTTTGCAAAGTTTCATGAGTTTTCAGACATGTATAGATAAAAAAACAAAGCAGCACTTTACTTGGCAAACAATGCATCGCTATAGCAGCAGCGTGCGACAAAATAAAAAACTTTCGATAACTTTGCATCTTAAACATCTTAAGATGAAACACACCAAGTTTGAAGACGGTCGGATGAACTTTGTACGAGGAGTTCGTTAAAATATGACCCCTGAAAAAGGCCACAAAAAATGGCAACAAATCCCATCGTAAATCAAAATGGCAGACTTCCTGTTTGGTTTAGCACATGGTTCCAAGAGACTTTTTTGTACATCGTGGGCTCTTATGTATGCCTGCAAATTATCATCGCGCTAGGTGAAACGTACAACCGGGAATGCTTCGTTAAAGAGGAGTTTTCTAGCTCAAAATGTGATGCCCGGCCCCTGGGGGACTTCCTGTTGGGTTTAGCACATGGCACCAAGAGACTTTTTTGTACATTGTGGGCTGTTACATATGTCTACAAATTTTTGTAGCTCTAGCTACTTCGTACAACTGGGAATGCTTCATTAAGAAGGATTTTTTTCCTTTGCAAAACGTGCATGCCACGACAACAGCGTGCGACGAAATAAAGAGCTTTCAATAACTTTTCATCCTCAACATCTTAAGATGAGTCACACCAAGTTTGAAGATGATCGGATAAACTCTGTAGGAGGAGTTCGTTAAAATATGACCCCTATGAAATGGCCCAAAAAATGGCAACACATTCCAAAGTAAATCAAAATGGCGGACGTCCTGTTAGGTTTAGCATATGGTTCAAAAAGAGTTTTTTGTACCTCGAGGGCTGTTATATACCTCTACAAATTTTGGTAACTCTAGGTGAAACGTACAGCCGGGTATGCTTTGTTAAAGAGGAGTTTTTTAGCTCAAAATGTGATGCCCGGCCCCTGGGGGACTTCCTGTTGGGTTTAGCACAGGGCACCAAGAGACTTTTTTGTACATCTTGGGCTATTACATATGTCTACAAATTTTCGTAGCTCTCGCTGCTTCGTATAAATGGGAATGCTTCTTTAAGGATATTTTTTTTCCTTTGCAAACAGTGCATGCCATGACAACAGCGTGTGACGAACTACAAAGCTTTCAATAACTTTCCATCTTCAACATCTTAAGATGAATTCACACCAAGTTTGAAGATGATCGGATAAACACTGTAGGAGGAGTTCGTTAAAATAAGACCCCAATGAAATGGCCAAAAAAATGGCAACACGTTCCAAAATAAATCAAAATGGTGGACTTCCTGTTAGGTTTAGCATATGGTTCAAAAAGAGTTTTTTGTAGGTCATAGCCTGTTACATATGTGTACCAATTTTCGTAGCTCTAGATTAAACGTACAACCGGCAATGCTTCGTGAAGTAAGAATTTTTAAACTCTAAATTTGATGCGCCACCGCCGTCATATAGTATATCAAAAACTTTTCATTTTTCACAATGATGTTGTCCCAGGTGTTGAGATGGTACATCCCAAGTTTGAAGTCAATCGGGTTAACCGTGTAGGAGAAGCGGGCAAAAGTATGACCCCTGTAAATGTGCAAAAATTGGCAAAAATTGGACATTTAAATACTCATACCTCACTTTCTGTCTATTTTAGGGTACACACTTCAAAGAGGTTTTTGTTCATTGGGATGTGCTACAGGTGCCACACAATTTTCATAGCCGTCGGACAATCGTAGCGGGACAGGGATCCGTTTAACCTATGTAGGGGGCGCTAAGGAGCCATTTTTCTGTTATCATGTATGGCGACTTTAAAATATCAAATTTTTCGCCAGGCCTGATGTGCGTGTAAAGTTTGGTGAGTTTTCGGTCACGTTTAGTGTCTCAAAAATGCGATTGTTTGCGGAGAAGAATAATAATAATAAGAAGAATTCCTACAAAAACAATAGGGCCTCGCAGCGGCACCGCCGCCGCCGCTGCTCGGGCCCTAACTAGAGCTGCGAGCAGCTATAAAGGGCCCTCGCAACCCGGGCCACGTTGGGGTATTTGCATGTCGGGGTACTGGCATATTGGGGTACTGTTTCATAGGAAACCGTCTAAATTGTAAATGTTTTAGACATGCTTTGTGTTTGCAAAGTTTCATGGAAGGCCAAAAATGATGCACAATTGAAAATCAAAATGGATTGGCACATGGCTATAGAATACTTTTTGGAGGTATTAGGCTGATAGGTATGCCTCCCAATATTCACACATCTAGCTGAACCATATAATCGGATATACTTCATAAAACTATCTAGACAACGCTATTGAGCCATTTATTACAAATTGCACAACAAATTATAAAATATTCATGTTCATGAGAGATCTGATCTGTGTGCAGTTTTGTGAGTTTTTCCCCGTGTTTAGACTAAAAAAAAAAATCTTTGCAAACAATGCATCCCTAAAGCAAAGGCATGTGACAAAATAAAAAATTTCAATAACTTTTCATCTTAAATATCTTAAGATGAAACATGCCAAAGAATGAAGACGATGTGATAAGTTTTGCAGAAAATATGACCCCTATAAAAGGCCCCAAAAAGTGGCTACAAATACCAAAGTAAATCAAAATGTCAGACTTCCTGTTTGGTTTAACATATGGTTCCAAGAGACCTTTTTTGTACATCGTGGGCTCTTATGTATGCCTCCAAATTATCAAGAAAAGAAGTTGGGTTTAGCACTTGACACCAAGAGACTTTTTTTAAACATCGTGGGCTGCTACATATGTCTACAAATTTTCGTAGAATACTTTTTGGAGGTATTAGGCTGATAGGTATGCCTCCCAATATTCACACATCTAGCTGAATCATATAAAAAACATTTTTCTTTGCAAACGATGCATCGCTACAGCAAAGGCGTGCAACAAAATAAAGAATTTCAATAACTTTTCATCTTAAATATCTTAAGATGAAACGCGCCAAAGAATATATGACGCCTATAAAAGGCCCCAAAAATGGCAACAAATACCAAAGTTAATCAAAATGGCAGACTTCCTGTTTGGTTTAGCATATGGCTTTAGAAACTTTTTTGTAAGTCTTAGGCTGATCTCCCAATATTCACACATCTAGCTGAATCATATAAAAAACATTTTTCTTTTCAAACAATGCATCGCTACAGCAAAGGCGTGCGACAAAATAAAAAATTTCAATAACTTTTCATCTTAAATATCTTAAGATGAAACGTACCAAAGAATATATGACGCCTATAAAAGGCCCCAAAAATGGTATCAAATACCAAAGTTAATCAAAATGGCAGACTTCCTGTTTGGTTTAGCATATGGCTTTAGAAACTTTTTTGTAAGTCTTAGGCTGATAGGTATCCAAATTTTTTCACATCGAGCTGAATCATACATTTCCAAAAGCTTCATAAATATGTCGAGATGGCGCTATTGAGCCATTTATTGAAAATTGCAGAAAAACTCTCTAAAATATTCATGCTTATGACAAGCCTGATGTGTGTGTAAAGTTTCATGAGTTTTTGCACATGTTTAGATAAAAAAAAAAAAGCAGCATTTTACTTGGCAAACAATGCACCGCTATGGCAACGGTGTGCGACAAAATAAAACACTTTCGATAACTTTGTATCTTAAACATCTTAAGATGAAGCACACCAAGTTTGAAGACAGTCGGATAAATTTTGTAGGAGGAGTTCGTTAAAATATGACCCCTAAAAAAGGCCACAAAAAATGGCTACAAATCCCAACGTAAATCAAAATGGCGGACTTCCTGTTTGGTTTAGCAGATGGTTCCAAGAGACTTTTTTGTACATCGTGGGCTCTTATGTATGCCTCTAAATTATCATAGCGCTAGGTGAAACGTACAACCGGGAATGCTTCGTTAAAGAGGAGTTTTTTACCTCAAAATGTGATGACCGGCCCCTACGGGACTTCCTGTTGGGTTTAGCACATGGCACCAAGAGACTTTTTTGTACATCGTGGGATGTTAAATTTGTCTCCAAATTTTCGTAGCTCTCGCTGCTTCGTACAACTGGGAATGCTTCATTAAGAGGGAATTTTTTCCTTTGCAAACTGTGCATGCCACGGCAACAGCGTGCGACGAAATAAAAAGCTTTTAATAACTTTTCATCTTCAACATCTTAAGATGAATCACACCAAGTTTGGAGATGATCGGATAAACTCTGTAGGAGGAGTTCGTTAAAATAAGACCCCTATGAAATGGCCCAAAAAATGGCAACACATTCCAAAGTAAATCAAAATGGCGGACGCCCTGTTAGGTTTAGCATATGGTTCAAAAAGAGTTTTTTGTACCTTGAGGGCTGTTACATATGTCTTCAAATGTTGGTAACTCTAGGTGAAATGTACAGCCGGGAATGCTTCATTAAATAAGAATTTTGAAACACAAAATTTGATGCCTCGCCTCTGGCGGACTTCCTGTTAGGTTTAGCATATGGCACCAACAGGCTTTTTTGTAGATTATAGTCTGTTACATATGTGTACCAATTTTCATAGCTCTAGGTTAAACGTACCACCGGCAATGCTTCGTTAAGTAAGAATTTTGAAACTGTAAATTTGATGCCCCGCCACCGTCATATAGTATGTCAAAAACTTTAGATTTTTTACCATGGTGTTGTCCGAGGTCTTGAGATGGTACATCCCAAGTTTGAAGTCAATCGGGTTAACCGTGTAGGAGAAGCGGGCAAAAGTATGACCCCTGTAAATGTGCAAAAATGGGCCAAAATTGGACATTCAAATACT
The DNA here is from genome assembly GCF_051991245.1 of Festucalex cinctus. Lineage (NCBI taxonomy): Eukaryota > Metazoa > Chordata > Actinopteri > Syngnathiformes > Syngnathidae > Festucalex > Festucalex cinctus. Next base: position 30,699,583 of record NC_135416.1, on the reverse strand, counting down.
CATACCTCACTTCCTGTCTATTTTAGGGTACACATATCAAAGAGGTTTTTGTTCATCTGGATGTGCTACAGGTGCCACACAATTTTCGTAGCCATAGGACAATCGTAGCGGGACAGGGATCCGTTAAACCTATGTAGGTGGCGCTACAGAGCCATTTTTCTGTTATCATGTATGGCGACTTTAAAATATCAAATTTTTCGCCAGGCCTGATCTGCGTGTAAAGTTTGGTGAGTTTTCGTTCATGTTTAGTGCCTCAAAAATGTGGTTGTTTGCGGAAAAGAATAATAACAAAGAAAAAGAAGAATAATAATAACTAGAGCTGCGAGCAGCTATAAAGGGCCCTCGCAACCTGGGCCACGTTGGGGTACTTGCACGTCGGGGTACTGGCACGTTGGGGTACTGTCAAATAGGACAAGGACCATTAAAATGTTTTTGACAAGCCTTGTGTGTGCAAAGTTTAATCAAAACGCAAAATATGGTGTGCAATTCCCCAAATAAATTCAAAATGGCGGACTTCCTTTTAGGTTTAGCATACGGCTACAGAATACTTTTTGTATGTCTTAAGCTAATAGGTATGCCTCCCAGTTACAAATCAAGGTCAAGTCATCTTTAGTTGTGTATCGCTTGAATCATACAATTGGTAATGTCAGGCCTGCGGGCCCAGCCCGCTGAGTGTGCGTGTGTCTTCCAGGTGTGGTGCATTGGAGTCAAAGCAGCAGGTGTGTCCAGTTAATCAGCAGCCTACTTAAGCCAGCCTCTGACTCCACCACACCGCCAGATCGTCACAACTCCTGAACGAGTTTGTACATCCAGCTAGACCTTGAAATCAACTTTTACTTACCTTTCCTGACTCGCATTTCTGTCCTCCTTTTCAGCCTGTCGTCCTGCCCGCAGACCCTGACCTTGACACACGCCTCGCCTACCAGAACCAGCCCCCAGCACCCAACGGACTGCAACCACTTTCTGGCCGTCCACTATTGCAATAAAACTTTGCCAACTCATTCCTTTTGTTTTTCTGCATTTGGGTCCCCACCCCGCACCGGAACCGCGACAGCACGATCTGGCCAGCTATGGACCCAGCAGGGAACAATTCCATTCGTCAGACCCTGACCGGACAAGGTGTGCTTTTGGACCAACATGACAATGCCCTGAACTTCTTGATTGGACAGGTACGTGAATTTTCGCAAGCCCTCAGGACCCTCCAGCAGCAACATGCGGCCTTTCAAACACAAGGATCATCCGCTGCTACACCTGCCCCGCCCACTGCACCTCCTCCCCAGATCGTTAAAGAACCGTACGTGCCCACGCCTGCCCCTTATGATGGTGATTTAGGAGCTTGCCGTCCTTTTCTAGTCCAGTGTTCCCTAGTCTTCAGTCAGCAGTCACTGTCCTATGCTTCTGACCACGCTAAAATTGCTTACCTCATAGGCTGCCTCCGCGGCGCGGCTCTCGCATGGGCCACTGCTGAGTGGGACAAACAGTCTCCTGCTTGCGCTTCCTTTTCCAGCTTTACCCAGGAAATGAGGAAGGTCTTCGACCACCCGGTCCATGGGAGGGAGGCTGCAAGACATCTCATGTCGCTACGACAGGGTGCTCGTAGCGTGGCAGAGTTCTCGGTGTCTTTCAGGACTCTCGCCGCTGAGAGCAACTTTAACGATGAGGCACTCCAGGAGGTCTTCCGGGCAGCATTAAACGAAAACATTAAGGATGAATTGGCCTCGAGGGATGATCCGAGCTGTCTTGACTTGCTCATTGACTTGGCCATAAGGCTGGATTGTCGCCTCCGGGAGCGCAAGAGAGAGCGCAGTGCCAAAGTGCAGACTCCGCCCACTGCTGGGCCATCACTGTCGGATCCATCTCCCATGCCACTGGCTCCAGTTTCCGCCTCTGACCCGCCCCCAGACACTGGCAGTGTCCCTATGCAGCTGGGACGTGCTCGTCTGTCGGACTTTGAGAGGGCGCGCAGACGCTCCTCTAACCTGTGCCTGTACTGTGGAGCCAGCGGCCACTACATCGCTCAGTGCCCCTCCCGGCCAAAAGGACTGACTCACCAGTAATGGGGAACGTATTGGTGAGTCCCGTTATGAGTTCCCCTGCTTCTAACCGTTTTATGCTCTCTGCCACCCTCTGCTGGGGTAATATGTCTCTGCCCGTGTCAGCCCTTGTAGACTCCGGAGCCGATGAGAACCTAATTGATCACCGACTGGTAGAACAAATGGCTATAGACCTGCAAACCTTGACCACTCCTTTGGATGCCACAGCCCTAAACGGTGCACTGATCTCCCATGTCAGACAACAAACAGTACCAGTTGTACTCAAGCTCTCGAGTAATCACCAAGAGGTAATCAGTCTACATGTATTTGACTCCCTCCAAGTTCCCATAGTGTTGGGCATGCCATGGCTCAAACAGCACAACCCACACATTGACTGGACTGTGCCCAACATCATTTCCTGGAGCAATTATTGCCATAAGAATTGCTTACTGTCTGCCGTTGTGCCACCCAGTGGCCAAAACAAACAAGAACTGCCCGACCTGTCCTGCGTCCCTCCCGAGTACCATGACCTTGCCCGGGTGTTCAGCAAACACCATGCTGCTTCTCTGCCCCCTCACCGACCATACGACTGCGCCATTGACCTCCAGCCCGGAGCGCCACTTCCACGAAGTCGGCTTTACAACATCTCACGGCCGGAAAGAGAAGCAGCAGATTCTTACATCAATGAATCACTGGCAGCAGGTATCATCCGGCCTTCCTCGTCACCAGTGGGAGCTGGTTTTTTCTTTGTGGACAAAAAGGACAAGACACTCCGCCCTTGTGTTGACTATCGTGGTCTGAATGAAATCACCATAAAGAACAAATATCCCCTACCCCTGATGGACTCAGCGTTCTCACCTCTTCATGGAGCCACCATCTTTACCAAGTTGGACTTGCGCCAGGCCTACCATCTTGTCCGAATTCGGCAGGGTGATGAATGGAAGACCGCATTCAACACACATAGGGGGCACTACGAATATCTTGTCATGCCTTTTGGCTTAACGAACGCCCCCGCTGTCTTCCAGGCCCTGGTCAACGATGTTTTGCGTGACATGATTGGGAAGTTCGTCTTTGTGTACCTTGATGACATCTTGATTTTCTCAAGTTCGGACTCTGAACATAAAAGACATGTACGCCATGTACTCCAGAGACTCCTTGAAAACAAGCTTTTTGTGAAAGCTGAGAAGTGTGAGTTCCATGTAACCAAAACCACCTTTTTGGGCTACGTAATTGCTGAGGGACAGCTCCAAATGGACCCTGCCAAAACTACTGCAGTCACCAATTGGCCCAGACCCACATCCAGGAAGGAGCTGCAACGCTTCCTTGGTTTTTCCAATTTCTATCGCCGATTCATCAAAGACTACAGTCGTGCCGCAGCTCCTCTTACCGCCCTTACGTCCACAGTGGTGCCCTTCAAGTGGTCTGAGGAGGCTGACCTGGCCTTTAGCAGGCTCAAACATATGTTCACCACTGCTCCTGTGCTTGTCCATCCAGATCCGCAGAGGCAATTCATAGTTGAGGTGGATGCCTCGGAGGTGGGGGTCGGAGCGGTTTTGTCCCAGCGGTCTCTGGAGGATGGTAAGGTCCACCCGTGTGCCTTCTATTCCCGCAGGCTCTCTCCAGCCGAGAGGAACTATGGAATTGGTGACCGGGAACTCCTGGCGGTGAAGGCGGCATTGGAGGAATGGAGACACCTCCTGGAAGGGGCCGAGCAGCCGTTTGTTGTATGGACAGACCACAAAAACCTGGAGTACATCCGCTCTGCCAAGAGACTAAGCTCACGTCAAGCCAGGTGGGCCTTATTCTTTGATCGGTTCGCATTCACCCTGTCCTACCGCCCAGGGTCTCAGAATACAAAACCGGATGCCCTATCCCGCCAGTTTGCAGCAGAGGGCACCAGGTCAGATCCCGGCCCTATCCTGCCTTCCACCTGTTTTGTTGGGTCTGTCACTTTTGAAATTGAAGCCCTGGTGAGGAGGGCCCAGGTTGGACTGACTATACCCCCCCGGGCTCCGCAGAACCGCCTGTTTGTCCCTGACCCTGTCCGTTCCCAGGTTCTACAGTGGGCTCACTCCTCGCGACTTACCTGCCACCCGGGAATCCGCAGGACGCTGACCTTCCTCCGCCAAAATTTTTGGTGGCCCACGATGGAGGAGGACACCCGCTCGTTCGTCTCGGCATGCACGGTATGTGCCCAGAACAAAACCTCCTCCAAACCTAGCTCTGGCCTGCTCCACCCGCTTCCTATTCCCAAACGCCCGTGGTCCCACATTGCCCTGGACTTTGTTACCGGACTTCCGCCGTCAAGAGGTAACACAGTAGTTCTCACCATTGTTGACAGGTTTTCCAAAGCAGCCCACTTTCTTGCTCTTCCCAAGCTCCCAACTGCCAAGGAAACCGCTGACCAGTTAGTCCAACATGTCTTCCGTCTACATGGCATCCCTTCTGACATTGTGTCGGACAGGGGGCCCCAGTTCACTTCACAGGTCTGGAGGGCCTTTTGTGCTGCATTAGGCATTGGCCTGAGCCTCTCGTCCGGTTACCATCCACAAACTAATGGTCAATGTGAACGTACCAATCAGCAACTGGAGACCACCCTCCGCTGCATCTCACAGTCCCATCCCGCTTCATGGAGCACTCAGCTCGCTTGGGTAGAGTACGCCCATAATTCCCTACCCAACGCCTCCTCAGGTATGTCCCCTTTTCAGTGTTCTCTGGGCTACCAACCACCACTGTTTCCCTCTCAGGTCCCTGACCTCTCCGTTCCATCTGTGCAAAGCCACATGCGCCTATGCTCCAGGGTCTGGAGGCAAGCCCGCTTCACCTTACTCCGGTCATCTGCCAGGACACAGGTTCACGCCAACCGTCGCCGCATTCCTGCACCTTCCTATGCTGTCGGCCAGAAGGTGTGGCTCAGTACGAGGAACCTCCCGCTAAAGGCGGAATCCAAGAAGCTGTCCCCTCGTTTCATCGGCCCCTTTGAGATTGCGGCTGTGATCAATCCCTGTGCTGTGCGTCTCAAGATCCCAACCTCTCTCCGTGTTCACCCCACTTTTCATGTCTCTCAGATAAAACCTGTTTCATCTAGCCCTCTGTCCCCACCTGTGCCGCCACCGCCAGCTCCTCTCATGATTGATGGACATCCCGCCTACACGGTACGCCGCCTCCTGGACGTTCGTCGCCGCGGTCGCGGCCTCCAGTATTTAGTAGACTGGGAGGGTTACGGACCAGAGGAGCGCAGCTGGATCCCTGCTCGCCAGGTCCTGTGCAAGTCGCTGATCCGCGACTTCCATCGTGCCCATCCTGGTCGCCTGGGCCGTTCTGCACCTGGTGGTGCTCGTGGGGGAGGGGGTACTGTCAGGCCTGCGGGCCCAGCCCGCTGAGTGTGCGTGTGTCTTCCAGGTGTGGTGCATTGGAGTCAAAGCAGCAGGTGTGTCCAGTTAATCAGCAGCCTACTTAAGCCAGCCTCTGACTCCACCACACCGCCAGATCGTCACAACTCCTGAACGAGTTTGTACATCCAGCTAGACCTTGAAATCAACTTTTACTTACCTTTCCTGACTCGCATTTCTGTCCTCCTTTTCAGCCTGTCGTCCTGCCCGCAGACCCTGACCTTGACACACGCCTCGCCTACCAGAACCAGCCCCCAGCACCCAACGGACTGCAACCACTTTCTGGCCGTCCACTATTGCAATAAAACTTTGCCAACTCATTCCTTTTGTTTTTCTGCATTTGGGTCCCCACCCCGCACCGGAACCGTGACAGGTAATGCTCCATAAAAATGCATAGAGGGCGCTATTGAGCACAACGTTGGGTTACTTGCACGTCAGGGTACTGGCACGTTGGGGTACTGTTACATGGAACAAGGACCATTTAAAATGTTAGTTTTTTCCATGCCTTGTCTGTGCAAAGTTTAATGAAATAGGCCAAAAATGATGTATAATTCCCAAAATAAAATCAAAATAGCGGACTTCCTCTTTGGTTTGGCAAATGGCTACATAATACTTTTTTGTAGGTCTTAGGCTGATAGGGTTCTGTCCTAATTTTTAAAAATCTAGCATAATCATACAATCGGAAATGCTTCATAAAAATGTCTAGAGGGCGCTATTTATTGCAAATTGCACAATAAATCTCTGAAAATTCATGTTCATGACAAGTCTGATGTGTTTGCAAAGTTTCATGAGTTTTCATGTGTATAAAAAAAAAAAAGCAGCACTTGACAAACAATGCATTGCTATGGCAACAGCGTGTTACAAAATAAAAAACTTTCGATTACTTTGCATCTTAAACATCTTAAGATGAAACACACCAAGTTTGAAGACAGTCGGATAAATTTTGTAGGAGGGGTTCGTTAAAATATGACCCCTGAAAAAGGCCACAAAAAATGGCAACAAATCCCATCATAAATCAAAATGGCAGACTTCCTGTTTGGTTTAGCACATTGTTCCAAGAGACTTTTTTGTACATCGTGGGCTCTTATGTATGCCTGCAAATTATCATAGCGCTAGGTGAAACGTACAACCGGTAATGCTTCGTTAAAGAGGAGTTTTTTTTTTTAGCTCAAAATGTGATGCCCGGCCCCTACGGGACTTCCTGTTGCGTTTAGCACATGGCACCAAGAGACTTTTTTGTACATCCTGGACTGTTACATATGTCTACAATTTTTCGTCGCTCTAGCTGCTTCGTACAACTGGGAATGCTTCATTAATAAGATTTTTTTTCCTTTGCAAAAAGTGCATGCCACGACAACAGCGTGTGACGAAATAAAAAACTTTCAATCACTTTTCATTTTCAACATCTTAAGATGAATCACACCAAGTTTGAAGATGATCGGATAAACTCTGTAGGAGGAGTTTGTTAAAATATGACCCCTATGAAATGGCCAAAAAAAATGGCAACACATTCCAAAGTAAATCAAAATGGCGGACGTCCTGTTAGGTTTAGCATATGGTTCAAAAAGAGTTTTTTGTACCTCGAGGGCTGTTATATACCTCTACAAATTTTGGTAACTCTATGTGAAACGTACAGCCGGGTATGCTTTGTTAAAGAGGAGTTTTTTAGCTCAAAATGTGATGCCCGGCCCCTGGGGGACTTCCTGTTGGGTTTAGCACAGGGCACCAAGAGACTTTTTTGTACATCTTGGGCTGTTACATATGTCTACAAATTTTCGTAGCTCTAGCTGCTTCGTACAAATGGGAATGCTTCTTTAAGGATATTTTTTTTCCTTTAAAAACAGTGCATGCCATGACAACAGTGTGCGACGAAATACAAAGCTTTCAATAACTTTTCATCTTCAACATCTTAAGATGAATCACACCAAGTTTGAAGATGATCGGATAAACACTGTAGGAGGAGTTCGTTAAAATAAGACCCCAATGAAATGGCCAAAAAAATGGCAACACGTTCCAAAATAAATCAAAATGGTCGACTTCCTGTCAGGTTTAGCATATGCTTCAAAAAGAGTTTTTTGTAGGTCATAGCCTGTTACATATGTGTACCAATTTTCGTAGCTCTAGATTAAACGTACAACCGGCAATGCTTCGTGAAGTAAGAATTTTTAAACTCTAAATTTGATGCGCCGCCACCGTCATATAGTATATCAAAAACTTTTCATTTTTCACAATGATGTTGTCCCAGGTGTTGAGATGGTACATCCCAAGTTTGAAGTCAATCGGGTTAACCGTGTAGGAGAAGCGGGCAAATGTATGACCCCTGTAAATGTGCAAAAATTGGCAAAAATTGGACATTTAAATACTCATACCTCACTTTCTGTCTATTTTAGGGTACACACTTCAAAGAGGTTTTTGTTCATTGGGATGTGCTACAGGTGCCACACAATTTTCATAGCCGTCGGACAATCGTAGCGGGACAGGGATCCGTTTAACCTATGTAGGGGGCGCTAAGGAGCCATTTTTCTGTTATCATGTATGGCGACTTTAAAATATCAAATTTTTCGCCAGGCCTGATGTGCGTGTAAAGTTTGGTGAGTTTTCGTTCACGTTTAGTGTCTCAAAAATGCGATTGTTTGCGGAGAAGAAAAAGAAGAATAATAAGAAGAATTCCTACAAAAACAATAGGGCCTCGCAGCGGCACCGCCGCCGCCGCTGCTCGGGCCCTAATAAGAATTCCTTCAGGAACAATAGGGACCTCGCAGCGGTCGCTGCTCGGGCCCTAATAATAACTAGAGCTGCGAGCAGCTATAAAGGGCCCTCGCAGCCCGGGCCACGTTGGGGTCCTTGCACGTTGGGGTACTTGCACGTTAGGGTACTGGCACGTTGGGGTACTGGCATATTGGAAGCAAAATTTCTTTGAAAATGGCACAATAAACGTTTACATGTAGAATATTTTTTTTGCCAGTGTGTGTCAAGCTCAACAGGTTTTGGTGATTGTTAAGACCTGCAAAAATCAGCGTCCTTTTTTATTTTTAGGCAATTAGTTGCCCTGATTGGTATTTTTTGTAAAAGTCTATATACACATCATCGCTTGTTGTACTCATTGCACAATGTTACTTTTATTGTCCAAAGGGGCAATCAAAAATGAATAAAACAAAATGGAAACGTACATACGTTTGGATCGGTGTGAAGCCAGTAAACAATTTGAGTGGTGGAAACTAAAAGAATATTCATAAATGACTTAGTTATCACACTTAGAATGAGTTTACATTTTTTGTACAAAATACCGTATATGTTTTTTTTTTTTTTTATGCCTCAAGGGCTAAGTGGCGCTGTATTTATAACTGAATGTTGTCATAGAAATACCTTCAGGCCTTGATTATAAGCATACATGTCAAGTGTGGGATTTTTTTTGGAGCATGTACCGTGGAGTTATTAAGCATATCCTTCATTCACGATATTGCTTTTAATGTCCACAGAGGCTATCAAAAATAAATAAAAATATATATATGTTTGGATAAGTCTGATGCCAGTGAACATTTTGAGTGGTGGAAATTAAAAGAATATTCATAAATGACTTAGTTATCACACTTAGAATGAGTTTACATTTTTTGTACAAAATACCGTATGTGGGGTATTTTTTTTTTTATGCCTCAAGGACTAGGTGGCGCTGCATATATAACTGAATGTTGTCATAGAGATAACTTCAGGCCTTGACGATAAACATACATGTCAAGTTTGGGATTTTTTGGAGCATGTACCGGGGAGTTATCAAGCATATCCTTTTTCATTGCGAAACACAAATTTTGATGCCCCGCCCTCATCATATAGTATTTCGAAAAGTCAAAATTTTTCCCCCTGTCGTTGGCTCAGGTCTTGACATGGTCCAGGTCAAGTCTTAACTCAGTCGGATGAAACGTGGAGAAGAAGTGGGCAAAAGTATGCCCCCTGTAAATGTGCAAAAATCATCAAAAAAGGGACATTCAAAAATTCGTAGCTCACTTCCTGTTCATTTTAGCATATGGGTCCAAGAGACTTTTATGTAGGTCTTGGGCTCCCTCATACACCTAAAAATATTCGTCATTCTTGCTTAAACGTACAACCGGGGCTGCTTCGTTAAAAATTTCTAGGGGGCGCTATTGATTCTTTTTTTTTAAAATAGCACAATCAACAATAAAATATTGCTCATTGTACCAGGCCAGATGTGTGTGCCAAGTTTCATGAGTTTCTGTGCATGTTTAGACCCTCAAAACTGGTGTTGTTTTCTTGGCGAACAGCGCTTAGCCACGCCCACAGCAATTCGCGAAAACTCACAAACTTCGTGTTGTGACACCGTGAAGGCCGAAACCCTCATCTGAGCAAATATGAGGTAGGTCCAGTTAACGTGTTTGGAGAAAAACGTAGAAGAAAATTCGTAAGAAAAAAAATTGCCACTAGGTGGCGCTATCAGTAAGATGAAATATAAGTTCATAGATGTCTTTAGGGCTGGACTCTCATCAAATGTGTGAAATTTTGAGAAGATAGGATCATCTCGGTCAAGTTAATGCAGCTTTTATTGTCACGAAAAATCTTTAGAATTTGCGGCACCGTAGCGGCCACGCCCTTTGGTGAAAAGTTACAATATTCGGTGTGGGGCATGATCAACATCTTAAGGCTTTTCTGACCAATTTTCAACTGGATCCCTTCAACGAGCTCAGCGCAGTAGCTAAAAACGTAAAGTATGACATTTATTGTTACCACTAGGTGGCGCTATATGTATGACAAAATTTTATCATATAGATGTTTTCAGGCCGTGACTATTACATTGCCTGAGAAGTTTGAGATTTTTTGGAGCTTGAACATGGGAGTTATTAAGCATTTGCTCTTTCTGGACAAATGAAATTTTAAAGGCAATATTTGATGCCCCGCCCCCATCATATAGTATTTCGAAAAGGCAAGACTTTTTGCCCAGTTATTCTCTCAGGTCTTGAGATGATAAATGCCAAGTTTGAAGTCAATTGGATGAAAAATGTTTGCAAAGGGGGAAAAAGCATGACCACAGTGAATGTGCCAAAATAGGCCAAAATTGGACATTAAAAAATTCATAGCTCATTTCCTGTACATTTTAGCTACATGGTCCCAATAGACTTTTTTGTGCGTCTCGGGGTGCTACACGTGCCTGCCAATTTTTGTTGCTCTAGCTCAAACGTGCCGGGCTTGGTTTTTATTTTTCTACGCTAGGGGGCGCTATAGAGTCGCGTTGTTATGACGACTTCATAATATCAAATTTTTCGCCGGGCCTGAGGAGTGTGCAAAGTTTGGTGAGTTTTCGTGAATGTTTAGGTACCCAAAATCGGGATCGTTTGCGGAGAATAAAGAAGAAGAAGAAGAAGAAGAAGAAGAAGAATAATAACTAGAGCTGCGAGCAGCTATAAAGGGCCCTCGCAGCCCGGGCCACGTTGGGGTACTTGCACGTTGGGGAACTTGCACATTGGGGTACTGGCACATTGGAAGCAGAATTTCTTTGAAAATGGCATGATAAACATGTGGACTTTTTTTTTTTTTTTGCCAGGTGTGATGAGTGTGTCAAGCTCAATGGGTTTTGGTGATTGTTAAGATCTGCAAAAATCAGCGTCTTTTTTTTATTTTTAGGCAATGAGTTGCTCTGATTGGTATTTTTCGTAAAAGTATATATACACACATCATCGCTCGTACTCATTGCACAATGTTGCTATTATTGTCCATAGGGGCGATAAAAAAAAAAAAAAAAACTAAATAAAAAATACGTATGTTTGGATCGGTCTGATACCAGTGAACATATTGAGTGGTGGAAAGTAAAAGAATATTCATAAATGACTTAGTTATCACACTTACAATGAGTTTACAATTTTTGCAAAAATACCATAAGTGAGGCATTTTTTTTTATGCCTCAAGGACTAGGTGGCGCTGTATTTATAACTGAATTTTGTCATAGAGATACCTTCAGGCCTTGACTCTAAATATACATTTCAAATATGGGATTTTTTGGAGCATGTACCTGGGAGTTATTAAGCATAGCCTTCATTCACCATATTGCTTTTAATGTCCATAGAGGCTATCAAAAATACATAAAACTAAATAACAAAAATATGTATGTTTGGTTAGGTCTGATGCCAGTGAATATTTTGAGTGGTGGAAGGTAAAAGAATATTCCTAAATGACTTAGTTATCACACTTAGAATGAGTTTACATTTTTTGTACAAAATACCGTAAGTGGGGTATTTTTTTTTCATGCCTCAAGGGCTAGGTGGCGCTGCATATATAACTGAATGTTGTCATAGAGATACCTTCAGGCCTTGACGATAAACATACATGTCAAGTTTGGGATTTTTTGGAGCATGTATCGGGGAGTTATTAAGCATATCCTTTTTCAGTGCGAAACACAAATTTTGATGCCCCGCCCTCATCATATAGTATTTCCAAAAGTCAAGATTTTTCCGTCTGTTGTTGGCTCAGGTCTTGGCATGGTCCAGGTCAAGTCATAAGTCAGTCGGATAAAACGTGTAGGAGAAGTGGGCAAAAGTATGCCCTCTGAAAATGTGCAAAAATCGTAAAAAATGGGACATTCAAAAATTCGTAGCTCACTTCCTGTTCATTTTAGCATATGGGTCCAAGAGTCTTTTTTGTAGGTCTTTGGCTCCCTCATACACGTAAAAATTTTCGTAGATCTTGCTTAAACGTACAATCGGGGCTGCTTCGTTAAAAATTTCTAGGGGGCGCTATTGAGTCATTTTTGTATAAATAGCACAATCAACAATAAAATATTGTTCATTTTACCAGGCCAGATGTGTGTGCCAAGTTTCATGAGTTTCTGCGCATGTTTAGACCCTCAAAACTGGCGTTGTTTTCTTGGCGAACAGTGCTTAGCCACGCCCACAGCGACTCGCGAAAACTCACAAACTTCGTGTTGTGACAGCATGAAGGCCGACACCCTCATCTGAGCAAATATGAGGTAGGTCCAGTTAACATGGTTGGAGAAAAACATTGAAGAAAAATCGTAAGAAAAAAAATTGCCAGTAGGTGGCGCTATCAGTAAGATGAAATATAAGTTTGTAGATGTCTTTCGGGCTGGACTCTCATCAATTGTGTAAAATTTTGAGAAGATAGCATCATCTCGGTCAAGTTAATGCAGCTTTTGTTGTCACGAGAAATCTTCAGACTTTGCGGCACCGTAGCGGCCACGCCCTTTGGCGAAAAGTTACAATATTCGGTGTGGGGCATTATCAACATCTTAAGGCTTTTCTGACCAATTTTCAACTGGATCCCTTCAACGAGCTCAGCACAGTAGCTAAAAACGTAAAGTATGACAATTATTGTTACCACTAGGTGGCGCTACATGGATAACTGAATTTTATCATATAGATGTTTTCAGGCCGTGACTATTAAGTTGCCTGATAAGTTTGAGATTTTTTGGAGCTTGAACATGGGAGTTATTAAGCATTTGCTCTTTCTGGACAAATGAAATTTTAAAGGCAATATTTGATGCCCCGCCCCCGTCATATAGTATTTCGAAAAGGCAAGATTTTTTCCCCAGTTGTTCTCTCAGGTCTTGAGATGATAAATGCCAAGTTTGAAGTCAATTGGATGAAAAATGTTTGCAAAGGGGGAAAAAGCATGACCACAGTGAATGTGCCAAAATAGGCCAAAATTGGACATTAAAAAATTCATAGCTCACTTCCTGTACATTTTAGCTACATGGTCCCAATAGACTTTTTTGTGCGTCTCGGGGTGCTACACGTGCCTGCCAATTTTCGTTGCTCTAGCTCAAACATGCCGGGCTTGGTTTTTATTTTTCTATGCTAGGGGGCGCTATAGAGTCGCGTTGTTATGACGACTTCATAATATCAAATTTTTCGCCGGGCCTGAGGAGTGTGCAAAGTTTGGTGAGTTTTCGTAAATGTTTAGGTACCCAAAATCGTGATCGTTTACGGAGAAAAAGAATAATAATAATAATAATAATAATAATAATCCGATCGAAAAACAATAGGGACCTCGCAGCGGTAGCTGCTCGGGCCCTAACTAGAGCTGCGAGCAGCTATAAAGGGCCCTCGCAGCCCGGGCCACGTTGGGGTCCTTGCACGTTGGGGTACTGGCATATTGGATGCAAAATTTCTTTGAAAATGGCATAATAAACGTTTACATGTAGAATATTTTTTTTTGCCAGTGTGTGTCAAGCTCAACGGGTTTTGGTGGTTGTTAAGACCTGCAAAAATCAGCGTCCTTTTTTATTTTTAGGCAATGAGTTGCCCTGATTGGTATTTTTTGTAAAAGTGTATATACACATCATCGCTCGTTGTACTCATTGCACAATGTTACTTTTATTGTCCAAAGGGGCAATCAAAAATGAATAAAACAAAATGGAAACGTACATACGTTTGGATCGGTGTGTAGCCAGTGAACAATTTGAGTGGTGGAAACTAAAAGAATATTCATAAATGACTTAGTTATCACACTTAGAATGAGTGTACATTTTTTGTACAAAACACCGTATGTGAGTTTTTATATATATATATATATATATATATATATATATGCCTCAAGGGCTAGGTGGCGCTGTATTTATAACTGAATGTTGTCATAGAGATACCTTCAGGCCTTGATTATAAGCATACATGTCAAGTGTGGGATTTTTTTTTGGAGCATGTACCGTGGAGTTATTAAGCATATCCTTCATTCACGATATTGCTTTTAATGTCCATAAAGGCTATCAAAAATAAATAAAAATATATATATGTTTGGATAAGTCTGATGCCAGTGAACATTTTGAGTGGTGGAAACTAAAAGAATATTCATAAATGACTTAGTTATCACACTTAGAATGAGTTTACATTTTTTGTACAAAATACCGTATGTGGGGTATTTTTTTTTTATGCCTCAAGGGCTAGGTGGCGCTGCATATATAACTGAATGTTGTCATAGAGATAACTTCAGGCCTTGACGATAAACATACATGTCAAGTTTGGGATTTTTTGGAGCATGTACCGGGGAGTTATCAAGCATATCCTTTTTCATTGCGAAACACAAATTTTTATGCCCCGCCCTCATCATATAGTATTTTGAAAAGTCAAAAATTTTCCCCCTGTCGTTGGCTCAGGTCTTGACATGGTCCAGGCCAAGTCTTAACTCAGTCGGATGAAACGTGTAGGAGAAGTGGGCAAAAGTCTGCCCCCTGTGAATGTGCAAAAATCGTCAAAAATGGGACATTCAAAAATTCGTAGCTCACTTCCTGTTCATTTTAGCATATGGGTACAAGAGACTTTTTTGTAGGTCTTGGGCTCCCTCATACACCTAAAAATATTCGTCGTTCTTGCTTAAACGTACAACTGGGGCTGTTTCGTTAAAGATTTCTAGGGGGCGCTATTGAGTCATTTTTGTAAAAATAGCACAATCGCCGATAAAAAATTGCTCATTTTGCCAGGCCAGCTGTGTGTGCCAAGTTTCGTGTGTTTCTGTGCCAGTTTAGGCCCTCAAAATTGGCGTTGTTTTCTTGGCGAACAGCGCTTGGCCACGCCCACAGCGACTCGCGAAAACTCACAAACTTCGTGTTGTGACAGCATGAAGGCCGACACCCTCATCTGAGCAAATATGAGGTTGGTCCAGTTAACGTGTTTGGAGAAAAACATTGAAGAAAAAAAATTGCCAGTAGGTGGCGCTATCAGTAAGATGAAATATAAGTTTGTAGATGTCTTTAGGGCTGGACTCTCATCAATTGTGTACAATTTTGAGAAGATAGCATCATCTCGGTCAAGTTAATGCAGCTTTTGTTGTCACGAGAAATCTTCAGACTTTGCGGCACCGTAGCGGCCACGCCCTTTGGCGAAAAGTTACAATATTCGGTGTGGGGCATGATCAACATCTTAAGGCTTTTCTGACCAATTTTCAACTGGATCCCTTCAACGAGCTCAGCACAGTAGCTAAAAACGTAAAGTATGACAATTATTGTTACCACTAGGTGGCGCTACATGGATAACTGAATTTTATCATATAGATGTTTTCAGGCCGTGACTATTAAGTTGCCTGATAAGTTTGAGATTTTTTGGAGCTTGAACATGGGAGTTATTAAGCATTTGCTCTTTCTGGACAAATGAAATTTTAAAGGCAATATTTGATGCCCCGCCCCCGTCATATAGTATTTCGAAAAGGCAAGATTTTTTCCCCAGTTGTTCTCTCAGGTCTTGAGATGATAAATGCCAAGTTTGAAGTCAATTGGATGAAAAATGTTTGCAAAGGGGGAAAAAGCATGACCACAGTGAATGTGCCAAAATAGGCCAAAATTGGACATTAAAAAATTCATAGCTCACTTCCTGTACATTTTAGCTACATGGTCCCAATAGACTTTTTTGTGCGTCTCGGGGTGCTACACGTGCCTGCCAATTTTTGTTGCTCTATCTCAAACATGCCGGGCTTGGTTTTTATTTTTCTATGCTAGGGGGCGCTATAGAGTCGCGTTGTTATGACGACATCATAATATCAAATTTTTCGCCGGGCCTGAGGAGTGTGCAAAGTTTGGTGAGTTTTCGTAAATGTTTAGGTACCCAAAATCGTGATCGTTTACGGAGAAAAAGAAGAATAATAATAATAATAATAATAATAATAATCCGATCGAAAAACAATAGGGACCTCGCAGCGGTAGCTGCTCGGGCCCTAACTAGAGCTGCGAGCAGCTATAAAGGGCCCTCGCAGCCCGGGCCACGTTGGGGTACTTGCACGTTGGGGTACTTGCACGTTGGGGTACTGGCACGTTGGGGTACTGGCAAGTTTAGGTACGGCACATTGGAAGCAGAATTTCTTTGAAAATGGCATGATAAACCTTGACATGTGGATTTTTTTTTTTTTTGTAAAAATACCGTTAAGTTGGTGTATTTTTTTTTATGCCTCTAGGGCTAGGTGGCGCTGTATATATAATGGAATGTTGTCATAGGGATACCTTCAAGCCTTGACTCTAAACATACATGTCAAGTGTGGGATTTTTTTGGAGCATGTACCGTGGAGTTATTAAGCATATCCTTCATTCACGATATTGCTTTTAATGTCCATTAGAGGCTATCAAAAATAAATAAAAAAGTACATGTTTGGATAAGTCTAATGCCAGTGAACATTTTGAGTGGTGGAAAGTAAAAGAATATTCATAAATGACTTAGTTATCACACTTAGAATGAGTTTACATTTTTTGTACAAAATACCGTATGTGGGGTATTTTTTTGTTTTGCCTCAAGGGCGAGGTGGCGCTGCATATATAACTGAATGTTGTCATAGAGATACCTTCAGGCCTTGACGATAAACATACATGTCAAGTTTGGGATTTTTTTGGAGCATGTATCGGGGAGTTATTAAGCATATCCTTTTTCAGTGCGAAACACAAATTTTGATGCCCCGCGCTCATCATATAGTATTTCCAAAAGTCAAGATTTTTCCGTCTGTTGTTGGCTCAGGTCTTGGCATGGTCCAGGTCAAGTCATAAGTCAGTCGGATAAAACATGTAGGAGAAGTGGGCAAAAGTATGCCCCCTGAAAATGTGCAAAAATCGTCAAAAATGGGACATTCAAAAATTCGTACCTCACTTCCTGTTCATTTTAGCATATGGGTCCAAGAGACTTTTTTGTAGGTCTTTGGCTCCCTCATACACGTAAAAATTTTCGTAGATCTTGCTTAAACGTAGAATCGGGGCTGCTTCGTTAAAAATTTCTAGGGGGCGCTATTGAGTCATTTTTGTAAAAATAGTACAATCAACAATAAAATATTGTTCATTTTACCAGGCCAGATGTGTGTGCCAAGTTTCATGAGTTTCTGCGCATGTTTAGACCCTCAAAACTGGCGTTGTTTTCTTGGCGAACAGTGCTTAGCCACGCCCACAGCGATTCGCGAAAACTCACAAACTTCGTGTTGTGACATCATGAAGGCCGAAACCCTCATCTGAGCAAATATGAGGTTGGTCCAGTTAACGTGTTTGGAGAAAAATGTACAAGAAAATTCGTAAGAAAAAAAATTGCCACTAGGTGGCGCTATCAGTAAGATGAAATATAAGTTCGTAGATGTCTTAAGGGCTGGACTCTCATCAAATGTGTGAAATTTTGAGAAGATAGGATCATCTCGGTCAAGTTCATGCAGCTTTTATTGTCACGAAAAATTTTCGGACTTTGCGTCACCGTAGCGGCCACGCCCTTTGGCGAAAAGTTACAATATTCGGTGTGAGGCATGATCAACATCTTAAGGCTTTTCTGACCAATTTTCAACTGGATCCCTTCAACGAGCTCGGCACAGTAGCTAAAAACGTAAAGTATGACATTTATTGTTACCACTAGGTGGCGCTATATGTATAACTGAATTTTATCATATAGATGCTTTCAGGCCGTGACTATTACGTTGCCTGAGAAGTTTGAGATTTTTTGGAGCTTGAACATGGGAGTTATCACACTTAGAATGAGTTGACATTTTTTGTACAAAATACCGTATGTGGGGTATTTTTTTTTCACGCCTGAAGGGCTAGGTGGCGCTGCATATATAACTGAATTTTGTCATAGAGATACCTTCAGGCTTTGACTATAAACATACATGTCAAGTTTGGGATTTTTTGGAGCATGTACCGGGGAGTTATTAAGCATATCCTTTTTCAGTGCGAAACACAAAATTTGATGCCCCGCCCTCATCATATAGTATTTCCAAAAGTCAAGATTTTTCTGCCTGTAGTTGGCTCAGGTCTTGACATGGTCCAGGTCAACAATAAAATATTGTTCATTTTACCAGGCCAGATGTGTGTGCCAAGTTTCATGAGTTTCTGCGCATGTTTAGACCCTCAAAACTGGCGTTGTTTTCTTGGCGAACAGTGCTTAGCCACGCCCACAGCGATTCGCGAAAACTCACAAACTTCGTGTTGTGACATCATGAAGGCCGAAACCCTCATCTGAGCAAATATGAGGTTGGTCCAGTTAACGTGTTTGGAGAAAAATGTACAAGAAAATTCGTAAGAAAAAAAATTGCCACTAGGTGGCGCTATCAGTAAGATGAAATATAAGTTCGTAGATGTCTTAAGGGCTGGACTCTCATCAAATGTGTGAAATTTTGAGAAGATAGGATCATCTCGGTCAAGTTCATGCAGCTTTTATTGTCACGAAAAATTTTCGGACTTTGCGTCACCGTAGCGGCCACGCCCTTTGGCGAAAAGTTACAATATTCGGTGTGAGGCATGATCAACATCTTAAGGCTTTTCTGACCAATTTTCAACTGGATCCCTTCAACGAGCTCGGCACAGTAGCTAAAAACGTAAAGTATGACATTTATTGTTACCACTAGGTGGCGCTATATGTATAACTGAATTTTATCATATAGATGCTTTCAGGCCGTGACTATTACGTTGCCTGAGAAGTTTGAGATTTTTTGGAGCTTGAACATGGGAGTTATCACACTTAGAATGAGTTGACATTTTTTGTACAAAATACCGTATGTGGGGTATTTTTTTTTCACGCCTGAAGGGCTAGGTGGCGCTGCATATATAACTGAATTTTGTCATAGAGATACCTTCAGGCTTTGACTATAAACATACATGTCAAGTTTGGGATTTTTTGGAGCATGTACCGGGGAGTTATTAAGCATATCCTTTTTCAGTGCGAAACACAAAATTTGATGCCCCGCCCTCATCATATAGTATTTCCAAAAGTCAAGATTTTTCTGCCTGTAGTTGGCTCAGGTCTTGACATGGTCCAGGTCAAGTCTAAAGTCAGTCGGATGAAATGTGTAGGAGAAGTGGGCAAAAGTATGCCCCCTGAAAATGTGCAAAAATCGTCAAAAATGGGACATTCAAAAATTCATAGCTCACTTCCTGTTCATTTTAGCACATGGGTCCAAGAGACTTTTTTGTAGGTCATGGACTCCCTCATACACCTAAAAATTTTCGTAGATCTTGCTTAAACGTACAATCGGGGCTGCTTCGTTAAAAATTTCTAGGGGGCGCTATTGAGTCATTTTTGTAAAAATAGGACAATACATGATAAAATATTGCTCATTTTGCCAGGCCAGATGTGTGTGCCAAGTTTCATGAGTTTCTGCGCATGTTTAGACCATCAAAACTAGCGTTGTTTTCTTGGCGAACAGTGCTTAGCCACGCCCACAGCGATTCGCGAAAACTCACAAACTTCGTGTTGTGACATCATGAAGGCCGAAACCCCCATCTGAGCAAATATGAGGTTGGTCCAGTTAACGTGTTTGGAGAAAAATGTACAAGAAAATTCGTAAGAAATTTAGGTGGCGCTATCAGTTAGATGAAATATAAGTTCGTAGATGTCTTTAGGGCTGGACTCTCATCAAATGTGTGAAATTTTGAGAAGATAGGATCATCTCGGTCAAGTTCATGCAGCTTTTATTGTCACGAAAAATCTTCAGACTTTGCGTCACCGTAGCGGCCACGCCCTTTGGCGAAAAGTTACAATATTCGGTGTGGGGCATCATCAACATCTTAAGGCTTTTCTGACCAATTTTCAACTGGATCCCTTCAACGAGCTCAGCACAGTAGCTAAAAACGTAAAGTATGACATTTATTGTAACCACTAGGTGGCGCTATATGTATAACTGAATTTTTTCATATAGGTGTTTTCAGGCCGTGACTATTACGTTGCCTGAGAAGTTTGAGATTTTTTGGAGCTTGTACATGGGAGTTATTCAGCATTTGCTCTTTCTGGACAAATGAAATTTTAAAGGCAATATTTGATGCCCCGCCCCCGTCATATAGTATTTCGAAAATGCAAGATTTTTTGCCTAGTTTTTCTCTTAAGTCTTGAGATGATAAATGCCAAGTTTAAAGTCAATGGGATGAAAAATGTTTGCATAGGGGGAAAAAGTATGACCACAGTGAATGTGCCAAAATAGGCCAAAATTGGACATTAAAAAATTCATAGCTCACTTCCTGTACATTTTAGGAAATGGCTTCCACTGACTTTTTTGTGCGTCTCGTAGTGCTCCACGTGCCTGCCAATTTTCGTAGCTCTAGCTCAAACGGGCCGGGATTGGTTTTTATTTTTCTACGCTAGGTGGCGCTATAGAGTCGCGTTGTTATGACAACTACATAATATCACATTTTTCGCCGGGCCCGAAGAGACTGCAAAGTTTGGTGAGTTTTCGTAAATGTTTAGGCCCTCAAAAATGCGATCGTTTACGGAGAAGAAGAAGAAGAAGAAGAATAACTAGAGCTGCGAGCAGCTATAAAGGGCCCTCGCAACCCGGGCCACGTTGGGGTACTTGCACGTCGGGGTACTGGCACGTTGGGGTACTGTAAAATAGGACAAGGACCATCTAAAATGTTTTTGACAAGCCTTGTGTGTGCAAAGTTTAATCAAAACGCAAAATATGGTGTGCAATTCCCAAAATACATTCAAAATGGTGGACTTCCTTTTAGGTTTAGCATACGGCTACAGAATACCTTTTGTAGGTCTTAAGCTAATAGGTATGCCTCCCAGTTTTCATAAATCTTGGTCAAGTCATCTTTTGTTGTGTATCGCTTGAATCATACAATTGGAAATGCTCCATAAAAATGCATAGAGGGCGCTATTGAGCACAACGTTGGGTTACTTGCACGTCAGGGTACTGGCACGTTGGGGTACTGTTACATGGAACAAGGACCATTTAAAATGTTAGTTTTTTCCATGCCTTGTCTGTGCAAAGTTTAATGAAAGAGGCCAAAAATGATGTATAATTCCCAAAATAAAATCAAAATAGCGGACTTCCTCTTTGGTTTGGCAAATGGCTACATAATACTTTTTTGTAGGTCTAGCATAATCATACAATCGGAAATGCTTCATAAAAATGTCTAGAGGGCGCTATTTATTGCAAATTGCACAATAAATCTCTGAAAATTCATGTTCATGACAAGTCTGATGTGTTTGCAAAGTTTCATGAGTTTTCATGTGTATATAAAAAAAAAAGCAGCACTTGACAAACAATGCATTGCTATGGCAACAGCGTGTTACAAAATAAAAAACTTTCGATTACTTTGCATCTTAAACATCTTAAGATGAAACACACCAAGTTTGAAGACAGTCGGATAAATTTTGTAGGAGGGGTTCGTTAAAATATGACCCCTGAAAAAGGCCACAAAAAATGGCAACAAATCCCATCATAAATCAAAATGGCAGACTTCCTGTTTGGTTTAGCACATGGTTCCAAGAGACTTTTTTGTACATCATGGGCTCTTATGTATGGCTGCAAATTATCATAGCGCTAGGTGAAACGTACAACCGGGAATGCTTCATTAAAGAGGAGTTTTTTTAACTCAAAATGTGATGCCCGGCCCCTGGGGGACTTCCTGTTAGGTTAAGCACATGGCACCAACAGACTTTTTTGTACATCCTGGACTGTTACTGTAACAACTATTGCCTAGGTCCATTTCACCCTCTAATTTTTTTTTAAGTTTGCTTCTCCTAAAGCAAATTCTCTGCAGTGCATGAATATTCCACTGCCCAGACAGGATCCAAGCCTGGTCAGCTCGGCAGGTGGCTACCCAGCCACCAACAAAACTCTTTTGAAGCCACTGACCAGGTGACAAAGGAATTTATGCGTCTGCCGAAGGAGTGTATTTCAAGCAGTCTTCTCGGAGCCCGAACAAATGGCTCCAATGGTTTGGAATACACAAATGACCGATCAAAGGAATGTTCATGACTTCTTATCAATCACCAAAGGATACTCTGGCGCCTCGCCCTTCCTGGAACGTCTAGATGGAGCAACAACACCTCCAAGTGGCGAAACTTGGAACTATCCTTAGTGACAATTCACATAAGTAATCGCATTTTACACATTTCTATCATGATAATTCTTGACAGACAACTGAACTACGAATGATTCATGTTATATCTTTGTGTGTATGAACATCCTATTTCATGTGTACTCCATAAAGAATGAAAGATAATCAATGTCTCTCAGTTCAGTCAGATTAGACAAGTAGAAGTTACCTCACAAGTTAGTTTATGATGCATTAATTACAATGTGTGTTAAACGGGTTGTGTGGGAAAACTGATTTGCCAGACTGACCAAATTTAATGCCAAATTATTAATCTTTTTAATAATTTTCCTCTGAGAGTCTGCGCGAGCGAACAGAAGGGTGTGGCTTCACCTGCTCGCCCCACCCAGAGACTATAAAGAGGATGAGCAGACCACTGCCCGTTCTCTTGCCCTCTTCCTCTCTTGCCCTCTTCCTGCTCTCACAAGCTCTTCCAAAAACTCTGGCCCGACTTGCCAGTGGCCCAGCCAGGCTGCTCGAACTCTTTGTTCTAAGAGACTTGCAAACCACGTGGCCTTTTTCTTCCCTAGCAGGATCCGTTAACGAAATCGGATCCTCGCTCCACGCCACGCCAAAGCAAGTCAACTCAACGCTGACTAAAGACTCTTTCGTTTTTTTTGTTTTTTTGTTCCACTATCGGTGCTCACCCGCCCGACCTTCTCGGTCCCGGGTACACTTGCAACGCACCGCCGGACTCAAGGTTGTGCACCTAAGCCGCGCACCGCACCTGCTACTCGGTGGCGCTCCGCCGCAGTGCCAACGCACCTCCAACGGCTGGCCTTCCCCGTACGCAGGCGCGTACTGACCGAGCTGCAACACTGGAGCCGGGCAGCCGTCCGGCAGAACCAACCTCGCCAAGTCGACCAACCAATCAAGGGACGAGCCGCGCAACTACGGCAGGCCCCTGGCGTGGCCCCCTTTGCTAACCTGTGGAATAAACCTTTTTTTTTTCTTGCATTTTTCAACGAACATTGACTATTTTTCCCCCTTGTCAAAAAGGCCGCCACTTCTGTTCGTTGCTACGCAACTCCAGGTCTCGTAAGTGCGCTTGATTTCTACCTCGGCGTATCCACTGTGTGCCACCTACGTTTGAAACATCACAAATCTGGCAGGTCAAATTTTCTCTTTTCCCTGTTTCTTTATTCATTCGCATTCCTTCCTTATTTTCATTCGCTTTATTTTATTTCTTTTCTTCTGACGGTAGAATAGTTAGATAGGCAGTATTTTGATTCTGTAGTGTAGCAATCGTGAATAAATGCATGTTTTATAAACTTTATTCCGCCTAAGTCATCTGTGTTTCCGAGTGGATTATTATTCTTTTGTTAGTACAACGAACCACTGAATATCGAGTGTGGCGACTTTAGATTATCAATGACTGATGAAAGAAGGATTTTGGTCGTTGTTTGCTCCTGTTAACCCAAGCAAATTCAACATGGTGCCCCAGAGGTTATCGAGGTAAATACCATTTACCTCTGTAACGTCCAGATTATTAATTCGTCCAAAAGACGACCCAATTATCGCTACATAATGGTGCCGGCCGTGTGAGGCTACAAAACATAAGAAGATCCACTCGAAAATACAAGACTTTGGACGTGAAAAGTAAAACACATTTCACGTAGGGTACCTAATCATTTGTCTCTGTGTAAGAAGGTAAACATTTCTTCTTACATAGAACTGCACTGACTTTTCCCTTCAGCTTTGAATCAAGCGTCTGTTAAGCCGCCATATTGCGTGTGTCACCACCGCAGTGGTTTGCGATAAGTAAACGAGAGTAACGGGATTGATTGTTGGAAGTTAGGTAAGAGCCGGTCACCGTTTGAGGAAATGGTGGCTTGTATTTGAAAACGTACGTGATAGAGCTCGAGTTGTGCAACTTTTAGATTTCAGCTGGCTGAATTTGAAGTTGTTTGTCTTTGTGTGTTGTGTTTCCGGAAATTGTGGGAAGTCCTTTTTTGTAGGTCTTTGGTTCCCTCATACACCTAAAAATTTTCGTAGATCTTGCTTAAACGTACAATCGGGGCTGCTTCGTTAAAAATTTCTAGGGGGCGCTATTGAGTCATTTTTGTAAAAATAGGACAATACATGATAAAATATTGCTCATTTTGCCAGGCCAGATGTGTGTGCCAAGTTTCATGAGTTTCTGCGCATGTTTAGACCATCAAAACTAGCGTTGTTTTCTTGGCGAACAGTGCTTAGCCACGCCCACAGCGATTCGCGAAAACTCACAAACTTCGTGTTGTGACATCATGAAGGCCGAAACCCCCATCTGAGCAAATATGAGGTTGGTCCAGTTAACGTGTTTGGAGAAAAATGTACAAGAAAATTCGAAAGAAAAAAAATTGCCACTAGGTGGCGCTATCAGTTAGATGAAATATAAGTTCGTAGATGTCTTTAGGGCTGGACTCTCATCAAATGTGTGAAATTTTGAGAAGATAGGATCATCTCGGTCAAGTTCATGCAGCTTTTATTGTCACGAAAAATCTTCAGAATTTGCGTCACCGTAGCGGCCACGCCCTTTTGCGAAAAGTTACAATATTCGGTGTGGGGCATCATCAACATCTTAAGGCTTTTCTGACCAATTTTCAACTGGATCCCTTCAACGAGCTCAGCACAGTAGCTAAAAACGTAAAGTATGACATTTATTGTAACCACTAGGTGGCGCTATATGTATAACTGAATTTTTTCATATAGGTGTTTTCAGGCCGTGACTATTACGTTGCCTGAGAAGTTTGAGATTTTTTGGAGCTTGTACATGGGAGTTATTCAGCATTTGCTCTTTCTGGACAAATGAAATTTTAAAGGCAATATTTGATGCCCCGCCCCCGTCATATAGTATTTCGAAAAGGCAAGACTTTTTGCCCAGCTGTTCTCTTAGGTCTTGAGATGATAAATGCCAAGTTTGAAGTCAATGGGATGAAAAATGTTTGCATAAGGGGAAAAAGTATGACCACAGTGAATGTGCCAAAATAGGCCAAAATTGGACATAAAAAAATTCATAGCTCACTTCCTGTACATTTTAGGAAATGGCTTCCACTGACTTTTTTGTGCGTCTCGGAGTGCTACACGTGCCTGCCAATTTTCGTAGCTCTAGCTCAAACGGGCCGGGATTGGTTTTTATTTATCTACGCTAGGTGGCGCTATAGAGTCGCGTTGTTATGACAACTACATAATATCAAATTTTTCGCCGGGCCCAAAGAGACTGCAAAGTTTGGTGAGTTTTCGTAAATGTTTAGGCCCTAAAAAATGCGATCGTTTGCGGAGAATAAAGAAGAAGAAGAAGAAGAAGCGGAATAATAATAATAATTCTTACAAAAACAAGAGGGACCTCGCAGCGGTCGCTGCTCGGGCCCTAATAATAATAATCCGATCGAAAAACAATAGGGACCTCGCAGCGGTAGCTGCTCGGGCCCTAATAATAATTTTTACAAAAACAATAGGGACCTCGCAGCGGTCGCTGCTCGGGCCCTAACTAGAGCTGCGAGCAGCTATAAAGGGCCCTCGCAGCCCGGGCCACGTTGGGGTCCTTGCACGTTGGGGTACTTGCACGTTGGGGTACTGGCATATTGGAAGCAAAATTTCTTTGAAAATGGCATAATAAACGTTTACATGTAGAATATTTTTTTGCCAGTGTGTGTGTCAAGCTCAACGGGTTTTGGTGATTGTTAAGACCTGCAAAAATCAGCGTCCTTTTTTATTTTTAGGCAATGAGTTGCCCTGATTGGTATTTTTTTGTAAAAGTGTATATACACATCATCGCTCGTTGTACTCATTGCACAATGTTACTTTTATTGTCCAAAGGGGCAATCAAAAATGAATAAAACAAAATGGAAACGTACATACGTTTGGATCGGTGTGAAGCCAGTGAACAATTTGAGTGGTGGAAACTAAAAGAATATTCATAAATGACTTAGTTATCACACTTAGAATGAGTGTACATTTTTTGTACAAAATACCGTATGTGGGGTATTTTTTTTTTTTTATATATAAGCCTCAAGGGCTAGGTGGCGCTGTATTTATAACTGAATGTTGTCATAGAGATACCTTCAGGCCTTGATTATAAGCATACATGTCAAGTGTGGGATTTTTTTTTGGAGCATGTACCGTGGAGTTATTAAGCATATCCTTCATTCACGATATTGCTTTTAATGTCCATAGAGGCTATCAAAAATAAATAAAAATATATATATGTTTGGATAAGTCTGATGCCAGTGAACATTTTGAGTGGTGGAAACTAAAAAAATATTCATAAATGACTTAGTTATCACACTTAGAATGAGTGTACATTTTTTGTACAAAATACCGTATGTGGGGTATTTTTTTTTCATGCCTCAAGGGCTAGGTGGCGCTGCATATATAACTGAATGTTGTCATAGAGATAACTTCAGGCCTTGACGATAAACATACATGTCAAGTTTGGGATTTTTTGGAGCATGTACCGGGGAGTTATCAAGCATATCCTTTTTCATTGTGAAACACAAATTTTGATGCCCCGCCTTCATCATATAGTATTTCGAAAAGTCAAAATTTTTCCCCCTGTCGTTGGCTCAGGTCTTGACATGGTCCAGGCCAAGTCTTAACTCAGTCGGATGAAACGTGTAGGAGAAGTGGGCAAAAGTCTGCCCCCTGTGAATGTGCAAAAATCGTCAAAAATGGGACATTCAAAAATTCGTAGCTCACTTCCTGTTCATTTTAGCATATGGGTACAAGAGACGTTTTTGTAGGTCTTGGGCTCCCTCATACACCTAAAAATATTCGGCATTTTTGCTTAAACGTACAACCGGGGCTGCTTCGTTAAAAATTTCGAGGGGGCGCTATTGAGTCATTTTTGTAAAAATAGCACAATCAACATTAAAATATTGCTCATTTTACCAGGCCAGATGTGTGTGCCAAGTTTCAGGAGTTTCTGTGCATGTTTAGACCCTCAAAACTGGCGTTGTTTTCTTGGCGAACAGCGCTTAGCCACGCCTACAGCAATTCGCGAAAACTCACAAACTTCGTGTTGTGACATCATGAAGGCCGAAACCCTCCTCTGAGCAAATATGAGGTAGGTCCAGTTAACGTGTTTGGAGAAAAACGTAGAAGAAAATTCGTAAGAAAAAAAATTGCCACTAGGTGGCGCTATCAGTTAGATGAAATGTAAGTCAGTAGATGTCTTTAGAGCTGGACTCTCATCAAATGTGTGAAATTTTGAGAAGATAGGTTCATCTCGGTCAAGTTAATGCAGCTTTTATTTTCACGAAAAATCTTCAGATTTTGCGTCACCGTAGCGGCCACGCCCTTTGATGAAAAATTACAATATTCGGTGTGGGGCATGATCAACATCTTAAGGCTTTTCTGACCAATTTTCAAATGGATCCCTTCAAAAAGCTCAGCACAGTAGCTAAAAACGTAAAGTATGACATTTATTGTAACCACTAGGTGGCGCTATATATATAACTGAATTTTGTCATATAGATGTTTTCAGGCTGTGACTATTACGTTGCCTGAGAAGTTTGAGATTTTTTGGAGCTTGAACATGGGAGTTATTAAGCATTTGCTCTTTCTGGACAAATGAAATTTTAAAGGCAATATTTAATGCTCCGCCCCCGTCGTATAGTATTTCGAAAAGGCAAGATGTTTTGCCCAGCTGTTCTCTTAGGTCTTGAGATGATAAATGCCAAGTTTGAAGTCAATTGGATGAAAAATGTTTGCAAAGGGGGAAAAAGCATGACCACAGTGAATGTGCCAAAATAGGCCAAAATTGGACATTAAAAAATTCATAGCTCACTTCCTGTACATTTTAGCTACATGGTCCCAATAGACTTTTTTGTGCGTCTCGGGGTGCTACACGTGCCTGCCAATTTTCATTGCTCTAGCTCAAACGTGTCGGGCTTGGTTTTTATTTTTCTACGCTAGGGGGCGCTATAGAGCCGCGTTGTTATAACGACTTCATAATATCAAATTTTTCGCCGGACCTGAGGAGTGTGCAAAGTTTGGTGAGTTTTCGTGAATATTTAGGTACCCAAAATCGCGATTGTTTGCGGAGAATAAAGAAGAAGAAGAAGAAGAAGAAGAAGAAGAAGAATAACTAGAGCTGCGAGCAGCTATAAAGGGCCCTCGCAGCCCGGGCCACGTTGGGGTCCTTGCACGTTGGGGTACTTGCACGTTGGGGTACTGGCACGTTGGGGTACTGGCATATTGGAAGCAAAATTTCTTTGAAAATGGCATAATAAACGTTTACATGTAGAATATTTTTTTTGCCAGTGTCTGTCAAGCTCAACGGATTTTGGTGATTGTTAAGACCTGCAAAAATCAGCGTCCTTATTTATTTTTAGGCAATGAGTTGCCCTGATTGGTATTTTTTTGTAAAAGTGTATATACACATCATCGCTCGTTGTACTCATTGCACAATGTTTACTTTTATTGTCCAAAGGGGCAATCAAAAATGAATAAAACAAAATGGAAACGTACATACGTTTGGATCGGTGTGAAGCCAGTGAACAATTTGAGTGGTGGAAACTAAAAGAATATTCATAAATGACTTAGTTATCACACTTAGAATGAGTGTACATTTTTTGTACAAAATACCGTATGTGGGGTATTTTTTTAATTTTTTTTATATAAGCCTCAACGGCTAGGTGGCGCTGTATTTATAACTGAATGTTGTCATAGAGATACCTTCAGGCCTTGATTATAAGCATACATGTCAAGTGTGGGATTTTTTTTGGAGCATGTACCGTGGAGTTATTAAGCATATCCTTCATTCACGATATTGCTTTTAATGTCCATAGAGGCTATCAAAAATAAATAAAAATATATATATGTTTGGATAAGTCTGATGCCAGTGAACATTTTGAGTGGTGGAAACTAAAAGAATATTCATAAATGACTTCGTTATCACACTTAGAATGAGTTTACATTTTTTGTACAAAATACCGTATGTGGGGTATTTTTTTTTCATGCCTCAAGGGCTAGGTGGCGCTGCATATATAACTGAATGTTGTATAGAGATAACTTCAGGCCTTGACGATAAACATACATGTCAAGTTTGGGATTTTTTGGAGCATGTACCGGGGAGTTATCAAGCATATCCTTTTTCATTGCGAAACACAAATTTTGATGCCCCGCCCTCATCATATAGTATTTCGAAAAGTCAAAATTTTTCCCCCTGTCGTTGGCTCAGGTCTTGACATGGTCCAGGCCAAGTCTTAACTCAGTCGGATGAAACGTGTAGGAGAGGTGGGCAAAAGTCTGCCCCCTGTGAATGTGCAAAAATCGTCAAAAATGGGACATTCAAAAATTCGTAGCTCACTTCCTGTTAATTTTAGCATATGGGTGAAAGAGACTTTTTTTGTAGGTCTTGGGCTCCCTCATACACCTGAAAATATTCGTCGTTCTTGCTTAAACGTACAACCGGGGCTGCTTCGTTAAAAATTTCGAGGGGGCGCTATTGAGTCATTTTTGTAAAAATAGCACAATCAACAATAAAATATTGCTCATTTTACCAGGCCAGATGTGTGTGCCAAGTTTCAGGAGTTTCTGTGCATGTTTAGACCCTCAAAACTGGCGTTGTTTTCTTGGCGAACAGCGCTTAGCCACGCCCACAGCAATTCGCGAAAACTCACAAACTTCGTGTTGTGACATCATGAAGGCCGAAACCCTCATCTGAGCAAATATGAGGGAGGTCCAGTTAACGTGTTTGGAGAAAAACGTAGAAGAAAATTCGTAAGAAAAAAAATTGCCACTAGGTGGCGCTATCAGTTAGATGAAATGTAAGTTAGTAGATGTCTTTAGAGCTGGACTCTCATCAAATGTGTGAAATTTTGAGAAGATAGGATCATCTCGGTCAAGTTAATGCAGCTTTTATTGTCACGAAAAATCTTCAGACTTTGCGTCACCGTAGCGGCCACGCCCTTTGGCGAAAAGTTACAATATTCGGTGTGGGGCATCATCAACATCTTAAGGCTTTTCTGACCAATTTTCAACTGGATCCCTTCAACGAGCTCAGCACAGTAGCTAAAAACGTAAAGTATGACATTTATTGTAACCACTAGGTGGCGCTATATGTATAACTGAATTTTGTCATATAGATGTTTTCAGGCCGTGACTATTACGTTGCCTGAGAAGTTTGAGATTTTTTGGAGCTTGTACATGGGAGTTATTCAGCATTTGCTCTTTCTGGACAAATGAAATTTTAAAGGCAATATTTGATGCCCCGCCCCCGTCATATAGTATTTCGAAAAGGCAAGACTTTTTGCCCAGCTGTTCTCTTAGGTCTTGAGATGATAAATACCAAGTTTGAAGTCAATGGGATGAAAAATGTTTGCATAGGGGGAAAAAGCATGACCACAGTGAATGTGCCAAAATAGGCCAAAATTGGACATTAAAAAATTCATAGCTCACTTCCTGTACATTTTAGCTAAATGGTCCCAATAGACTTTTTTGTGCGTCTCGGGGTGCTACACGTGCCTGCCAATTTACGTTGCTCTAGCTCAAACGTGCCGGGCTTGGTTTTTATTTTTCTATGCTAGGGGGCGCTATAGAGTCGCGTTGTTATAACGACTTCATAATATCAAATTTTTCGCCGGACCTGAGGAGTGTGCAAAGTTCGGTGAGTTTTCGTGAATATTTAGGTACCCAAAATCGCGATTGTTTGCGGAGAATAAAGAAGAAGAAGAAGAAGAAGAAGAAGAAGAATAACTAGAGCTGCGAGCAGCTATAAAGGGCCCTCGCAGCCCGGGCCACGTTGGGGTCCTTGCACGTTGGGGTACTTGCACGTTGGGGTACTGGCACGTTGGGGTACTGGCATATTGGAAGCAAAATTTCTTTGAAAATGGCATAATAAACGTTTACATGTAGAATATTTTTTTGCCAGTGTGTGTGTCAAGCTCAACGGGTTTTGGTGATTGTTAAGACCTGCAAAAATCAGCGTCCTTTTTTATTTTTAGGCAATGAGTTGCCCTGATTGGTATTTTTTTGTAAAAGTGTATATACACATCATCGCTCGTTGTACTCATTGCACAATGTTACTTTTATTGTCCAAAGGGGCAATCAAAAATGAATAAAACAAAATGGAAACGTACATACGTTTGGATCGGTGTGAAGCCAGTGAACAATTTGAGTGGTGGAAACTAAAAGAATATTCATAAATGACTTAGTTATCACACTTAGAATGAGTGTACATTTTTTGTACAAAATACCGTATGTGGGGTATTTTTTTTATTTTTTATATAAGCCTCAAGGGCTAGGTGGCGCTGTATTTATAACTGAATGTTGTCATAGAGATACCTTCAGGCCTTGATTATAAGCATACATGTCAAGTGTGGGATTTTTTTTGTGGAGCATGTACCGTGGAGTTATTAAGCATATCCTTCATTCACGATATTGCTTTTAATGTCCATAGAGGCTATCAAAAATAAATAAAAATATATATATGTTTGGATAAGTCTGATGCCAGTGAACATTTTGAGTGGTGGAAACTAAAAAAATATTCATAAATGACTTAGTTATCACACTTAGAATGAGTGTACATTTTTTGTACAAAATACCGTATGTGGGGTATTTTTTTTTCATGCCTCAAGGGCTAGGTGGCGCTGCATATATAACTGAATGTTGTCATAGAGATAACTTCAGGCCTTGACGATAAACATACATGTCAAGTTTGGGATTTTTTGGAGCATGTACCGGGGAGTTATCAAGCATATCCTTTTTCATTGTGAAACACAAATTTTGATGCCCCGCCCTCATCATATAGTATTTCGAAAAGTCAAAATTTTTCCCCCTGTCGTTGGCTCAGGTCTTGACATGGTCCAGGCCAAGTCTTAACTCAGTCGGATGAAACGTGTAGGAGAAGTGGGCAAAAGTCTGCCCCCTGTGAATGTGCAAAAATCGTCAAAAATGGGACATTCAAAAATTCGTAGCTCACTTCCTGTTCATTTTAGCATATGGGTACAAGAGACGTTTTTGTAGGTCTTGGGCTCCCTCATACACCTAAAAATATTCGGCGTTTTTGCTTAAACGTACAACCGGGGCTGCTTCGTTAAAAATTTCGAGGGGGCGCTATTGAGTCATTTTTGTAAAAATAGCACAATCAACAATAAAATATTGCTCATTTTACCAGGCCAGATATGTGTGCCAAGTTTCAGGAGTTTCTGTGCATGTTTAGACCCTCAAAACTGGCGTTGTTTTCTTGGCGAACAGCGCTTAGCCACGCCTACAGCAATTCGCGAAAACTCACAAACTTCGTGTTGTGACATCATGAAGGCCGAAACCCTCCTCTGAGCAAATATGAGGTAGGTCCAGTTAACGTGTTTGGAGAAAAACGTAGAAGAAAATTCGTAAGAAAAAAAATTGCCACTAGGTGGCGCTATCAGTTAGATGAATTGTAAGTTAGTAGATGTCTTTAGAGCTGGACTCTCATCAAATGTGTGAAATTTTGAGAAGATAGGATCATCTCGGTCAAGTTAATGCAGCTTTTATTTTCACGAAAAATCTTCAGATTTTGCGTCACCGTAGCGGCCACGCCCTTTGATGAAAAGTTACAATATTCGGTGTGGGGCATGATCAACATCTTAAGGCTTTTCTGACCAATTTTCAAATGGATCCCTTCAACAAGCTCAGCACAGTAGCTAAAAAGGTAAAGTATGACATTTATTGTAACCACTAGGTGGCGCTATATGTATAACTGAATTTTGTCATATAGATGTTTTCAGGCTGTGACTATTACGTTGCCTGAGAAGTTTGAGATTTTTTGGAGCTTGAACATGGGAGTTATTAAGCATTTGCTCTTTCTGGACAAATGAAATTTTAAAGGCAATATTTGATGCTCCGCCCCCGTCGTATAGTATTTCGAAAAGGCAAGATGTTTTGCCCAGCTGTTCTCTTAGGTCTTGAGATGATAAATGCCAAGTTTGAAGTCAATTGGATGAAAAATGTTTGCAAAGGGGGAAAAAGCATGACCACAGTGAATGTGCCAAAATAGGCCAAAATTGGACATTAAAAAATTCATAGCTCACTTCCTGTACATTTTAGCTACATGGTCCCAATAGACGTTTTTGTGCGTCTCGGGATGCTACACGTGCCTGCCAATTTTCGTTGCTCTAGCTCAAACGTGTCGGGCTTGGTTTTTATTTTTCTACGCTAGGGGGCGCTATAGAGCCGCGTTGTTATAACGACTTCATAATATCAAATTTTTCGCCGGACCTGAGGAGTGTGCAAAGTTTGGTGAGTTTTCGTGAATATTTAGGTACCCAAAATCGCGATTGTTTGCGGAGAATAAAGAAGAAGAAGAAGAAGAAGAAGAAGAAGAAGAAGAAGAATAATAACTAGAGCTGCGAGCAGCTATAAAGGGCCCTCGCAGCCCGGGCCACGTTGGGGTCCTTGCACGTTGGGGTACTTGCACGTTGGGGTACTGGCACGTTGGGGTACTGGCATATTGGAAGCAAAATTTCTTTGAAAATGGCATAATAAACGTTTACATGTAGAATATTTTTTTTGCCAGTGTCTGTCAAGCTCAACGGATTTTGGTGATTGTTAAGACCTGCAAAAATCAGCGTCCTTATTTATTTTTAGGCAATGAGTTGCCCTGATTGGTATTTTTTTGTAAAAGTGTATATACACATCATCGCTCGTTGTACTCATTGCACAATGTTTTATTGTCCAAAGGGGCAATCAAAAATGAATAAAACAAAATGGAAACGTACATACGTTTGGATCGGTGTGAAGCCAGTGAACAATTTGAGTGGTGGAAACTAAAAGAATATTCATAAATGACTTAGTTATCACACTTATAATGAGTGTACATTTTTTGTACAAAATACCGTATGTGGGGTATTTTTTTAATTTTTTTTATATAAGCCTCAACGGCTAGGTGGCGCTGTATTTATAACTGAATGTTGTCATAGAGATACCTTCAGGCCTTGATTATAAGCATACATGTCAAGTGTGGGATTTTTTTTGGAGCATGTACCGTGGAGTTATTAAGCATATCCTTCATTCACGATATTGCTTTTAATGTCCACAGAGGCTATCAAAAATAAATAAAAATATATATATATGTTTGGATAAGTCTGATGCCAGTGAACATTTTGAGTGGTGGAAACTAAAAGAATATTCATAAATGACTTAGTTATCACACTTAGAATGAGTTTACATTTTTTGTACAAAATACCGTATGTGGGGTATTTTTTTTTTATGCCTCAAGGGCTAGGTGGCGCTGCATATATAACTGAATGTTGTCATAGAGATAGCTTCAGGCCTTGACGATAAACATACATGTCAAGTTTGGGATTTTTTGGAGCATGTACCGGGGAGTTATTAAGCATATCCTTTTTCAGTGTGAAACACAAATTTTGATGCCCCGCCTTCATCATATAGTATTTCGAAAGGTCAAGATTTTTCCCCCTGTCGATGGCTCAGGTCTTGACATGGTCCAGGTCAAGTCTTAACTCAGTCAGATGAAACGTGTAGGAGAAGTGGGCAAAAGTCTGCCCCCTGTGAATGTGCAAAAATAGTCAAAAATGGGACATTCAAAAATTCGTAGCTAACTTCCTGTTCATTTTAGCATATGGGTCCAAGAGACTTTTTTGTAGGTCTTGGGCTCCCTCATACACCTAAAAATATTCGTCGTTCTTGCTTAAACGTACAACCGGGGCTGCTTCGTTAAAAACTTCTCGGGGGCGCTATTGAGTCATTTTTGTAAAAATAGCACAATCAACAATAAAATATTGCTCATTTTACCAGGCCAGATGTGTGTGCCAAGTTTCATGAGTTTCTGTGCATGTTTAGACCCTCAAAACTGGCGTTGTTTTCTTGGCGAACAGCGCTTAGCCACACCCACAGCAATTCGCGAAAACTCACAAACTTCGTGTTGTGACATCATGAAGGCCGAAACCCTCATCTGAGCAAATATGAGGTAGGTCCAGTTAACGTGTTTGGAGAAAAACGTAGAAGAAAATTCGTAAGAAAAAAAATTGTCACTAGGTGGCGCTATCAGTTAGATGAAATATAAGTCAATAGATGTCTTTAGGGCTGGACTCTCATCAAATGTGTGAAATTTTGAGAAGATAGGATCATCTCGGTCAAGTTAATGCAGCTTTTATTTTCACGAAAAATCTTCAGACTTTGCGTCACCGTAGCGGCCACGCCCTTTGGCGAAAAGTTACAATATTCGGTGTGGGGCATGATCAACATCTTAAGGCTTTTCTGACCAATTTTCAAATGGATCCCTTCAACAAGCTCAGCACAGTAGCTAAAAACGTAAAGTATGACATTTATTGTAACCACTAGGTGGCGCTATATGTATAACTGAATTTTATCATATAGATGTTTTCAGGCCGTGACTATTACGTTGCCTGAGATGTTTGAGATTTTTTGGAGCTTGAACATGGGAGTTATTAAGCATTTGCTCTTTCTGGACAAATGAAATTTTAAAGGCAATATTTGATGCCCCGCCCCCGTCATATAGTATTTCAAAAAGGCAAGATGTTTTGCCCAGTTGTTCTCTCAGGTCTTGAGATGATAAATGCCAAGTTTGAAGTCAATTGGATGAAAAATGTTTGCAAAGGGGGAAAAAGCATGACCACAGTGAATGTGCCAAAATAGGCCAAAATTGGACATTAAAAAATTCATAGCTCACTTCCTGTACATTTTAGCTACATGGTCCCAATAGACTTTTTTGTGCGTCTCGGGGTGCTACACGTGCCTGCCAATTTTTGTTGCTCTAGCTCAAACATGCCGGGCTTGGTTTTTATTTTTCTACGCTAGGGGGCGCTATCGAGTCGCATTGTTATGACGACTTAATAATATCAAATTTTTCGCCGGGCCTGAGGAGTGTGCAAAGTTCGGTGAGTTTTCGTGAATGTTTAGGTACCCAAAATCGCGATCGTTTGCGGAGAATAAAGAATAATAATAATAATAATAATAATAATAATAATAATAATAATAATAATAATAATAATAATAAAAATAATAATTTTTACAAAAACAATAGGGACCTCGCAGCGGTCGCTGCTCGGGCCCTAATAATAATAATAATTTTTACAAAAACAATAGGGACCTCGCAGCGGTCGCTGCTCGGGCCCTAACTAGAGCTGCGAGCAGCTATAAAGGGCCCTCGCAGCCCGGGCCACGTTGGGGTCCTTGCACGTTGGGGTACTTGCACGTTGGGGTACTGGCACGTTGGGGTACTGGCACGTTGGGGTACTGGCATATTGGAAGCAAAATTTCTTTGAAAATGGCATAATAAACGTTTACATGTAGAATATTTTTTTTGCCAGTGTCTGTCAAGCTCAACGGATTTTGGTGATTGTTAAGACCTGCAAAAATCAGCGTCCTTATTTATTTTTAGGCAATGAGTTGCCCTGATTGGTATTTTTATGTAAAAGTGTATATACACATCATCGCTCGTTGTACTCATTGCACAATGTTTACTTTTATTGTCCAAAGGGGCAATCAAAAATGAATAAAACAAAATGGAAACGTACATACGTTTGGATCGGTGTGAAGCCAGTGAACAATTTGAGTGGTTGAAACTAAAAGAATATTCAGAAACTAGAGCTGCGAGCAGCTATAAAGGGCCCTCGCAGCCCGGGCTACGTTGGGGTCCTTGCACGTTGGGGTACTGGCATATTGGAAGCAAAATTTCTTTGAAAATGGCATAATAAACGTTTACATGTAGAATATTTTTTTGCCAGTGTGTGTGTCAAGCTCAACGGGTTTTGGTGATTGTTAAGACCTGCAAAAATCAGCGTCCTTTTTTATTTTTAGGCAATGAGTTGCCCTGATTGGTATTTTTTTGTAAAAGTGTATATACACATCATCGCTCGTTGTACTCATTGCACAATGTACTTCCTGTACATTTTAGCTACATGGTCCCAATAGACTTTTTTGTGCGTCTCGGGGTGCTACACGTGCCTGCCAATTTTCGTTGCTCTAGCTCAAACGTGCCGGGATTGGTTTTTATTTTTCTATGCTAGGGGGCGCTATAGAGTCGCGTTGTTATGACGACTTCATAATATCAAATTTTTCGCCGGGCCTGAGGAGTGTGCAAAGTTTGGTGAGTTTTCGTGAATGTTTAGGTACCCAAAATCGCGATCGTTTGCGGAGAATAAAGAAGAAGAAGAATAATAATAACTAGAGCTGCGAGCAGCTATAAAGGGCCCTCGCAGCCCGGGCCACGTTGGGGTCCTTGCTCGTTGGGGTACTTGCACGTTGGGGTACTGGCACATTGGGGTACTGGCATATTGGAAGCAAAATTTCTTTGAAAATGGCATAATAAACGTTTACATGTAGAATATTTTTTTGCCAGTGTGTGTATCAAGCTCAACGGGTTTTGGTGATTGTTAAGACCTGCAAAAATCAGCGTCCTTTTTTATTTTTAGGCAATGAGTTGCCCTGATTGGTATTTTTTTGTAAAAGTGTATATACACATCATCGCTCGTTGTACTCATTGCACAATGTTACTTTTATTGTCCAAAGGGGCAATCAAAAATGAATAAAACAAAATGGAAACGTACATACGTTTGGATCGGTGTGAAGCCAGTGAACAATTTGAGTGGTGGAAACTAAAAGAATATTCATAAATGACTTAGTTATCACACTTAGAATGAGTGTACATTTTTTGTACAAAATACCGTATGTGCGGTATTTTTTTATTTTTTTTTATATAAGCCTCAAGGGCTAGGTGGCGCTGTATTTATAACTGAATGTTGTCATAGAGATAACTTCAGGCCTTGACGATAAACATTCATGTCAAGTTTGGGATTTTTTGGAGCATGTACCGGGGAGTTATCAAGCATATCCTTTTTCATTGTGAAACACAAATTTTGATGCACCGCCCTCATCATATAGTATTTCGAAAAGTCAAAATTTTTCCCCCTGTCGTTGGCTCAGGTCTTGACATGGTCCAGGCCAAGTCTTAACTCAGTCGGATGAAACGTGTAGGAGAAGTGGGCAAAAGTCTGCCCCCTGTGAATGTGCAAAAATCGTCAAAAATGGGACATTCAAAAATTCGTAGCTCACTTCCTGTTCATTTTAGCATATGGGTCCAAGAGACTTTTTTGTAGGTCTTGGGCTCCCTCATACACCTAAAAATTTTCGTCGTTCTTGCTTAAACGTACAACCGGGGCTGCTTCGTTAAAAACTTCTAGGGGGCGCTATTGAGTCATTTTTGTAAAAATAGCACAATCAACAATAAAATATTGCTCATTTTACCAGGCCAGATGTGTGTGCCAAGTTTCATGAGTTTCTGTGCATGTTTAGACCCTCAAAACTGGCGTTGTTTTCTTGGCGAACAGCGCTTAGCCACACCCACAGCAATTCGCGAAAACTCACCAACTTCGTGTTGTGACATCATGAAGGCCGAAACCCTCATCTGAGCAAATATGAGGTAGGTCCAGTTAACGTGTTTGGAGAAAAACGTAGAAGAAAATTCGTAAGAAAAAAAATTGCCACTAGGTGGCGCTATCAGTTAGATGAAATATAAGTCAGTAGATGTCTTTAGGGCTGGACTCTCATCAAATGTGTGAAATTTTGAGAAGATAGGATCATCTCGGTCAAGTTAATGCAGCTTTTATTTTCACGAAAAATCTTCAGAATTTGCGTCACCGTAGCGGCCACGCCCTTTGGCGAAAAGTTACAATATTCGGTGTGGGGCATGATCAACATCTTAAGGCTTTTCTGACCAATTTTCAAATGGATCCCTTCAACAAGCTCAGCACAGTAGCTAAAAACGTAAAGTATGACATTTATTGTAACCACTAGGTGGCGCTATATGTATAACTGAATTTTATCATATAGATGTTTTCAGGCCGTGGCTATTACGTTGCCTGAGAAGTTTGAGATTTTTTGGAGCTTGAACATGGGAGTTATTAAGCATTTGCTCTTTCTGGACAAATGAAATTTTAAAGGCAATATTTGATGCCCCGCCCCCGTCATATAGTATTTCAAAAAGGCAAGATGTTTTGCCCAGTTGTTCTCTCAGGTGTTGAGATGATAAATGCCAAGTTTGAAGTCAATTGGATGAAAAATGTTTGCAAAGGGGGAAAAAGCATGACCACAGTGAATGTGCCAAAATAGGCCAAAATTGGACATAAAAAAATTCATAGCTCACTTCCTGTACATTTTAGCTACATGGTCCCAATAGACTTTTTTGTGCGTCTCGGGGTGCTACACGTGCCTGCCAATTTTTGTTGCTCTTGCTCAAACGTGCCGGGCTTGGTTTTTATTTTTCTACGCTAGGGGGCGCTATCGAGTCGCATTGTTATGACGACTTAATAATATCAAATTTTTCGCCGGGCCTGAGGAGTGTGCAAAGTTCGGTGAGTTTTCGTGAATGTTTAGGTACCCAAAATCGCGATCGTTTGCGGAGAATAAAGAAGAAGAAGAAGAATAATAATAATAACTAGAGCTGCGAGCAGCTATAAAGGGCCCTCGCAACCCGGGCCACGTTGGGGTACTTGCACGTCGGGGTACTGGCATGTTGGGGTACTGTCAAATCGGACAAGGACCATCTAAAATGTTTTTGACAAGCTTTGTGAGTGCAAAAGGCCAAAGATGGTGTGCAATTCCCAAAATAAATTCAAAATGGCGGACTTCCTTTTAGGTTTAGCATACGGCTACAGAATACTTTTTGTAGGTCTTAAGCTAATAGGTATGCCTCCCAGTTTTCACAAATCTAGGTCAAGTCATCTTTAGTTGTGTATCGCTTGAATCATACAATTGGAAATGCTCCATAAAAATGCATAAAGGGCGCTATTGAGCACAACGTTGGGTTACTTGCACGTCAGGGTACTGGCACGTTGGGGTACTGTTACATGGAACAAGGACCATTTAAAATGTTAGTTTTTTCCATGCCTTGTCTGTGCAAAGTTTAATGAAAGAGGCCAAAAATGATGTATAATTCCCAAAATAAAATCAAAATAGCGGATTTCCTCTTTGGTTTGGCAAATGTCTACATAATACTTTTTTGTAGGTATTAGGCTTATAGGGGTCTGTCCTAATTTTCACAAATCTAGCAGAATCATACAATCGGAAATACTTCATAAAAATGTCTAGAGGGCGCTATTTATTGCAAATTGCACAATAAATCTCTAAAAATTCATGTTCATGACAAGTCTGATGTGTTTGCAAAGTTTCATGAGTTTTCACACATGTATAGATAAAAAAACAAAGCAGCACTTTACTTGGCAAACAATGCATCGCTATAGCAGCAGCGTGCGACAAAATAAAAAACTTTCGATAACTTTGCATCTTAAACATCTTAAGATGAAACACACCAAGTTTGAAGACGGTCGGATGAACTTTGTACGAGGAGTTCGTTAAAATATGACCCCTGAAAAAGGCCACAAAAAATGGCAACAAATCCCATCGTAAATCAAAATGGCAGACTTCCTGTTTTGTTTAGCACATGGTTCCAAGAGACTTTTTTGTACATCGTGGGCTCTTATGTATGCCTGCAAATTATCATCGCGCTAGGTGAAACGTACAACCGGGAATGCTTCGTTAAAGAGGAGTTTTCTAGCTCAAAATGTGATGCCCGGCCCCTGGGGGACTTCCTGTTGGGTTTAGCACATGGCACCAAGAGACTTTTTTGTACATTGTGGGCTGTTACATATGTCTACAAATTTTTGTAGCTCTAGCTACTTCGTACAACTGGGAATGCTTCATTAAGAAGGATTTTTTTCCTTTGCAAAAAGTGCATGCCACGACAACAGCGTGCGACGAAATAAAGAGCTTTCAATAACTTTTCATCCTCAACATCTTAAGATGAG
This sequence comes from Festucalex cinctus, assembly GCF_051991245.1. NCBI lineage: Eukaryota > Metazoa > Chordata > Actinopteri > Syngnathiformes > Syngnathidae > Festucalex > Festucalex cinctus. The sequence continues at coordinate 30,658,629 of NC_135416.1, read as the reverse complement.
TCACACCAAGTTTGAAGATGATCGGATAAACTCTGTAGGAGGAGTTCGTTAAAATATGACCCCTATGAAATGGCCCAAAAAATGGCAACACATTCCAAAGTAAATCAAAATGGCGGACGTCCTGTTAGGTTTAGCACATGGTTCAAAAAGAGTTTTTTGTACCTCGAGGGCTGTTATATACCTCTACAAATTTTGGTAACTCTAGGTGAAACATACAGCCGGGTATGCTTTGTTAAAGAGGAGTTTTTTAGCTCAAAATGTGATGCCCGGCCCCTGGGGGACTTCCTGTTGGGTTTAGCACAGGGCACGAAGAGACTTTTTTGTACATCTTGGGCTGTTACATATGTCAACAAATTTTCGTAGCTCTCGCTGCTTCGTACAAATGGGAATGCTTCTTTAAGGATATTTTTTTTCCTTTGCAAACAGTGCATGCCATGACAACAGCGTGCGACGAAATACAAAGCTTTCAATAACTTTTCATCTTCAACATCTTAAGATGAATCACACCAAGTTTGAAGATGATCGGATAAACACTGTAGGAGGAGTTCGTTAAAATAAGACCCCAATGAAATGGCCAAAAAAATGGCAACACGTTCCAAAATAAATCAAAATGGTGGACTTCCTGTGAGGTTTAGCATATGGTTCAAAAAGAGTTTTTTGTAGGTCATAGCCTGTTACATATGTGTACCAATTTTCATAGCTCCAGATTAAACGTACAACCGGCAATGCTTCGTGAAGTAAGAATTTTTAAACTCTAAATTTGATGCGTCGCCGCCATCATATAGTATATCAAAAACTTTAGATTTTTTACAATGATGTTGTCCCAGGTGTTGAGATGGTCCATCCCAAGTTTGAAGTCAATCGGGTTAACCGTGTAGCCGTAGCGGGCAAAAGTATGACCCCTGTAAATGTGCAAAACTGGGCCAAAATTGGACATTCAGATGATCATACCTCACTTTCTGTCTATTTTAGGGTACACACATCAAAGAGGTTTTTGTTCATCTGGATGTGCTACGGGTGCCACACAATTTTCGTCGCCATAGGACAATCGTAGCGGGACAGGGATCCGTTTAACCTATGTAGGTGGCGCTATGGAGCCATTTTTCTATTATCATGTATGGCGACTTTAAAATATCAAATTTTTCGCCAGGCCTGATGTGCGTGTAAAGTTTGGTGAGTTTTCGTTCACGTTTAGCGTCTCAAAAATGCGATTGTTTGCGGAGAATAATAATAATAATAATAATAATAATAATAATAATAACTAGAGCTGCGAGCAGCTATAAAGGGCCCTCGCAACCCGGGCCACGTTGGGGTATTTGCACGTCGGGGTACTGGCATGTTGGGGTACTGTCAAATAGGAAACCATCTAAATTGTAAACGTTTTTGCCATGCTTTGTGTTTTTAAAGTTTCATGGAAAGGCCAAAAACGATGCACAATTAACAAAATAAAATCAAAATGGATTGGCACATGGCTATATAGAATACTTTTTGAATATATTAGGCATGCCTGCCAATATTCACACATCTAGCTGAATCATATAATCGGAAAGACTTCATAAAAATGTCTAGAGGGCGCTATTGAGCCATTTATTACAAATAGCACAACAAATCTCTAAATAAAATATTCATGTTCTAGACAGGTCTGGTGCGTGTGCAAAGTTTTGTGAGTTTTCACCCATATTTAGACTCTCAAAAAAGCATTTTTCTTCACAAACAATGCATGGCTACAGCAAAGGCGTGTGACAAAATAAAAAAATTCAATAACTTTTCATCTTAAATATCTTAAGATGAAACACGCCAAAGAATGAAGACGATCTGATAAGTTCTGTTGAAAATATGACCCCTATAAAAGGCCCCAAAAAATGGCTACAAATACCAAAGTAAATCAAAATGGCAGACTTCCTTTTTGATTCAGCATATGGCTTTAGAAACCTTTTTGTAAGTCTTAGGCTGATAGGTATCCCAATTTTTACAAATCTAGCTGAATCATAAAACACAAAACATTTGCAAAAGCTTCATAAAAATGTCTAGAGGGCGCTATTGAACCATTTATTGCAAATTGAATAAGAAATCTCTAAAATATTCATGCTGATGACAAGCCTGATGTGTGTGTAAAGTTTCATGAGTTTTTGCACATGTTTAGACCAAAAAAAAAAAGTAACATTTTACTTGGCAAACAATGCATCGCCATGACAACGGCGTGCGACAAAATAAATAACTTTCGATAACTTTGCATCTTAAACATCTTAAGATGAAGCACACCAAGTTTAAAGACAGTCGGATAAATTTTGTAGGAGGAGTTCGTTAAAATATGACCCCTAAAAAAGGCCACAAAAAATGGCTACAAATCCCAACGTAAATCAAAATGGTGGACTTCCTGATTGGTTTAGCATATTGCTCCAAGAGACTTTTTTTGTACATCCTGAGCTCTTATGTTTGCCTGCAAATTATCATAGCTTTAGGTGTTTAATCAAAACGCAAAATATGGTGTGCAATTCCCATGCATTGCTATGGCAACAGCGTGTGACAAAATAAAAAACTTTCGATTACTTTGCATCTTAAACATCTTAAGATGAAACATACCAAGTTTGAAGACAGTCGGATAAATTTTGTAGGAGGGGTTCGTTAAAATATGACCCCTGAAAAAGGCCACAAAAAATGGCAACAAATCCCATCATAAATCAAAATGGCGGACTTCCTGTTTGGTTTAGCCCATGGTTCCAAGAGACTTTTTTGTACATCGTGGGCTCTTATGTATGCCTGCAAATTATCATAGCGCTAGGTGAAACGTACAACCGGGAATGCTTAGTTAAAGAGGAGTTTTTTAGCTCAAAATGTGATGCCCGGCCCCTGGGGGACTTCCTGTTGCGTTTAGCACATGGCACCAAGAGACATTTTTGTAGATCCTGGGCTGTTACATATGTCTACAATTTTTCGTCACTCTAGCTGCTTCGTACAACTGGGAATGCTTCATTAAGAAGGATTTTTTTCCTTTGCAAAAAGTGCATGCCACGATAACAGCATGTGACGAAATAAAAAACTTTCAATAACTTTTCATTTTCAACATCTTAAGATGAATCACACCAAGTTTGAAGATGATCGGATAAACTCTGTAGGAGGAGTTTGTTAAAATATGACCCCTATGAAATGGCCAAAAAAAATGGCAACACATTCCAAAGTAAATCAAAATGGCGGACGTCCTGTTAGGTTTAGCATATGGTTCAAAAAGAGTTTTTTGTAAATCGAGGGCTGTTATATACCTCTACAAATTTTGGTAACTGTAGGTGAAACGTACAGCCGGGTATGCTTTGTTAAAGAGGAGTTTTTTTTTGCTCAAAATGTGATGCCCGGCCCCTGGGGGACTTCCTGTTGGGTTTAGCACAGGGCACCAGGAGACTTTTTTGTACATCTTGGGCTGTTACATATGTCTACAAATTTTCGTAGCTCGAGCTGCTTCGTACAACTGGCAATGCTTCTTTAAGGATATTTTTTTTCCTTTGCAAACAGTGCATGCCATGACAACAGCGTGCGACGAAATACAAAGCTTTCAATAACTTTTCATCTTCAACATCTTAAGATGAATCACACCAAGTTTGAAGATGATCGGATAAACACTGTAGGAGGAGTTCGTTAAAATAAGACTCCAATGAAATGGCCAAAAAAATGGCAACACGTTCCAAAATAAATCAAAATGGTGGACTTCCTGTTAGGTTTAGCATATGGTTCAAAAAGAGTTTTTTGTAGGTCATAGCCTGTTACATATGTGTACCAATTTTCGTAGCTCTAGATTAAACGTACAACCGGCAATGCCTCGTGAAGTAAGAATTTTTAAACTCTAAATTTGATGCGCCGCCGCCGTCATATAGTATATCAAAAACTTTTCATTTTTCACAATGATGTTGTCCCAGGTGTTGAGATGGTACATCCCAAGTTTGAAGTCAATCGGGTTAACCGTGTAGGAGAAGCGGGCAAAAGTATGACCCCTGTAAATGTGCAAAAATTGGCAAAAATTGGACATTTAAATACTCATACCTCACTTTCTGTCTATTTTAGGGTACACACTTCAAAGAGGTTTTTGTTCATTGGGATGTGCTACAGGTGCCACACAATTTTCATAGCCGTCGGACAATCGTAGCGGGACAGGGATCCGTTTAACCTATGTAGGGGGCGCTAAGGAGCCATTTTTCTGTTATCATGTATGGCGACTTTAAAATATCAAATTTTTCGCCAGGCCTGATGTGCGTGTAAAGTTTGGTGAGTTTTCGGTCACGTTTAGTGTCTCAAAAATGCGATTGTTTGCGGAGAAGAATAATAATAAGAATAATAATAAGAAGAATTCCTACAAAAACAATAGGGCCTCGCAGCGGCACCGCCGCCGCCGCTGCTCGGGCCCTAATAATAATAATAAGAATTCCTACAAAAACAATAGGGCCTCGCAGCGGCACCGCCGCCGCCGCTGCTCGGGCCCTAATAATAAGAATTCCTTGAAAAACAATAGGGACCTCGCAGCGGTCGCTGCTCGGGCCCTAATAATAATAAGAATTCCTTCAGGAACAATAGGGACCTCGCAGCGGTCGCTGCTCGGGCCCTAATAAGAATTCCTTGAAAAACAATAGGGACCTCGCAGCGGAAAAAGGCCAAAAATGATGTATAATTCCCAAAATAAAATCAAAATAGCGGACTTCCTCTTTGGTTTGGCAAATGGCTACATAATACTTTTTTGTAGGTCTAGCATAATCATACAATCGGAAATGCTTCATAAAAAGGTCTAGAGGGCGCTATTTATTGCAAATTGCACAATAAATCTCTGAAAATTCATGTTCATGACAAGTCTGATGTGTTTGCAAAGTTCCATGAGTTTTCATGTGTATAAAAAAAAAAAGCAGCACTTGACAAACAATGCATTGCTATGGCAACAGCGTGTTACAAAATAAAAAACTTTCGATTACTTTGCATCTTAAACATCTTAAGATGAAACACACCAAGTTTGAAGACAGTCGGATAAATTTTGTAGGAGGGGTTCGTTAAAATATGACCCCTGAAAGTTTTTCCTTGCCCGGTTGGAGGGTTAGATCAGGGGATGTCGCAACTTGTTTGTGGTTAAGTGCTACAGAAGTAAATGTGTCTTAACAACCTCATGATTGAATGTGTTTTCAATTCTCTAGGATGTGATTGGATTGTATCAATTAAATGTTCTTATAACTGATTCAGTGAGTAGTAAAAATAGTGTGTCAAGTATAATGACATGAAATATAAGGAATACAAAAAACAAAACAAGAACCCTCTAAATTACACATTTTGTTCCAGGCTTTATGTGCGTGCATAGTTTGAGTATACACCTAGGTTTAGGCCAGGAGTGTTCAAACCTTTTGCAAAGAGGGCCGGGTATGGTAAGGTGAAAATGTGTGGGGCCTAATCAACCATTTAGTTTAGCCTGACATAATTTTTTACATGCATATGTAAATATATATATGTGGACAAATGTGTACATATGTCTACAAATTTTTGTAGCTCGAGCTGCTTCGTCCAACTGGGAACGCTGCATTAAGAAGGATTTTTTTTTCCTTTGCCAACAGTGCATGCCACGACAACAGCGTGCGACGAAATAAAAAGCTTTCAATAACTTCTCATCGTCAACATCTTAAGATGAATCACACCAAGTTTGAAGATGATCGGATAAACTCTGTAGGAGGAGTTCGTTAAAATAAGACCCCTATGAAATGGCCAAAAAAATGGCAACATGTTCCAAAGTAAATCAAAATGGCAGACTTCCTGTTAGGTTTAGCATATGGTTCAAAAAGAGTTTTTTGTACCTCGAGGGCTGTTACATATGTCTTCAAATTTTGGTCACTCTAGGTGAAACGTACAGCCGGAAATGCTTCATTAAGTAAAAATTTTGAAATGCAAAATTTGATGCCCTGCCTCTGGCGGACTTCCTGTTAGGTTTAGCATATGGCACCAACAGGCTTTTTTTGTAGATCATAGTCTGTTACATATGTGTACCAATTTTCGTAGCTCTAGATTAAACGTATAACCGGCAATACTTCAGATGAAACATGCCAAAGAATGAAGACAATCTGATAAGTTTTGTAGAAAATATGAGGCCTATAAAAGGCCCCCAAAAAATGGCTACAAATAGCAAAGTAAATCAAAATGCCGGACTTCCTGTTTGGCTTAGCATATGGTTCTAAAAGACTTTTTTGTACATCGTGGGCTCTTATGTATGCCTCCGAATTATCATAGCGCTAGGTGAAAGGTACAACCGGGAATGCTTCGTTAAAGAGGAGTTTTTTAGCTCAAAAAGTGATGCCCGGCCCTTGCGGGACTTCCTGTTGGGTTTAGCACAAAGCAGCAAGAGACTTTTTTGTACATCGTGGGCTGTTACATATGTCTACAAATTTTCGTAGCTCTAGCTGCTTCGTACAACTGAGAATTCTTCATTAAGAAGAATTTTTTTCCTTTGCAAACAAGTGCATGCCACGACAACAGCGTGCAGCGAAATAAAAAGCTTTCAATAACTTTTCATCTTCAACATCTTAAGATGAATCACACCAAGTTTGAAGATGATCGGATAAACTCTGTAAGAGGAGTTCGTTAAAATAGGACCCCTATGAAATGGCCAAAAAAATGGGAACACGTTCCAAAGTAAATCAAAATGGTGGACTTTCTGTTAGGTTTAGCATATGGTTCAAAAAGAGTATTTTGTACCTTGAGGGCTGTTACATATGTCTTTAAATTTTGGTAACTCTAGGTGAAACGTACAGCCGGGAATGCTTCATTAAGTAAGAATTTTGAAACTCAAAATTTGATGCCCCGCCTCTGGCGGACTTCCTGTTGGGTTTAGCATATGGCACCAACAGACTTTTTTGTAGGTCATAGTCTGTTACATATGTGTACCAATTTTCGTAGCTCTAGGTTAAACATACAACCGGCAATACTACGTTTAGTAAGAGTTTTGAAACTCTAAATTTGATGCCCCACCGCCGTCATATAGTATGTCGAAAACTTTAGATTTTTTACCATGGTGTTGTCCCAGGTCTTGAGATGGTACATCCCAAGTTTGAAGTCAATTGGATTAACCGTGTAGGAGAAGCAGGCAAAAGTATGACCCCTGTAAATGTGCAAAAATTGGCCAAAATTGGACATTTAAATACTCATATCTCACTTCCTGTCTATTTTAGGGTACACACATCAAAGAGGTTTTTGTTCATCTGGATGTGCTACAGGTGCCACACAATTTTCATAGCCGTCGGACAATCGTAGCGGGCCAGGGATCTGTTTAACCTATGTAGGTGGCGCTATGGAGCCATTTTTCTGTTATCACCTATGGCGACTTTAAAATATCAAATTTTTCGCCAGGCCTGACGTGTGTGTAAAGTTTGGTGAGTTTTCGTTCACGTTTAGTGTCTCAAAAATTTGATTGTTTGCGGAAAAGAATAATAACAAATAAAAAGAAGAATAATAAGAATTCCTTGAAAAACAATAGGGACCTCGCAGCGGTCGCTGCTCGGGCCCTAATAATAATAATAATAATAATAATAATAATAATTCGAACGAAAAACAATAGGGACCTCGCAGCGGTCGCTGCTCGGGCCCTAACTAGAGCTGCAAGCAGCTATAAAGGGCCCTGGCAGCCCGGCCACGTTGGGGTCCTTGCACGTTGTGGTACTTGCATGTTAGGGTACTGGCACGTTGGGGTACTGGCATATTGGAAGCAAAATTTCTTTGATAATGGCATAATAAACGTTTACATGTAGAATTTTTTTTTGCCAGTGTGTGTCAAGCTCAACGGGTTTTGGTGATTGTTAAGACCTGCAAAAATCAGCGTCCTTATTTATTTTTAGGCAATGAGTTGCCCTGATTGGTATTTTTTGTAAAAGTGTATATATACATCATCGCTCGTTGTACTCATTGCACAATGTTACTTTTATTGTCCAAAGGGGCAATCAAAAATGAATAAAACAAAATGGAAACGTACATACGTTTGGATCGGTGTGAAGCCAGTGAACAATTTGAGTGGTGGAAACTAAAAGAATATTCATAAATGGCTTAGTTATCACACTTAGAATGAGTTTACATTTTTTGTACAAAATACCGTATGTGTTTTTGTTTTTTTTATATATTATGCCTCAAGGGCTAGGCGGCGCTGTATTTATAACTGAATGTTGTCATAGAGATACCTTCAGGCCTTGATTATAAGCATACATGTCAAGTGTGGGATTTTTTGGAGCATGTACCGGGGAGTTATTAAGCATATCCTTTTTCAGTGCGAAACACAAATTTTGATGCCCCGCCTTCATCATATAGTATTTCGAAAGGTCAAGATTTTTCACCCTGTCGTTGGCTCAGGTCTTGACATGGTCCAGGTCAAGTCTTAACTCAGTCAGATGAAACGTGTAGGAGAAGTGGGCAAAAGTCTGCCCCCTGTGAATGTGCAAAAATTGTCAAAAATGGGACATTCAAAAATTCGTAGCTAACTTCCTGTTCATTTTAGCATATGGGTCCAAGAGACTTTTTTGTAGGTCTTGGGCTCCCTCATACACCTAAAAATATTCGTCGTTCTTGCTTAAACGTACAACCGGGGCTGCTTCGTTAAAAACTTCTCGGGGGCGCTATTGAGTCATTTTTGTAAAAATAGCACAATCAACAATAAAATATTGCTCATTTTACCAGGCCAGATGTGTGTGCCAAGTTTCATGAGTTTCTGTGCATGTTTAGACCCTCAAAACTGGCGTTGTTTTCTTGGCGAACAGCGCTTAGCCACACCCACAGCAATTCGCGAAAACTCACAAACTTCGTGTTGTGACATCATGAAGGCCGAAACCCTCATCTGAGCAAATATGAGGTAGGTCCAGTTAACGTGTTTGGAGAAAAACGTAGAAGAAAATTCGTAAGAAAAAAAATTGCCACTAGGTGGCGCTATCAGTTAGATGAAATATAAGTCAGTAGATGTCTTTAGGGCTGGATTCTCATCAAATGTGTGAAATTTTGAGAAGATAGGATCATCTCGGTCAAGTTAATGCAGCTTTTATTTTCACGAAAAATCTTCAGACTTTGCGTCACCGTAGCGGCCACGCCCTTTGGCGAAAAGTTACAATATTCGGTGTGGGGCATGATCAACATCTTAAGGCTTTTCTGACCAATTTTCAAATGGATCCCTTCAACAAGCTCAGCACAGTAGCTAAAAACGTAAAGTATGACATTTATTGTAACCACTAGGTGGCGCTATATGTATAACTGAATTTTATCATATAGATGTTTTCAGGCCGTGACTATTACGTTGCCTGAGAAGTTTGAGATTTTTTGGAGCTTGAACATGGGAGTTATTAAGCATTTGCTCTTTCTGGACAAATGAAATTTTAAAGGCAATATTTGATGCCCCGCCCCCGTCATATAGTATTTCAAAAAGGCAAGATGTTTTGCCCAGTTGTTCTCTCAGGTCTTGAGATGATAAATGCCAAGTTTGAAGTCAATTGGATGAAAAATGTTTGCAAAGGGGGAAAAAGCATGACCACAGTGAATGTGCCAAAATCGGCCAAAATTGGACATTAAAAAATTCATAGCTCACTTCCTGTACATTTTAGCTACATGGTCCCAATAGACTTTTTTTGTGCGTCTCGGGGTGCTACACGTGCCTGCCAATTTTTGTTGCACTAGCTCAAACGTGCCGGGCTTGGTTTTTATTTTTCTACGCTAGGGGGCGCTATCGAGTCGCATTGTTATGACGACTTAATAATATCAAATTTTTCGCCGGGCCTGAGGAGTGTGCAAAGTTCGGTGAGTTTTCGTGAATGTTTAGGTACCCAAAATCGCGATCGTTTGCGGAGAATAAAGAATAATAATAATAATAATAATAATAATAATAATAATAATTTTTACAAAAACAATAGGGACCTCGCAGCGGTCGCTGCTCGGGCCCTAATAATAATAATAATGATAATAATAATAATTTTTACAAAAACAATAGGGACCTCGCAGCGGTCGCTGCTCGGGCCCTAACTAGAGCTGCAAGCAGCTATAAAGGGCCCTCGCAGCCCGGCCACGTTGGGGTCCTTGCACGTTGTGGTACTTGCATGTTAGGGTACTGGCACGTTGGGGTACTGGCATATTGGAAGCAAAATTTCTTTGATAATGGCATAATAAACGTTTACATGTAGAATTTTTTTTTGCCAGTGTGTGTCAAGCTCAACGGGTTTTGGTGATTGTTAAGACCTGCAAAAATCAGCGTCCTTATTTATTTTTAGGCAATGAGTTGCCCTGATTGGTATTTTTTGTAAAAGTGTATATATACATCATCGCTCGTTGTACTCATTGCACAATGTTACTTTTATTGTCCAAAGGGGCAATCAAAAATGAATAAAACAAAATGGAAACGTACATACGTTTGGATCGGTGTGAAGCCAGTGAACAATTTGAGTGGTGGAAACTAAAAGAATATTCATAAATGGCTTAGTTATCACACTTAGAATGAGTTTACATTTTTTGTACAAAATACCGTATGTGTTTTTGTTTTTTTTATATATTATGCCTCAAGGGCTAGGCGGCGCTGTATTTATAACTGAATGTTGTCATAGAGATACCTTCAGGCCTTGATTATAAGCATACATGTCAAGTGTGGGATTTTTTTTGGAGCATGTACCGTGGAGTTATTATGCATATCCTTCATTCACGATATTGCTTTTAATGTCCACAGAGGCTATCAAAAATAAATAAAAATATATATATGTTTGGATAAGTCTGATGCCAGTGAACATTTTGAGTGGTGGAAACAAAAAGAATATTCATAAATGACTTAGTTATCACACTTAGAATGAGTTTACATTTTTTGTACAAAATACCGTATGTGGGGTATTTTTTTTTTATGCCTCAAGGGCTAGGTGACGCTGCATATATAACTGAATGTTGTCATAGAGATAGCTTCAGGCCTTGACGATAAACATACATGTCAAGTTTGGGATTTTTTGGAGCATGTACCGGGGAGTTATTAAGCATATCCTTTTTCAGTGCGAAACACAAATTTTGATGCCCCGCCTTCATCATATAGTATTTCGAAAAGTCAAGATTTTTCCCCCTGTCGTTGGCTCAGGTCTTGACATGGTCCAGGTCAAGTCTTAACTCAGTCAGATGAAACGTGTAGGAGAAGTGGGCAAAAGTCTGCCCCCTGTGAATGTGCAAAAATCGTCAAAAATGGGACATTCAAAAATTCGTAGCTCACTTCCTGTTCATTTTAGCATATGGGTCCAAGAGACTTTTTTTGTAGGTCTTGGGCTCCCTCATACACCTAAAAATTTTCGTAGATCTTGCTTAAACGTACAACCGGGGCTGCTTCATTAAAAATTCCTAGGGGGAGCTATTGAGTCATTTTTGTAAAAATAGCACAATCAACAATAAAATATTGTTCATTTTACCAGGCCAGATGTGTGTGCCAAGTTTCATGAGTTTCTGCGCATGTTTAGACCCTCAAAACTGGCGTTGTTTTCTTGGCGAACAGTGCTTAGCCACGCCCACAGCGATTCGCGAAAACTCACAAACTTCGTGTTGTGACATCATGAAGGCCGAATCCCTCATCTGAGCAAATATGAGGTAGGTCCAGTTAACGTGTTTGGAGAAAAACGTAGAAGAAAATTCGTAAGAAAAAAAATTGCCACTAGGTGGCGCTATCAGTAAGATGAAATATAAGTTCATAGATGTCTTTAGGGCTGGACTCTCATCAAATGTGTGAAATTTTGAGAAGATAGGATCATCTCGGTCAAGTTCATGCAGCTTTTATTGTCACGAAAAATCTTTAGACTTTGCGGCACCGTAGCGGCCACGCCCTTTGGCGAAAAGTTACAATATTCGGTGTGGGGCATGATCAACATCTTAAGGCTTTTCTGACCAATTTTCAACTGGATCCCTTCAACGAGCTCAGCGCAGTAGCTAAAAACGTAAAGTATGACATTTATTGTTACCACTAGGTGGCGCTATATGTATAACTGAATTTTATCATATAGATGTTTTCAGGCCGTGACTATTACATTGCCTGAGAAGTTTGAGATTTTTTGGAGCTTGAACATGGGAGTTATTAAGCATTTGCTCTTTCTGGACAAATGAAATTTTAAAGGCAATATTTGATGCCCCGCCCCCATCATATAGTATTTCGAAAAGGCAAGACTTTTTGCCCAGTTGTTCTCTCACATCTTGAGATGATAAATGCCAAGTTTGAAGTTAATTGGATGAAAAATGTTTGCAGAGGGGGAAAAAGCATGACCACAGTGAATGTGCCAAAATAGGCCAAAATTGGACATTAAAAAATTCATAGCTCATTTCCTGTACATTTTAGCTACATGGTCCCAATAGACGTTTTTGTGCATCTCGGGGTGCTACACGTGCCTGCCAATTTTCGTTGCTCTAGCTCAAACGTGCCGGGCTTGGTTTTTATTTTTCTACGCTAGGGGGCGCTATAGAGTTGCGTTGTTATGACGACTTCATAATATCAAATTTTTCGCCGGGCCTGAGGAGTGTGCAAAGTTCGGTGAGTTTTCGTGAATGTTTAGGTACCCAAAATCGGGATCGTTTGCGGAGAATAAAGAAGAAGAAGAAGAAGAATAATAATTTTTACAAAAACAATAGGGACCTCGCAGCGGTCGCTGCTCGGGCCCTAACTAGAGCTGCGAGCAGCTATAAAGGGCCCTCGCAGCCCGGGCCACGTTGGAGTCCTTGCACGTTGGGGTACTTGCACGTTAGGGTACTGGCATATTGGAAGCAAAATTTCTTTGAAAATGGCATAATAAACGTTTACATGTAGAATATTTTTTTTGCCAATGTGTGTCAAGCTCAACGGGTTTTGGTGATTGTTAAGACCTGCAAAAATCAGCGTCCTTTTTTATTTTTAGGCAATGAGTTGCCCTGATTGATATTTTTTGTAAAAGTGTATATATACATCATCGCCCGTTGTACTCATTGCACAATGTTACTTTTATTGTCCAAAGGGGCAATCAAAAATGAATAAAACAAAATGGAAACGTACATACGTTTGGATCGGTGTGAAGCCAGTGAACAATTTGAGTGGTGGAAACTAAAAGAATATTCAGAAATGACTTAGTCATCACACTTAGAATGAGTGTACATTTTTTGTACAAAATACCGTATGTGGGTTTTTTTTTTTATATAAGCCTCAAGGGCTAGGTGGCGCTGTATTTATAACTGAATGTTGTCATCGAGATACCTTCAGGCCTTGATTATAAGCATACATGTCAAGTGTGGGATTTTTTTTGGAGCATGTACCGTGGAGTTATTAAGCATATCCTTCATTCACGATATTGCTTTTAATGTCCACAGAGGCTATCAAAAATAAATAAAAATATATATATGTTTGGATAAGTCTGATGCCAGTGAACATTTTGAGTGGTGGAAACTAAAAGAATATTCATAAATGACTTAGTTATCACACTTAGAATGAGTTTAAATTTTTTGTACAAAATACCGTATGTGGGGTATTTTTTTTTTTATGCCTCAAGGGCGAGGTGGCGCTGCATATATAACTGAATGTTGTCATAGAGATAGCTTCAAGCCTTGACGATAAACATACATGTCAAGTTTGGGATTTTTTGGAGCATGTACCGGGGAGTTATTAAGCATATCCTTTTTCAGTGCGAAACACAAATTTTGATGCCCCGCCTTCATCATATAGTATTTCGAAAGGTCAAGATTTTTCCCCCTGTCGTTGGCTCAGGACTTGACATGGTCCAGGTCAAGTCTTAACTCAGTCAGATGAAACGTGTAGGAGAAGTGGGCAAAAGTCTGCCCCCTGTGAATGTGCAAAAATTGTCAAAAATGGGACATTCAAAAATTCGTAGCTCACTTCCTGTTCATTTTAGCATATGGGTCCAAGAGACTTTTTTGTAGGTCTTGGGCTCCCTCATACACCTAAAAATATTCGTCGTTCTTGCTTAAACGTACAACCGGGGCTGCTTCGTTAAAAACTTCTAGGGGGCGCTATTGAGTCATTTTTGTAAAAATAGCACAATCAACAATAAAATATTGCTCATTTTACCAGGCCAGATGTGTGTGCCAAGTTTCATGAGTTTCTGTGCATGTTTAGACCCTCAAAACTGGCGTTGTTTTCTTGGCGAACAGCGCTTAGCCACACCCACAGCAATTCGCGAAAACTCACCAACTTCGTGTTGTGACATCATGAAGGCCGAAACCTTCATCTGAGCAAATATGAGGTAGGTCCAGTTAACGTGTTTGGAGAAAAACGTAGAAGAAAATTCGTAAGAAAAAAAATTGCCACTAGGTGGCGCTATCAGTTAGATGAAATATAAGTCAGTAGATGTCTTTAGGGCTGGACTCTCATCAAATGTGTGAAATTTTGAGAAGATAGGATCATCTCGGTCAAGTTAATGCAGCTTTTATTTTCACGAAAAATCTTCAGAATTTGCGTCACCGTAGCGGCCACGCCCTTTGGCGAAAAGTTACAATATTCGGTGTGGGGCATGATCAACATCTTAAGGCTTTTCTGACCAATTTTCAAATGGATCCCTTCAACAAGCTCAGCACAGTAGCTAAAAACGTAAAGTATGACATTTATTGTAACCACTAGGTGGCGCTATATGTATAACTGAATTTTATCATATAGATGTTTTCAGGCCGTGGCTATTACGTTGCCTGAGAAGTTTGAGATTTTTTGGAGCTTGAACATGGGAGTTATTAAGCATTTGCTCTTTCTGGACAAATGAAATTTTAAAGGCAATATTTGATGCCCCGCCCCCGTCATATAGTATTTCAAAAAGGCAAGATGTTTTGCCCAGTTGTTCTCTCAGGTGTTGAGATGATAAATGCCAAGTTTGAAGTCAATTGGATGAAAAATGTTTGCAAAGGGGGAAAAAGCATGACCACAGTGAATGTGCCAAAATAGGCCAAAATTGGACATAAAAAAATTCATAGCTCACTTCCTGTACATTTTAGCTACATGGTCCCAATAGACTTTTTTGTGCGTCTCGGGGTGCTACACATGCCTGCCAATTTTTGTTGCTCTTGCTCAAACGTGCCGGGCTTGGTTTTTATTTTTCTACGCTAGGGGGCGCTATCGAGTCGCATTGTTATGACGACTTAATAATATCAAATTTTTCGCCGGGCCTGAGGAGTGTGCAAAGTTCGGTGAGTTTTCGTGAATGTTTAGGTACCCAAAATCGCGATCGTTTGCGGAGAATAAAGAAGAAGAAGAAGAATAATAATAACTAGAGCTGCGAGCAGCTATAAAGGGCCCTCGCAGCCCGGGCCACGTTGGGGTACTTGCACGTTGGGGTACTGGCACGTTGGGGTACTGGCATATTGGAAGCAAAATTTCTTTGAAAATGGCATAATAAACGTTTACATGTAGAATATTTTTTTGCCAGTGTGTGTGTCAAGCTCAACGGGTTTTAGTCATTGTTAAGACCTGCAAAAATCAGCGTCCTTTTTTATTTTTAGGCAATGAGTTGCCCTGATTGGTATTTTTTGTAAAAGTGTATATACACATCATCGCTCGTTGTACTCATTGCACAATGTTACTTTTATTGTCCAAAGGGGCAATCAAAAATGAATAAAACAAAATGGAAACGTACATACGTTTGGATCGGTGTGAAGCCAGTGAACAATTTGAGTGGTGGAAACTAAAAGAATATTCATAAATGACTTAGTTATCACACTTAGAATGAGTGTACATTTTTTGTACAAAACACCGTATGTGAGTTTTTTTATATATATATATATATATATATAAATGCCTCAAGGGCTAGGTGGCGCTGTATTTATAACTGAATGTTGTCATAGAGATACCTTCAGGCCTTGATTATAAGCATACATGTCAAGTGTGGGATTTTTTTTGGAGCATGTACCGTGGAGTTATTAAGCATATCCTTCATTCACGATATTGCTTTTAATGTCCATAAAGGCTATCAAAAATAAATAAAAATATATATATGTTTGGATAAGTCTGATGCCAGTGAACATTTTGAGTGGTGGAAACTAAAAGAATATTCATAAATGACTTAGTTATCACACTTAGAATGAGTTTACATTTTTTGTACAAAATACCGTATGTGGGGTATTTTTTTTTTATGCCTCAAGGGCTAGGTGGCGCTGCATATATAACTGAATGTTGTCATAGAGATAACTTCAGGCCTTGACGATAAACATACATGTCAAGTTTGGGATTTTTTGGAGCATGTACCGGGGAGTTATCAAGCATATCCTTTTTCATTGCGAAACACAAATTTTGATGCCCCGCCCTCATCATATAGTATTTTGAAAAGTCAAAAATTTTCCCCCTGTCGTTGGCTCAGGTCTTGACATGGTCCAGGCCAAGTCTTAACTCAGTCGGATGAAACGTGTAGGAGAAGTGGGCAAAAGTCTGCCCCCTGTGAATGTGCAAAAATCGTCAAAAATGGGACATTCAAAAATTCGTAGCTCACTTCCTGTTCATTTTAGCATATGGGTACAAGAGACTTTTTTGTAGGTCTTGGGCTCCCTCATACACCTAAAAATATTCGTCGTTCTTGCTTAAACGTACAACTGGGGCTGTTTCGTTAAAGATTTCTAGGGGGCGCTATTGAGTCATTTTTGTAAAAATAGCACAATCGCCGATAAAAAATTGCTCATTTTGCCAGGCCAGCTGTGTGTGCCAAGTTTCGTGTGTTTCTGTGCCAGTTTAGGCCCTCAAAATTGGCATAGTTTTCTTGGCGAACAGCGCTTAGCCACGCCCACAGCGACTCGCGAAAACTCACAAACTTCGTGTTGTGACAGCATGAAGGCCGACACCCTCATCTGAGCAAATATGAGGTAGGTCCAGTTAACATGGTTGGAGAAAAACATTGAAGAAAAATCGTAAGAAAAAAAATTGCCAGTAGGTGGCGCTATCAGTAAGATGAAATATAAGTTTGTAGATGTCTTTAGGGGCTGGACTCTCATCAAATGTGTGAAATTTTGAGAAGATAGGATGACCTGGGTCAAGTAAAAGCAGCTTTTATTGCCACGAAAAATTACCAGATTTTGCGGCACCGTAGCGGCCACGCCCTTTGGCGAAAAGTTACAATATTCGGTGTGGGGCATGATCAACATCTTAAGGCTTGTCTGACCAATTTTCAACTGGATCCCTTCAAAGAGCTTGGCATAGTAGCTAAAAACGTAAAGTATGACATTTATTGTCACCACTAGGTGGCGCTATATATATAACAGAATTGTATCATATAGATGTTTTCAGGCCGTGACTATTAAGTTGCGTGAGAAGTTTGAGATTTTTTTTAGCTTGTTCATGGGAGTTATTCAGCATTTTGTCTTTCTGGACAAATTAAATTTTAAAATCAATATTTGATGCCCCGCCCCCGTCATATAGTATTCCAAAAAGTCAAGATATTTTGCCCAGTTGTTGTCTTGGGTCTTGAGATGATACATGGCAAGTTTGAAGTCAACTGGCTGAAAAATATTTGCAAAGGGGGAAAAAGTATGACCACAGTGAATGTGCCAAAATGGGCCAAAATTGGACATTCAAAAATTCATAGCTCACTTCCTGTACATTTTAGGAAATGGCTTCCACTGACTTTTTTGTGCGTCTCGGGGTGCTACACGTGCCTGGCAATTTTCGTAGCTCTAGGTCAAACGGGCCGGGATTGGTTTTTATTTTTCTACGCTAGGGGGCGCTATAGAGTCGCATTGTTATGGCAACGACATAATATCAAATTTTTCGCCGGGCCCGAAGAGACTGCAAAGTTTGGTGAGTTTTCGTAAATGTTTAGGCCCTCAAAAATGCGATCGTTTACGGAGAAGAAGAATAATTCTTACAAAAACAAGAGGGACCTCGCAGCGGTCGCTGCTCGGGCCCTAATAACTAGAGCTGCGAGCAGCTATAAAGGGCCCTCGCAGCCCGGGCCACGTTGGAGTCCTTGCACGTTGGGGTACTTGCACGTTAGGGTACTGGCATATTGGAAGCAAAATTTCTTTGAAAATGGCATAATAAACGTTTACATGTAGAATATTTTTTTTGCCAATGTGTGTCAAGCTCAACGGGTTTTGGTGATTGTTAAGACCTGCAAAAATCAGCGTCCTTTTTTATTTTTAGGCAATGAGTTGCCCTGATTGATATTTTTTGTAAAAGTGTATATATACATCATCGCCCGTTGTACTCATTGCACAATGTTACTTTTATTGTCCAAAGGGGCAATCAAAAATGAATAAAACAAAATGGAAACGTACATACGTTTGGATCGGTGTGAAGCCAGTGAACAATTTGAGTGGTGGAAACTAAAAGAATATTCAGAAATGACTTAGTCATCACACTTAGAATGAGTGTACATTTTTTGTACAAAATACCGTATGTGGGTTTTTTTTTTTATATAAGCCTCAAGGGCTAGGTGGCGCTGTATTTATAACTGAATGTTGTCATCGAGATACCTTCAGGCCTTGATTATAAGCATACATGTCAAGTGTGGGATTTTTTTTGGAGCATGTACCGTGGAGTTATTAAGCATATCCTTCATTCACGATATTGCTTTTAATGTCCACAGAGGCTATCAAAAATAAATAAAAATATATATATGTTTGGATAAGTCTGATGCCAGTGAACATTTTGAGTGGTGGAAACTAAAAGAATATTCATAAATGACTTAGTTATCACACTTAGAATGAGTTTAAATTTTTTGTACAAAATACCGTATGTGGGGTATTTTTTTTTTTATGCCTCAAGGGCGAGGTGGCGCTGCATATATAACTGAATGTTGTCATAGAGATAGCTTCAAGCCTTGACGATAAACATACATGTCAAGTTTGGGATTTTTTGGAGCATGTACCGGGGAGTTATTAAGCATATCCTTTTTCAGTGCGAAACACAAATTTTGATGCCCCGCCTTCATCATATAGTATTTCGAAAGGTCAAGATTTTTCCCCCTGTCGTTGGCTCAGGACTTGACATGGTCCAGGTCAAGTCTTAACTCAGTCAGATGAAACGTGTAGGAGAAGTGGGCAAAAGTCTGCCCCCTGTGAATGTGCAAAAATTGTCAAAAATGGGACATTCAAAAATTCGTAGCTCACTTCCTGTTCATTTTAGCATATGGGTCCAAGAGACTTTTTTGTAGGTCTTGGGCTCCCTCATACACCTAAAAATATTCGTCGTTCTTGCTTAAACGTACAACCGGGGCTGCTTCGTTAAAAACTTCTAGGGGGCGCTATTGAGTCATTTTTGTAAAAATAGCACAATCAACAATAAAATATTGCTCATTTTACCAGGCCAGATGTGTGTGCCAAGTTTCATGAGTTTCTGTGCATGTTTAGACCCTCAAAACTGGCGTTATTTTCTTGGCGAACAGCGCTTAGCCACACCCACAGCAATTCGCGAAAACTCACAAACTTCGTGTTGTGACATCATGAAGGCCGAAACCCTCATCTGAGCAAATATGAGGTAGGTCCAGTTAACGTGTTTGGAGAAAAACGTAGAAGAAAATTCGTAAGAAAAAAAATTGCCACTAGGTGGCGCTATCAGTGAGATGAAATATAAGTCAGTAGATGTCTTTAGGGCTGGACTCTCATCAAATGTGTGAAATTTTGAGAAGATAGGATCATCTCGGTCAAGTTAATGCAGCTTTTATTTTCACGAAAAATCTTCAGACTTTGCGTCACCGTAGCGGCCACGCCCTTTGGCGAAAAGTTACAATATTCGGTGTGGGGCATGATCAACATCTTAAGGCTTTTCTGACCAATTTTCAAATGGATCCCTTCAACAAGCTCAGCACAGTAGCTAAAAACGTAAAGTATGACATTTATTGTAACCACTAGGTGGCGCTATATGTATAACTGAATTTTATCATATAGATGTTTTCAGGCCGTGACTATTACGTTGCCTGAGAAGTTTGAGATTTTTTGGAGCTTGAACATGGGAGTTATTAAGCATTTGCTCTTTCTGGACAAATGAAATTTTAAAGGCAATATTTGATGCCCCGCCCCCGTCATATAGTATTTCAAAAAGGCAAGATGTTTTGCCCAGTTGTTCTCTCAGGTCTTGAGATGATAAATGCCAAGTTTGAAGTCAATTGGATGAAAAATGTTTGCAAAGGGGGAAAAAGCATGACCACAGTGAATGTGCCAAAATAGGCCAAAATTGGACATAAAAAAATTCATAGCTCACTTCCTGTACATTTTAGCTACATGGTCCCAATAGACTTTTTTGTGTGTCTCGGGGTGCTACACGTGCCTGCCAATTTTTGTTGCTCTAGCTCAAACGTGCCGGGCTTGGTTTTTATTTTTCTACGCTAGGGGGCGCTATCGAGTTGCATTGTTATGACGACTTAATAATATCAAATTTTTCGCCGGGCCTGAGGAGTGTGCAAAGTTCGGTGAGTTTTCGTGAATGTTTAGGTACCCAAAATCGCGATCGTTTGCGGAGAATAAAGAAGAAGAATAATAATAACTAGAGCTGCGAGCAGCTATAAAGGGCCCTCGCAGCCCGGGCCACGTTGGGGTCCTTGCACGTTGGGGTACTGGCACGTTGGGGTACTGGCATATTGGAAGCAAAATTTCTTTGAAAATGGCATAATAAACCTTTACATGTAGAATATTTTTTTGCCAGTGTATGTGTCAAGCTCAACGGGTTTTGGTGATTGTTAAGACCTGCAAAAATCAGCGTCCTTTTTTATTTTTAGGCAATGAGTTGCCCTGATTGGTATTTTTTGTAAAAGTGTATATACACATCATCGCTCGTTGTACTCATTGCACAATGTTACTTTTATTGTCCAAAGGGGCAATCAAAAATGAATAAAACAAAATGGAAACGTACATACGTTTGGATCGGTGTGAAGCCAGTGAACAATTTGAGTGGTGGAAACTAAAAGAATATTCATAAATGACTTAGTTATCACACTTAGAATGAGTGTACATTTTTTGTACAAAATACCGTTTGTGGGGTATTTTTTTTTATTTTATATAAGCCTCAAGGGCTAGGTGGCGCTGTATTTATAACTGAATGTTGTCATCGAGATACCTTCAGGCCTTGATTATAAGCATACATGTCAAGTGTGGGATTTTTTTTGGAGCATGTACCGTGGAGTTATTAAGCATATCCTTCATTCACGATATTGCTTTTAATGTCCACAGAGGCTATCAAAAATAAATAAAAATATATATATGTTTGGATAAGTCTGATGTCAGTGAACATTTTGAGTGGTGGAAACTAAAAGAATATTCATAAATGACTTAGTTATCACACTTAGAATGAGTGTACATTTTTTGTACAAAATACCGTATGTGGGGTATTTTTTTTTTATGCCTCACGGGCTAGGTGGCGCTGCATATATAACTGAATGTTGTCATAGAGATAGCTTCAGGCCTTGACGATTAACATACATGTCAAGTTTGGGATTTTTTGGAGCATGTACCGGGGAGTTATTAAGCATATCCTTTTTCAGTGCGAAACACAAATTTTGATGCCCCGCCTTCATCATATAGTATTTCGAAAGGTCAAGATTTTTCCCCCTGTCGTTGGCTCAGGTCTTGACATGGTCCAGGTCAAGTCTTAACTCAGTCAGATGAAACGTGTAGGAGAAGTGGGCAAAAGTCTGCCCCCTGTGAATGTGCAAAAATTGTCAAAAATGGGACATTCAAAAATTCGTAGCTAACTTCCTGTTCATTTTAGCATATGGGTCCAAGAGACTTTTTTGTAGGTCTTGGGCTCCCTCATACACCTAAAAATATTCGTCGTTCTTGCTTAAACGTACAACCGGGGCTGCTTCGTTAAAAACTTCTCGGGGGCGCTATTGAGTCATTTTTGTAAAAATAGCACAATCAACAATAAAATATTGCTCATTTTACCAGGCCAGATGTGTGTGCCAAGTTTCATGAGTTTCTGTGCATGTTTAGACCCTCAAAACTGGCGTTGTTTTCTTTGCGAACAGCGCTTAGCCACACCCACAGCAATTTGCGAAAACTCACAAACTTCGTGTTGTGACATCATGAAGGCCGAAACCCTCATCTGAGCAAATATGAGGTAGGTTCAGTTAACGTGTTTGGAGAAAAACGTAGAAGAAAATTTGTAAGAAAAAAAATTGCCACTACGTGGCGCTATCAGTTAGATGAAATATAAGTCAGTAGATGTCTTTAGGGCTGGACTCTCATCAAATGTGTGAAATTTTGAGAAGATAGGATCATCTCGGTCAAGTTAATGCAGCTTTTATTTTCACGAAAAATCTTCAGACTTTGCGTCACCGTAGCGGCCACGCCCTTTGGCGAAAAGTTACAATATTCGGTGTGGGGCATGATCAACATCTTAAGGCTTTTCTGACCAATTTTCAACTGGATCCCTTCAACAAGCTCAGCACAGTAGCTAAAAACATAAAGTATGACATTTATTGTAACCACTAGGTGGCGCTATATGTATAACTGAATTTTATCATATAGATGTTTTCAGGCCGTGACTATTACGTTGCCTGAGAAGTTTGAGATTTTTTGGAGCTTGAACATGGGAGTTATTAAGCATTTGCTCTTTCTGGACAAATGAAATTTTAAAGGCAATATTTGATGCCCCGCCCCCGTCATATAGTATTTCAAAAAGGCAAGATGTTTTGCCCAGTTGTTCTCTCAGGTCTTGAGATGATAAATGCCAAGTTTGAAGTCAATTGGATGAAAAATGTTTGCAAAGGGGGAAAAAGCATGACCACAGTGAATGTGCCAAAATAGGCCAAAATTGGACATTAAAAAATTCATAGCTCACTTCCTGTACATTTTAGCTACATGGTCCCAATAGACTTTTTTGTGCGTCTCGGGGTGCTACACGTGCCTGCCAATTTTTGTTGCTCTAGCTCAAACGTGCCGGGCTTGGTTTTTATTTTTCTACGCTAGGGGGCGCTATCGAGTCGCATTGTTATGACGACTTAATAATATCAAATTTTTTGCCGGGCCTGAGGAGTGTGCAAAGTTCGGTGAGTTTTCGTGAATGTTTAGGTACCCAAAATCGCGATCGTTTGCGGAGAATAAAGAAGAAGAATAATAATAACTAGAGCTGCGAGCAGCTATAAAGGGCCCTCGCAGCCCGGGCCACGTTGGGGTACTTGCACGTTGGGGTACTTGCACGTTGGGGTACTGGCACGTTGGGGTACTGGCAAGTTTAGGTAAGGCACATTGGAAGCAGAATTTCTTTGAAAATGGCATGATAAACCTTGACATGTGGATTTTTTTTTTTTTTGTAAAAATACCGTTAAGTTGGTGTATTTTTTTTTATGCCTCTAGGGCTAGGTGGCGCTGTATATATAATGGAATGTTGTCATAGGGATACCTTCAAGCCTTGACTCTAAACATACATGTCAAGTGTGGGATTTTTTTGGAGCATGTACCGTGGAGTTATTAAGCATATCCTTCATTCACGATATTGCTTTTAATGTCCATTAGAGGCTATCAAAAATAAATAAAAAAGTACATGTTTGGATAAGTCTAATGCCAGTGAACATTTTGAGTGGTGGAAAGTAAAAGAATATTCATAAATGACTTAGTTATCACACTTAGAATGAGTTTACATTTTTTGTACAAAATACCGTATGTGGGGTATTTTTTTTTCATGCCTCAAGGGCGAGGTGGCGCTGCATATATAACTGAATGTTGTCATAGAGATACCTTCAGGCCTTGACGATAAACATACATGTCAAGTTTGGGATTTTTTGGAGCATGTATCGGGGAGTTATTAAGCATATCCTTTTTCAGTGCGAAACACAAATTTTGATGCCCCGCGCTCATCATATAGTATTTCCAAAAGTCAAGATTTTTCCGTCTGTTGTTGGCTCAGGTCTTGGCATGGTCCAGGTCAAGTCATTGGATAAACATGTAGGAGAAGTGGGCAAAAGTATGCCCCCTGAAAATGTGCAAAAATCGTCAAAAATGGGACATTCAAAAATTCGTACCTCACTTCCTGTTCATTTTAGCATATGGGTCCAAGAGACTTTTTTGTAGGTCTTTGGCTCCGTCATACACGTAAAAATTTTCGTAGATCTTGCTTAAACGTAGAATCGGGGCTGCTTCGTTAAAAATTTCTAGGGGGCGCTATTGAGTCATTTTTGTAAAAATAGTACAATCAACAATAAAATATTGTTCATTTTACCAGGCCAGATGTGTGTGCCAAGTTTCATGAGTTTCTGCGCATGTTTAGACCCTCAAAACTGGCGTTGTTTTCTTGGCGAACAGTGCTTAGCCACGCCCACAGCGATTCGCGAAAACTCACAAACTTCGTGTTGTGACATCATGAAGGCCGAAACCCTCATCTGAGCAAATATGAGGTTGGTCCAGTTAACGTGTTTGGAGAAAAATGTACAAGAAAATTCGTAAGAAAAAAAATTGCCACTAGGTGGCGCTATCAGTAAGATGAAATATAAGTTCGTAGATGTCTTAAGGGCTGGACTCTCATCAAATGTGTGAAATTTTGAGAAGATAGGATCATCTCGGTCAAGTTCATGCAGCTTTTATTGTCACGAAAAATTTTCGGACTTTGCGTCACCGTAGCGGCCACGCCCTTTGGCGAAAAGTTACAAAATTCGGTGTGGGGCATGATCAACATCTTAAGGCTTTTCTGACCAATTTTCAACTGGATCCCTTCAACGAGCTCGGCACAGTAGCTAAAAACGTAAAGTATGACATTTATTGTTACCACTAGGTGGCGCTATATGTATAACTGAATTTTATCATATAGATGCTTTCAGGCCGTGACTATTACGTTGCCTGAGAAGTTTGAGATTTTTTGGAGCTTGAACATGGGAGTTATCACACTTAGAATGAGTTGACATTTTTTGTACAAAATACCGTATGTGGGGTATTTTTTTTTCACGCCTGAAGGGCTAGGTGGCGCTGCATATATAACTGAATTTTGTCATAGAGATACCTTCAGGCTTTGACTATAAACATACATGTCAAGTTTGGGATTTTTTGGAGCATGTACCGGGGAGTTATTAAGCATATCCTTTTTCAGTGCGAAACACAAAATTTGATGCCCCGCCCTCATCATATAGTATTTCCAAAAGTCAAGATTTTTCTGCCTGTAGTTGGCTCAGGTCTTGACATGGTCCAGGTCAAGTCTAAAGTCAGTCGGATGAAATGTGTAGGAGAAGTGGGCAAAAGTATGCCCCCTGAAAATATGCAAAAATCGTCAAAAATGGGACATTCAAAAATTCATAGCTCACTTCCTGTTCATTTTAGCACATGGGTCCAAGAGACTTTTTTGTAGGTCTTGGACTCCCTCATACACCTAAAAATTTTCGTAGATCTTGCTTAAACGTACAATCGGGGCTGCTTCGTTAAAAATTTCTAGGGGGCGCTATTGAGTCATTTTTGTAAAAATAGGACAATACATGATAAAATATTGCTCATTTTGCCAGGCCAGATGTGTGTGCCAAGTTTCATGAGTTTCTGCGCATGTTTAGACCATCAAAACTAGCGTTGTTTTCTTGGCGAACAGTGCTTAGCCACGCCCACAGCGATTCGCGAAAACTCACAAACTTCGTGTTGTGACATCATGAAGGCCGAAACCCCACTCTGAGCAAATATGAGGTTGGTCCAGTTAACGTGTTTGGAGAAAAATGTACAAGAAAATTCGTAAGAAAAAAAATTGCCACTAGGTGGTGCTATCAGTTAGATGAAATGTAAGTTAGTAGATGTCTTTAGAGCTGGACTCTCATCAAATGTGTGAAATTTTGAGAAGATAGGATCATCTCGGTCAAGTTAATGCAGCTTTTATTGTCACGAAAAATCTTCAGACTTTGCGTCACCGTAGCGGCCACGCCCTTTGGCGAAAAGTTACAATATTCGGTGTGGGGCATCATCAACATCTTAAGGCTTTTCTGACCAAATTTCAACTGGATCCCTTCAACGAGCTCAGCACAGTAGCTAAAAACGTAAAGTATGACATTTATTGTAACCACTAGGTGGCGCTATATGTATAACTGAATTTTGTCATATAGATGTTTTCAGGCCGTGACTATTACGTTGCCTGAGAAGTTTGAGATTTTTTGGAGCTTGTACATGGGAGTTATTCAGCATTTGCTCTTTCTGGACAAATGAAATTTTAAAGGCAATATTTGATGCCCCGCCCCCGTCATATAGTATTTCGAAAAGGCAAGATTTTTTCCCCAGTTGTTCTCTCAGGTCTTGAGATGATAAATGCCAAGTTTGAAGTCAATTGGATGAAAAATGTTTGCAAAGGGGGAAAAAGCATGACCACAGTGAATGTGCCAAAATAGGCCAAAATTGGACATTAAAAAATTCATAGCTCACTTCCTGTACATTTTAGCTACATGGTCCCAATAGACTTTTTTGTGCGTCTCGGGGTGCTACACGTGCCTGCCAATTTTCGTTGCTCTAGCTCAAACGTGCCGGGCTTGGTTTTTATTTTTCTATGCTAGGGGGCGCTATAGAGTCGCGTTGTTATGACGACTTCATAATATCAAATTTTTCGCCGGGCCTGAGGAGTGTGCAAAGTTTGGTGAGTTTTCGTAAATGTTTAGGTACCCAAAATCGTGATCGTTTACGGAGAAGAAGAAGAAGAAGAAGAAGAATAATAATAATAATAATAATCCGATCGAAAAACAATAGGGACCTCGCAGCGGTAGCTGCTCGGGCCCTAATAATAATAATAATAATAATAATAATAATAATAATAATAATAATAATTTTTACAAAAACAATAGGGACCTCGCAGCGGTCGCTGCTCGGGCCCTAATAATAATAATAATAATAATAATAATAATAATAATAATAATAATTTTTACAAAAACAATAGGGACCTCGCAGCGGTCGCTGCTCGGGCCCTAATGACTTAGTCATCACACTTAGAATGAGTTTACATTTTTTTGTACAAAATACCGTATGTGGGTTTTTTTTTTTTATATAAGCCTCAAGGGCTAGGTGGCGCTGTATTTATAACTGAATGTTGTCATCGAGATACCTTCAGGCCTTGATTATAAGCATACATGTCAAGTGTGGGATTTTTTTTGGAGCATGTACCGTGGAGTTATTAAGCATATCCTTCATTCACGATATTGCTTTTAATGTCCACAGAGGCTATCAAAAATAAATAAAAATATATATATGTTTGGATAAGTCTGATGCCAGTGAACATTTTGAGTGGTGGAAACTAAAAGAATATTCATAAATGACTTAGTTATCACACTTAGAATGAGTTTACATTTTTTGTACAAAATACCGTATGTGGGGTATTTTTTTTTTATGCCTCAAGGGCTAGGTGGCGCTGCATATATAACTGAATGTTGTCATAGAGATAGCTTCAGGCCTTGACGATAAACATACATGTCAAGTTTGGGATTTTTTGGAGCATGTACCGGGGAGTTATTAAGCATATCCTTTTTCAGTGCGAAACACAAATTTTGATGCCCCGCCTTCATCATATAGTATTTCGAAAGGTCAAGATTTTTCCCCCTGTCGTTGGCTCAGGTCTTGACATGATCCAGGTCAAGTCTTAACTCAGTCAGATGAAACGTGTAGGAGAAGTGGGCAAAAGTCTGCCCCCTGTGAATGTGCAAAAATTGTCAAAAATGGGACATTCAAAAATTCGTAGCTAACTTCCTGTTCATTTTAGCATATGGGTCCAAGAGACTTTTTTGTAGGTCTTGGGCTCCCTCATACACCTAAAAATATTCGTCGTTCTTGCTTAAACGTACAACCGGGGCTGCTTCGTTAAAAACTTCTCGGGGGCGCTATTGAGTCATTTTTGTAAAAATAGCACAATCAACAATAAAATATTGCTCATTTTACCAGGCCAGATGTGTGTGCCAAGTTTCATGAGTTTCTGTGCATGTTTAGACCCTCAAAACTGGCGTTGTTTTCTTTGCGAACAGCGCTTAGCCACACCCACAGCAATTTGCGAAAACTCACAAACTTCGTGTTGTGACATCATGAAGGCCGAAACCCTCATCTGAGCAAATATGAGGTAGGTTCAGTTAACGTGTTTGGAGAAAAACGTAGAAGAAAATTTGTAAGAAAAAAAATTGCCACTACGTGGCGCTATCAGTTAGATGAAATATAAGTCAGTAGATGTCTTTAGGGCTGGACTCTCATCAAATGTGTGAAATTTTGAGAAGATAGGATCATCTCGGTCAAGTTAATGCAGCTTTTATTTTCACGAAAAATCTTCAGACTTTGCGTCACCGTAGCGGCCACGCCCTTTGGCGAAAAGTTACAATATTCGGTGTGGGGCATGATCAACATCTTAAGGCTTTTCTGACCAATTTTCAACTGGATCCCTTCAACAAGCTCAGCACAGTAGCTAAAAACATAAAGTATGACATTTATTGTAACCACTAGGTGGCGCTATATGTATAACTGAATTTTATCATATAGATGTTTTCAGGCCGTGACTATTACGTTGCCTGAGAAGTTTGAGATTTTTTGGAGCTTGAACATGGGAGTTATTAAGCATTTGCTCTTTCTGGACAAATGAAATTTTAAAGGCAATATTTGATGCCCCGCCCCCGTCATATAGTATTTCAAAAAGGCAAGATGTTTTGCCCAGTTGTTCTCTCAGGTCTTGAGATGATAAATGCCAAGTTTGAAGTCAATTGGATGAAAAATGTTTGCAAAGGGGGAAAAAGCATGACCACAGTGAATGTGCCAAAATAGGCCAAAATTGGACATTAAAAAATTCATAGCTCACTTCCTGTACATTTTAGCTACATGGTCCCAATAGACTTTTTTGTGCGTCTCGGGGTGCTACACGTGCCTGCCAATTTTTGTTGCTCTAGCTCAAACGTGCCGGGCTTGGTTTTTATTTTTCTACGCTAGGGGGCGCTATCGAGTCGCATTGTTATGACGACTTAATAATATCAAATTTTTTGCCGGGCCTGAGGAGTGTGCAAAGTTCGGTGAGTTTTCGTGAATGTTTAGGTACCCAAAATCGCGATCGTTTGCGGAGAATAAAGAAGAAGAATAATAATAACTAGAGCTGCGAGCAGCTATAAAGGGCCCTCGCAGCCCGGGCCACGTTGGGGTACTTGCACGTTGGGGTACTTGCACGTTGGGGTACTGGCACGTTGGGGTACTGGCAAGTTTAGGTAAGGCACATTGGAAGCAGAATTTCTTTGAAAATGGCATGATAAACCTTGACATGTGGATTTTTTTTTTTTTTGTAAAAATACCGTTAAGTTGGTGTATTTTTTTTTATGCCTCTAGGGCTAGGTGGCGCTGTATATATAATGGAATGTTGTCATAGGGATACCTTCAAGCCTTGACTCTAAACATACATGTCAAGTGTGGGATTTTTTTGGAGCATGTACCGTGGAGTTATTAAGCATATCCTTCATTCACGATATTGCTTTTAATGTCCATTAGAGGCTATCAAAAATAAATAAAAAAGTACATGTTTGGATAAGTCTAATGCCAGTGAACATTTTGAGTGGTGGAAAGTAAAAGAATATTCATAAATGACTTAGTTATCACACTTAGAATGAGTTTACATTTTTTGTACAAAATACCGTATGTGGGGTATTTTTTTTTCATGCCTCAAGGGCGAGGTGGCGCTGCATATATAACTGAATGTTGTCATAGAGATACCTTCAGGCCTTGACGATAAACATACATGTCAAGTTTGGGATTTTTTGGAGCATGTATCGGGGAGTTATTAAGCATATCCTTTTTCAGTGCGAAACACAAATTTTGATGCCCCGCGCTCATCATATAGTATTTCCAAAAGTCAAGATTTTTCCGTCTGTTGTTGGCTCAGGTCTTGGCATGGTCCAGGTCAAGTCATTGGATAAACATGTAGGAGAAGTGGGCAAAAGTATGCCCCCTGAAAATGTGCAAAAATCGTCAAAAATGGGACATTCAAAAATTCGTACCTCACTTCCTGTTCATTTTAGCATATGGGTCCAAGAGACTTTTTTGTAGGTCTTTGGCTCCGTCATACACGTAAAAATTTTCGTAGATCTTGCTTAAACGTAGAATCGGGGCTGCTTCGTTAAAAATTTCTAGGGGGCGCTATTGAGTCATTTTTGTAAAAATAGTACAATCAACAATAAAATATTGTTCATTTTACCAGGCCAGATGTGTGTGCCAAGTTTCATGAGTTTCTGCGCATGTTTAGACCCTCAAAACTGGCGTTGTTTTCTTGGCGAACAGTGCTTAGCCACGCCCACAGCGATTCGCGAAAACTCACAAACTTCGTGTTGTGACATCATGAAGGCCGAAACCCTCATCTGAGCAAATATGAGGTTGGTCCAGTTAACGTGTTTGGAGAAAAATGTACAAGAAAATTCGTAAGAAAAAAAATTGCCACTAGGTGGCGCTATCAGTAAGATGAAATATAAGTTCGTAGATGTCTTAAGGGCTGGACTCTCATCAAATGTGTGAAATTTTGAGAAGATAGGATCATCTCGGTCAAGTTCATGCAGCTTTTATTGTCACGAAAAATTTTCGGACTTTGCGTCACCGTAGCGGCCACGCCCTTTGGCGAAAAGTTACAAAATTCGGTGTGGGGCATGATCAACATCTTAAGGCTTTTCTGACCAATTTTCAACTGGATCCCTTCAACGAGCTCGGCACAGTAGCTAAAAACGTAAAGTATGACATTTATTGTTACCACTAGGTGGCGCTATATGTATAACTGAATTTTATCATATAGATGCTTTCAGGCCGTGACTATTACGTTGCCTGAG
This sequence comes from Festucalex cinctus, assembly GCF_051991245.1. Taxonomy (NCBI): domain Eukaryota; kingdom Metazoa; phylum Chordata; class Actinopteri; order Syngnathiformes; family Syngnathidae; genus Festucalex; species Festucalex cinctus. The sequence goes on along the minus strand of NC_135416.1, from coordinate 30,627,985 downwards.
AAGTTTGAGATTTTTTGGAGCTTGAACATGGGAGTTATCACACTTAGAATGAGTTGACATTTTTTGTACAAAATACCGTATGTGGGGTATTTTTTTTTCACGCCTGAAGGGCTAGGTGGCGCTGCATATATAACTGAATTTTGTCATAGAGATACCTTCAGGCTTTGACTATAAACATACATGTCAAGTTTGGGATTTTTTGGAGCATGTACCGGGGAGTTATTAAGCATATCCTTTTTCAGTGCGAAACACAAAATTTGATGCCCCGCCCTCATCATATAGTATTTCCAAAAGTCAAGATTTTTCTGCCTGTAGTTGGCTCAGGTCTTGACATGGTCCAGGTCAAGTCTAAAGTCAGTCGGATGAAATGTGTAGGAGAAGTGGGCAAAAGTATGCCCCCTGAAAATATGCAAAAATCGTCAAAAATGGGACATTCAAAAATTCATAGCTCACTTCCTGTTCATTTTAGCACATGGGTCCAAGAGACTTTTTTGTAGGTCTTGGACTCCCTCATACACCTAAAAATTTTCGTAGATCTTGCTTAAACGTACAATCGGGGCTGCTTCGTTAAAAATTTCTAGGGGGCGCTATTGAGTCATTTTTGTAAAAATAGGACAATACATGATAAAATATTGCTCATTTTGCCAGGCCAGATGTGTGTGCCAAGTTTCATGAGTTTCTGCGCATGTTTAGACCATCAAAACTAGCGTTGTTTTCTTGGCGAACAGTGCTTAGCCACGCCCACAGCGATTCGCGAAAACTCACAAACTTCGTGTTGTGACATCATGAAGGCCGAAACCCCACTCTGAGCAAATATGAGGTTGGTCCAGTTAACGTGTTTGGAGAAAAATGTACAAGAAAATTCGTAAGAAAAAAAATTGCCACTAGGTGGTGCTATCAGTTAGATGAAATGTAAGTTAGTAGATGTCTTTAGAGCTGGACTCTCATCAAATGTGTGAAATTTTGAGAAGATAGGATCATCTCGGTCAAGTTAATGCAGCTTTTATTGTCACGAAAAATCTTCAGACTTTGCGTCACCGTAGCGGCCACGCCCTTTGGCGAAAAGTTACAATATTCGGTGTGGGGCATCATCAACATCTTAAGGCTTTTCTGACCAAATTTCAACTGGATCCCTTCAACGAGCTCAGCACAGTAGCTAAAAACGTAAAGTATGACATTTATTGTAACCACTAGGTGGCGCTATATGTATAACTGAATTTTGTCATATAGATGTTTTCAGGCCGTGACTATTACGTTGCCTGAGAAGTTTGAGATTTTTTGGAGCTTGTACATGGGAGTTATTCAGCATTTGCTCTTTCTGGACAAATGAAATTTTAAAGGCAATATTTGATGCCCCGCCCCCGTCATATAGTATTTCGAAAAGGCAAGATTTTTTCCCCAGTTGTTCTCTCAGGTCTTGAGATGATAAATGCCAAGTTTGAAGTCAATTGGATGAAAAATGTTTGCAAAGGGGGAAAAAGCATGACCACAGTGAATGTGCCAAAATAGGCCAAAATTGGACATTAAAAAATTCATAGCTCACTTCCTGTACATTTTAGCTACATGGTCCCAATAGACTTTTTTGTGCGTCTCGGGGTGCTACACGTGCCTGCCAATTTTCGTTGCTCTAGCTCAAACGTGCCGGGCTTGGTTTTTATTTTTCTATGCTAGGGGGCGCTATAGAGTCGCGTTGTTATGACGACTTCATAATATCAAATTTTTCGCCGGGCCTGAGGAGTGTGCAAAGTTTGGTGAGTTTTCGTAAATGTTTAGGTACCCAAAATCGTGATCGTTTACGGAGAAGAAGAAGAAGAAGAAGAAGAAGAATAATAATAATAATAATCCGATCGAAAAACAATAGGGACCTCGCAGCGGTAGCTGCTCGGGCCCTAATAATAATAATAATAATAATAATAATAATAATAATAATAATAATTTTTACAAAAACAATAGGGACCTCGCAGCGGTCGCTGCTCGGGCCCTAATAATAATAATAATAATAATAATAATAATAATAATAATAATAATTTTTACAAAAACAATAGGGACCTCGCAGCGGTCGCTGCTCGGGCCCTAATGACTTAGTCATCACACTTAGAATGAGTTTACATTTTTTTGTACAAAATACCGTATGTGGGTTTTTTTTTTTTATATAAGCCTCAAGGGCTAGGTGGCGCTGTATTTATAACTGAATGTTGTCATCGAGATACCTTCAGGCCTTGATTATAAGCATACATGTCAAGTGTGGGATTTTTTTTGGAGCATGTACCGTGGAGTTATTAAGCATATCCTTCATTCACGATATTGCTTTTAATGTCCACAGAGGCTATCAAAAATAAATAAAAATATATATATGTTTGGATAAGTCTGATGCCAGTGAACATTTTGAGTGGTGGAAAAACTAAAAGAATATTCATAAATGACTTAGTTATCACACTTAGAATGAGTTTACATTTTTTGTACAAAATACCGTATGTGGGGTATTTTTTTTTTATGCCTCAAGGGCTAGGTGGCGCTGCATATATAACTGAATGTTGTCATAGAGATAGCTTCAGGCCTTGACGATAAACATACATGTCAAGTTTGGGATTTTTTGGAGCATGTACCGGGGAGTTATTAAGCATATCCTTTTTCAGTGCGAAACACAAATTTTGATGCCCCGCCTTCATCATATAGTATTTCGAAAGGTCAAGATTTTTCCCCCTGTCGTTGGCTCAGGTCTTGACATGATCCAGGTCAAGTCTTAACTCAGTCAGATGAAACGTGTAGGAGAAGTGGGCAAAAGTCTGCCCCCTGTGAATGTGCAAAAATTGTCAAAAATGGGACATTCAAAAATTCGTAGCTCACTTCCTGTTCATTTTAGCATATGGGTCCAAGAGACTTTTTTGTAGGTCTTGGGCTCCCTTATACACCTAAAAATATTCGTCGTTCTTGCTTAAACGTACAACCAGGGCTGCTTCGTTAAAAACTTCTAGGGGGCGCTATTGAGTCATTTCTGTAAAAATAGCACAATCAACAATAAAATATTGCTCATTTTACCAGGCCAGATGTGTGTGCCAAGTTTCATGAGTTTCTGTGCATGTTTAGACCCTCAAAACTGGCGTTGTTTTCTTGGCGAACAGCGCTTAGCCACACCCACAGCAATTCGCGAAAACTCACAAACTTCGTGTTGTGACATCATGAAGGCCGAAACCCTCATCTGAGCAAATATGAGGTAGGTCCAGTTAACGTGTTTGGAGAAAAACGTAGAAGAAAATTCGTAATAAAAAAAATTGCCACTAGGTGGCGCTATCAGTTAGATGAAATATAAGTCAGTAGATGTCTTTAGGGCTGGACTCTCATCAAATGTGTGAAATTTTGAGAAGATAGGATCATCTCGGTCAAGTTAATGCAGCTTTTATTTTCACGAAAAATCTTCAGACTTTGCGTCACCGTAGCGGCCACGCCCTTTGGCGAAAAGTTACAATATTCGGTGTGGGGCATGATCAACATCTTAAGGCTTTTCTGACCAATTTTCAAATGGATCCCTTCAACAAACTCAGCACAGTAGCTAAAAACGTAAAGTATGACATTTATTGTAACCACTAGGTGGCGCTATATGTATAACTGAATTTTATCATATAGATGTTTTCAGGCCGTGGCTATTACGTTGCCTGAGAAGTTTGAGATTTTTTGGAGCTTGAACATGGGAGTTATTAAGCATTTGCTCTTTCTGGACAAATGAAATTTTAAAGGCAATATTTGATGCCCCGCCCCCGTCATATAGTATTTCAAAAAGGCAAGATGTTTTGCCCAGTTGTTCTCTCAGGTCTTGAGATGATAAATGCCAAGTTTGAAGTCAATTGGATGAAAAATGTTTGCAAAGGGGGAAAAAGCATGACCACAGTGAATGTGCCAAAATAGGCCAAAATTGGACATAAAAAAATTCATAGCTCACTTCCTGTACATTTTAGCTACATGGTCCCAATAGACTTTTTTGTGCGTCTCGGGGTGCTAGACGTGCCTGCCAATTTTTGTTGCTCTAGCTCAAACGTGCCGGGCTTGGTTTTTATTTTTCTACGCTAGGGGGCGCTATCGAGTCGCATTGTTATGACGACTTAATAATATCAAATTTTTCGCCGGGCCTGAGGAGTGTGCAAAGTTCGGTGAGTTTTCGTGAATGTTTAGGTACCCAAAATCGCGATCGTTTGCGGAGAATAAAGAAGAAGAAGAAGAAGAAGAAGAAGAAGAAGAAGAAGAAGAAGAAGAAGAAGAAGAATAATTCTTACAAAAACAATAGGGACCTCGCAGCGGTCGCTGCTCGGGCCCTAATAATAATAATCCGATCGAAAAACAATAGGGACCTCGCAGCGGTAGCTGCTCGGGCCCTAACTAGAGCTGCGAGCAGCTATAAAGGGCCCTCGCAGCCCGGGCCACGTTGGGGTCCTTGCACGTTGGGGTACTTGCACGTTGGGGTACTGGCACATTGGGGTACTGGCATATTGGAAGCAAAATTTCTTTGAAAATGGCATAATAAACGTTTACATGTAGAATATTTTTTTGCCAGTGTGTGTATCAAGCTCAACGGGTTTTGGTGATTGTTAAGACCTGCAAAAATCAGCGTCCTTTTTTATTTTTAGGCAATGAGTTGCCCTGATTGGTATTTTTTTGTAAAAGTGTATATACACATCATCGCTCGTTGTACTCATTGCACAATGTTACTTTTATTGTCCAAAGGGGCAATCAAAAATGAATAAAACAAAATGGAAACGTACATACGTTTGGATCGGTGTGAAGCCAGTGAACAATTTGAGTGGTGGAAACTAAAAGAATATTCATAAATGACTTAGTTATCACACTTAGAATGAGTGTACATTTTTTGTACAAAATACCGTATGTGGGGTATTTTTTATTTTTTTTTATATAAGCCTCAAGGGCTAGGTGGCGCTGTATTTATAACTGAATGTTGTCATAGAGATACCTTCAGGCCTTGATTATAAGCATACATGTCAAGTGTGGGATTTTTTTTGGAGCATGTACCGTGGAGTTATTAAGCATATCCTTCATTCACGATATTGCTTTTAATGTCCATAGAGGCTATCAAAAATAAATAAAAATATATATATGTTTGGATAAGTGTGATGCCAGTGAACAATTTGAGTGGTGGAAACTAAAAGAATATTCATAAATGACTTAATTATCACACTTAGAATGAGTGTACATTTTTTGTACAAAATACCGTATGTGGGGTATTTATTTATTTTTTTTTATGCCTCAAGGGCTAGGTGGCGCTGTATTTATAACTGAATGTTGTCATAGAGATACCTTCAGGCCTTGATTATAAGCATACATGTCAAGTGTGGGATTTTTTTTGGAGCATGTACCGTGGAGTTATTAAGCATATCCTTCATTCACGATATTGCTTTTAATGTCCACAGAGGCTATCAAAAATAAATAAAAATATATATATGTTTGGATAAGTCTGATGCCAGTGAACATTTTGAGTGGTGGAAACTAAAAGAATATTCATAAATGACTTCGTTATCACACTTAGAATGAGTTTACATTTTTTGTACAAAATACCGTATGTGGGGTATTTTTTTTTTATGCCTCAAGGGCTAGGTGGCGCTGCATATATAACTGAATGTTGTCATAGAGATAGCTTCAGGCCTTGACGATAAACATACATGTCAAGTTTGGGATTTTTTGGAGCATGTACCGGGGAGTTATTAAGCATATCCTTTTTCAGTGTGAAACACAAATTTTGATGCCCCGCCTTCATCATATAGTATTTGGAAAGGTCAAGATTTTTCCCCCTGTCGTTGGCTCAGGTCTTGACATGGTCCAGGTCAAGTCTTAACTCAGTCAGATGAAACGTGTAGGAGAAGTGGGCAAAAGTCTGCCCCCTGTGAATGTGCAAAAATAGTCAAAAATGGGACATTCAAAAATTCGTAGCTAACTTCCTGTTCATTTTAGCATATGGGTCCAAGAGACTTTTTTGTAGGTCTTGGGCTCCCTCATACACCTAAAAATATTCGTCGTTCTTGCTTAAACATACAACCGGGGCTGCTTCGTTAAAAACTTCTCGGGGGCGCTATTGAGTCATTTTTGTAAAAATAGCACAATCAACAATAAAATATTGCTTATTTTACCAGGCCAGATGTGTGTGCCAAGTTTCATGAGTTTCTGTGCATGTTTAGACCCTCAAAACTGGCGTTGTTTTCTTGGCGAACAGCGCTTAGCCACACCCACAGCAATTCGCGAAAACTCACAAACTTCGTGTTGTGACATCATGAAGGCCGAAACCCTCATCTGAGCAAATATGAGGTAGGTCCAGTTAACGTGTTTGGAGAAAAACGTAAAAGAAAATTCGTAAGAAAAAAAATTGCCACTAGGTGGCGCTATCAGTTAGATGAAATATAAGTCAGTAGATGTCTTTAGGGCTGGACTCTCATCAAATGTGTGAAATTTTGAGAAGATAGGATCATCTCGGTCAAGTTAATGCAGCTTTTATTTTCAAGAAAAATCTTCAGACTTTGCGTCACCGTAGCGGCCACGCCCTTTGGCGAAAAGTTACAATATTCGGTGTGGGGCATGATCAAAATCTTAAGGCTTTTCTGACCAATTTTCAAATGGATCCCTTCAACAAGCTCAGCACAGTAGCTAAAAACGTAAAGTATGACATTTATTGTAACCACTAGGTGGCGCTATATGTATAACTGAATTTTATCATATAGATGTTTTCAGGCCGTGACTATTCCGTTGCCTGAGAAGTTTGAGATTTTTTGGAGCTTGAACATGGGAGTTATTAAGCATTTGCTCTTTCTGGACAAATGAAATTTTAAAGGCAATATTTGATGCCCCGCCCCCGTCATATAGTATTTCAAAAAGGCAAGATGTTTTGCCCAGTTGTTCTCTCAGGTCTTGAGATGATAAATGCCAAGTTTGAAGTCAATTGGATGAAAAATGTTTGCAAAGGGGGAAAAAGCATGACCACAGTGAATGTGCCAAAATAGGCCAAAATTGGACATAAAAAAATTCATAGCTCACTTCCTGTACATTTTAGCTACATGGTCCCAATAGACTTTTTTGTGCGTCTCGGGGTGCTACACGTGCCTGCCAATTTTTGTTGCTCTAGCTCAAACGTGTCGGGCTTGGTTTTTATTTTTCTACGCTAGGGGGCGCTATCGAGTCGCATTGTTATGACGACTTAATAATATCAAATTTTTCGCCGGGCCTGAGGAGTGTGCAAAGTTCGGTGAGTTTTCGTGAATATTTAGGTACCCAAAATCGCGATTGTTTGCGGAGAATAAAGAATAATAATAATAATAATAATAATAATAATAATAATAATAATAATAATAATTTTTACAAAAACAATAGGGACCTCGCAGCGGTCGCTGCTCGGGCCCTAATAATAATAATTTTTACAAAAACAATAGGGACCTCGCAGCGGTCGCTGCTCGGGCCCTAATAATAATAATAATAATTCTTACAAAAACAAGAGGGACCTCGCAGCGGTCGCTGCTCGGGCCCTAATAATAATAATAATTTTTACAAAAACAATAGGGACCTCGCAGCGGTCGCTGCTCGGGCCCTAATAATTCTTACAAAAACAAGAGGGACCTCGCAGCGGTCGCTGCTCGGGCCCTAATAATAATAATTTTTACAAAAACAATAGGGACCTCGCAGCGGTCGCTGCTCGGGCCCTAATAATAATAATAATAATAATAATAATAATTCGAACGAAAAACAATAGGGACCTCTCGAACGAAAAACAATAGGGACCTCGCAGCGGTCGCTGCTCGGGCCCTAATAATAATAATAATAATAATTTTTACAAAAACAATAGGGACCTCGCAGCGGTCGCTGCTCGGGCCCTAATAATAATAATAATAAGAAGAATTCCTTAAAAAACAATAGGGCCTCGCAGCGGCACCGCCGCCGCCGCTGCTTGGGCCCTAACAAAGAAAAAGAATAATAAGAATTCCTTCAAAAACAATGGGGCCTCGCAGCAGCACCGCCGCCGCCGCTGCTCGTGCCCTAATAAGAATAATAATAATAAGAAGAATTCCTACAAAAACAATAGGGCCTCGCAGCGGCACCGCCGCCGGTGCCGCCGCTGCTCGGGCCCTAATAAGAAGAATTCCAACAAAAACAATTGGGCCTTGCAGCGGCACCGCCGCCGCCGCTGCCCGGGCCCTAATAAGAATTCCTTCAGGAACAATAGGGACCTCGCAGCGGTCGCTGCTCGGGCCCTAATAAAAAGAATAATAATAATAAGAATTCCTTCAGGAACAATAGGGACCTCGCAGCGGTCGCTGCTCGGGCCCTAATAAGAATTCCTTCAAAAACAATAGGGAAGTTGCGAGAGAAGTCGGCCATTGAACTGCATTGTTTGCATTGCTACTCGGTAAGATGACTCGACGATGTGTGGCGATGTATTGTTCTCAAGCTAAAGAAAAGTTGTACGAGTGGCCAAAAGATAACAGGGCACGTAAATGGACAACTTTCGTTCGCGCGAAGCGAATGAATTTCACGCCATCGTCGAAGAGTGTTCTGTGTTACAAACACTTCGAAGATGACTGCTTCCCCAACCAGTCTGCTTATGATAAAGGATTTGCAAAAAAGTAAGTGATTACAATTATTTTGAAAACACGTGGAATTTTTGGATAGATCACTGATGACTTTGACAAAGCAGAGCTTCCAACAGTTGTGGAATGAACAGTAGAAGCTAGCGACGTTAACCGAAAGCTAACGTCTCGGTGCTTTTCATATCAACGATGAGTAATAATGGCAGTGAGACAAATTGTTCTGGAAGTAAATTTCAATAGGTTGGCAGCATTGCTTTGTTGATGAAAGAACATAACACGTCCTTTTGAAAAACTGCCAATCATATGTCAATCGTACTGCATTTTATGAGTCATTAAATAATTAAATATTTGGTAAGGCAGGGTTAGATGAAATGTGATAGTATTTTTTTTTAATTATATATTTAAATGCTGGTTGGTTTTATAGGTTTTATGAGCGACGCATATTTTTAGTGTCACCTTATGTTTCTGCAGGTTATTGCTCAATACAACTGCTGTCCCAACAATTCACCTGCCTCCACAAGACCAGCAGCAGATTCAAAATCCACCTGCCCAGCGTGCAGCAGCAGCTAACCGAGAAAGGAAGCGAGCCGTAGCTGAGGCTATCACCTCTGCAGCTGCCTCTGAACAAGAAATGGCTGATTACGAGGGTCAGTTATTGCAGGATGAATCCTGTTCTAACAGCGAAGATGATGAAGTTATGCCACCACATAATGTGGATAAAAGTAAGTTAGGTGGAGTTGTTTTAGTCACTATGTACTTGCATGATTCAAATGTGTTGGATGGCCGTGATACAGACATTGAAATGGTGGTCACTGAAACAATGACTGCCATTAGTGATAATCATATACATACGTTGATTATAAAACATGTTTATCTTTTCAATTTGTTCAGTGATGCAGACATTGAAGTATTGTCCTCCATGTGAGAAATGCAAGAAGAGGGCAAATTACCGGTCCATTGGTATACAATGCAACTTGGGCCAAACAGAACCCAAAAGGAAAAAAGCCTGTATGTCACTGGTTGACACAGATAGTGAAGAGGAGAGTGACATGGAAAGGGACGGTCAACACATAGAAATATTGTCATACCTTGTATCTGTAGAACAGGGGTGTCAAACTTACGGCCCGCGGGCCGGATCAGGCCCGCATGTGGGTTTAATCCGGCCCGCGAGTTGATTTTGTAAAGTTAAAAAAAATAAATAAAAAGAATGTAATGTCTAATTAATCAGCCAGCCACAATCAAAACATACAAATTTGTAATTTCACAAGCAGTCCTCAGATGAGTAATGCAACTTGAACGGGGAATCATCATCCTGGATGTCTTTATTTTGCACTCAACTTAAACTTTTTTTTTTTTTTTTTTTAAATCATTCACAGACATAAATGTGTTAAATTACTGGTAACACAAACAAACAAATAGATATGACAAGGATTAACGTGCTTATAACATTATTAACACCCATGCAATGCATTCTGGGAACAATATATATTGAAAACGGGTCAATTTAACACGTCCGGAATGTATACCGGCAAAGTGTTGCCGCATTCCATTTGCATCCTGTCACGTGCGGGGTATGATGGACGGACCCAGAGGCGGAATAAACAGGCAGGGAGAAGTGGAATGACAGCAACTAGAATGACTTTATTGACTGTGGTGGGGAAGGACTGGACGAGACTGAAGTGGAGAAGACTGGGCTGGACGTGTACCCAGATCATGGCGAGGACTTGGCGTTGCGTGATGCAGAGACTTGGCGTGAGGCAGAGACTTGGCGTGAGGCAGAGACTTGGCGTGAGGCAGAGACTTGGCGTGAGGCAGAAGACTTGGCGTGAGGCAGAAGACTTGGCGTGAGGCAGAAGACTTGGCGTGAGGCAGAAGACTTGGCGTGAGGCAGAAGACTTGGCGTGAGGCAGAGACTTGGCGTGAGGCAGAAGACTTGGCGTGAGGCAGAAGACTTGGCGTGAGGCAGAAGACTTGGCGTGAGGCAGAAGACTTGGCGTGAGGCAGAAGACTTGGCGTGAGGCAGAAGACTTGGCGTGAGGCAGAAGACTTGGCGTGAGGCAGAAGACTTGGCGTGATGCAGAAGACTTGGCGTGATGCAGAAGACTTGGCGTGATGCAGAAGACTTGGCGTGATGCAGAAGACTTGGCGTGATGCAGAAGACTTGGCGTGATGCAGAAGACTTGGCGTGATGCAGAAGACTTGGCGTGACGTGGAAGACTTGGAAGGCTTGGAAGACTTTGAAGACTTGGTGTGACGTGGATGACGTATAAGACCTTGAAGACTTGGCGTGACGTGGATGACTTGACGTGACTTGGCGTGATGCAGAAGACTTGGCGTGATGCAGAAGACTTGGCGTGATGCAGAAGACTTGGCGTGATGCAGAAGACTTGGCGTGATGCAGAAGACTTGGCGTGATGCAGAAGACTTGGCGTGACGTGGAAGACTTGGTGTGACGTGGATGACTTGACGTGACTTGGCGTGGCTGACGTTGAAGACTCGGCGTGGCTGACGTTGAAGACTCGGCGTGGCTGACGTTGAAGACTCGGCGTGGCTGACGTTGAAGACTCGGCGTGGCTGACGTTGAAGACTTGGCGTGGTTGACGTTGAAGACTTGGCGTGGTTGACGTTGAAGACTTGGCGTGGCTGACGTTGAAGACTTGGCGTGGCTGACGTTGAAGACTTGGCGTGGCTGACGTTGAAGGCTTGGCGTGGCTGACGTTGAAGGCTTGGCGTGGCTGACGTTGAAGGCTTGGCGTGGCTGACTTGGAAAGACTTAGTAGACTTGGCGTGGAAGACTTAGTAGACTTGGGGTGGAAGACTTGGCAAACTTAGCATAGAAGACTTGGCAAACTTAGCATAGAAGACTTGGCAAACTTAGCATAGAAGACTTGGCAAACTTAGCATAGAAGACTTGGCAAACTTGGTCAGAAGACACCACTGTGACAAAGCATGCAGACAACAGCAAAACAATGCTCCCACACCCGCGTGAGACAAAAACCACTCCCTTATACCAACACTAATGACAATAACAGGACACACCTGGGAGACACAGCAGGGAGGGGGAATCAATCAGCAATACACACCAGGAAGGGAAGACACAAGCAGGTGGACAAGGTTAACATAACGAGACTGGGGAAGAAGACCGGAACACCAACAACCAACACTCACCAAAATAAAACAAAAACCCAACCCAAAAAACCGAAACATGACAGTACCCCTCCACCAAGGGACGGCTCCCAGACGTCCCAAACACAAAACAAGCCAAAAAAAGGGGAGGGCGGGGACGGGAACGGGAGCAAAACACAGCCCTCAACCAGGGTAGGAATAGGAGGACACAAGGGGGCGAAAAACGGCCTCACACAATGCCATGAACTCCGCATCCGGGGGTGGCCCAGGAGGAGGCAAAATCATCGGCCCAGAGGGCTGAAACTGGGGTGGCTCCGCCAAGGGCCGGTCCCCGTGGTGGGCCCGTCTTCTGCGACGCCTGGCGCTAGGTCCCGGATCGGCCACCATGACCGCACTGCTTGGGGCGGACACCAGGCCCGGAGACTTTGATCGGGGCAGAGACGAGGACGCTGGGGATTTGACCTGGGGCAGAGACGAGGAAGCTGGGGATTTGACCTGGGGCAGAGACGAGGACGCTGGGGATTTGACCTGGGGCAGAGACGAGGACGCTGGGGATTTGACCTGGGGCAGAGACGAGGAAGCTGGGGATTTGACCTGGGGCAGAGACGAGGAAGCTGGGGATTTGACCTGGGGCAAAGACGAGGAAACTTGAGACTTTGGCTGGGGCTGTGACGAGGAAACTTGAGACTTGACTTGGGGCAGAGATAAGGAAGCGGGAGAAGGCGGCAACTCTGCCATGACGAGGGGACCTGAGATGCCAATTGGCCGCGTCGAGGGGACCTGAGACGCCAGGGGCTTAGGCTGCACAGGCGCTGCGGCCAGGGGCTGCGGAGGCAGCGGCACAGGCGTTGCGGCCAGGGGCTGCGGAGGCAGCGGCGCAGGCGTTGCGGCCAGGGGCTGCGGAGGCAGCGGCGCAGGCGTTGCGGCCAGGGGCTGCGGAGGCAGCGGCGCAGGCGAAGCGGCCAGGGGCTGCGGCGGCAGCGGCGCAGGCGAAGCGGCCAGGGGCTGCGGCGGCAGCGGCGCAGGCGAAGCGGCCAGGGGCTGCGGCGGCAGCGGCGCAGGCGAAGCGGCCAGGGGCTGCGGCGGCAGCGGCGCAGGCGAAGCGGCCAGGGGCTGCGGCGGCAGCGGCTCAGGCGAAGCGGCCAGGGGCTGCGGCGGCAGCGGCGCAGGCGAAGCGGCCTGGGGCTGCGGCGGCAGCGGCGCAGGCGAAGCGGCCTGGGGCTGCGGCGGCGCAGGCGAAGCGGCCTGGGGCTGCGGCGGCAGCGGCGCAGGCGAAGCGGCCTGGGGCTGCGCCGGCAGCGGCGCAGGCGAAGCGGCCTGGGGCTGCGGCGGCAGCGGCGCAGGCGAAGCGGCCTGGGGCTGCGGCGGCAGCGGCACAGGCGTTGCATCCGGGACCGGCAGCGACGAAGTGGCCAGGGGCTGAAGCGGCAGCAGCGGCACAGGCAAAGAGGCCAGGGGCTGAAGCGGCACAGGCGTGGCATTCTTGGGCTGCCGAGGTGCCAGGACGAGGGCCTGGAGCCGGCGGGGCGCCGGAACGGGGTCCTGAGGCCGGCGGGGAGCCGGAACGGGGTCCTGAGGCCGGCGCGGAGCCGGAACGGGGTCCTGAGGCCGGCGCGGAGCCGGAACGGGGTCCTGAGGCCGGCGCGGAGCCGGAACGGGGTCCTGAGGCCGGCGCGGAGCCGGAACGGGGTCCTGAGGCCGGCGCGGAGCCGGAACGGGGTCCTGAGGCCGGCGCGGAGCCGGAACGGGGTCCTGAATCCGGCGCGGAGCCGGAACGGGGTCCTGAATCCGGCGCGGAGCCGGAACGGGGTCCTGAATCCGGCGCGGAGCCGGAACGGGGACTTGGAACCTCCGCTGGGTCCGGGTTGGTGGGAGCATTCTGTCACGTGCGGGGTATGATGGACGGACCCAGAGGCGGAATAAACAGGCAGGGAGAAGTGGAATGACAGCAACTAGAATGACTTTATTGACTGTGGTGGGGAAGGACTGGACGAGACTGAAGTGGAGAAGACTGGGCTGGACGTGTACCCAGATCATGGCGAGGACTTGGCGTTGCGTGATGCAGAGACTTGGCGTGAGGCAGAGACTTGGCGTGAGGCAGAGACTTGGCGTGAGGCAGAGACTTGGCGTGAGGCAGAGACTTGGCGTGAGGCAGAGACTTGGCGTGAGGCAGAGACTTGGCGTGAGACAGAGACTTGGCGTGAGACAGAGACTTGGCGTGAGACAGAGACTTGGCGTGAGACAGAGACTTGGCGTGAGGCAGAGACTTGGCGTGAGGCAGAGACTTGGCGTGAGGCAGAAGACTTGGCGTGATGCAGAAGACTTGGCGTGATGCAGAAGACTTGGCGTGATGCAGAAGACTTGGCGTGATGCAGAAGACTTGGCGTGATGCAGAAGACTTGGCGTGATGCAGAAGACTTGGCGTGATGCAGAAGACTTGGCGTGATGCAGAAGACTTGGCGTGATGCAGAAGACTTGGCGTGACGTGGAAGACTTGGAAGGCTTGGAAGACTTTGAAGACTTGGTGTGACGTGGATGACGTATAAGACCTTGAAGACTTGGCGTGACGTGGATGACTTGACGTGACTTGGCGTGATGCAGAAGACTTGGCGTGATGCAGAAGACTTGGCGTGATGCAGAAGACTTGGCGTGATGCAGAAGACTTGGCGTGATGCAGAAGACTTGGCGTGACGTGGAAGACTTGGTGTGACGTGGAAGACTTGACGTGACTTGGCGTGGCTGACGTTGAAGACTCGGCGTGGCTGACGTTGAAGACTCGGCGTGGCTGACGTTGAAGACTCGGCGTGGCTGACGTTGAAGACTTGGCGTGGCTGACGTTGAAGACTTGGCGTGGCTGACGTTGAAGACTTGGCGTGGCTGATGTTGAAGACTTGGCGTGGCTGACGTTGAAGGCTTGGCGTGGCTGACGTTGAAGGCTTGGCGTGGCTGACGTTGAAGGCTTGGCGTGGCTGACTTGGAAAGACTTAGTAGACTTGGCGTGGAAGACTTAGTAGACTTGGGGTGGAAGACTTGGCAAACTTAGCATAGAAGACTTGGCAAACTTAGCATAGAAGACTTGGCAAACTTAGCATAGAAGACTTGGCAAACTTGGTCAGAAGACACCACTGTGACAAAGCATGCAGACAACAGCAAAACAATGCTCCCACACCCGCGTGAGACAAAAACCACTCCCTTATACCAACACTAATGACAATAACAGGACACACCTGGGAGACACAGCAGGGAGGGGGAATCAATCAGCAATACACACCAGGAAGGGAAGACACAAGCAGGTGGACAAGGTTAACATAACGAGACTGGGGAAGAAGACCGGAACACCAACAACCAACACTCACCAAAATAAAACAAAAACCCAACCCAAAAAACCGAAACATGACACATCCGTCTTATTTTTCGGAACAATATGATTACAGATGAGCTCCGTAATTTAGGGCTGGTCCACGAAAATATGTGTATCAATTATGGCAATTGTTTTTAAGTTATGTACCGTTATTTTCCCGATTCGGCCCACTTGATAATATATTTTCCTCCATGCGGCCCCTGAGCTAGCATGAGTTTGACACCCCTGCTGTAGAACAACCAAACATCTGTAACACGCCAACTAACATTTATAACTAATTAAGGAAATGAAATTCATTTGAAGGTACCGAAGTCAATGTCGCAGTGGTGGAACTCCTGACAAAGACCATGTTTGTCAACGATGTCATGAAGATGTCTCACCTCGGACAGACCAGTGGTGTGGAAGCTTTTCACAGTGTGGTGAATCACTTTGCCCCAAAGATGTACAACTTTTCGTACAAAGGAATGAAAAGCAGGTGCGTTTAAGAAAACTTTGATATGTATGAAATGGAGACTATAGTGATGAGGGGGGAAAGTAACGTAATGAAGCACTTGCTTTGAGGCTCCTCTAGATGGTGCTCATGGCTTAAACATAACAGCTAGTGCAATGGAAATTTATTAAATTTCCACTGCATCTGTTCAACCAAAAATGCCATCTCAAAGAATCGAGAAAAAATAAATAAATAAATAAATATATATATATATATATATATATATATATATATATATATATAATGTGCTTCTTCAAGTGTGATTTGTCCATGACTAGTAGAACATAAGGATGAAATGTAGAACTTTGAGATATAAAGCTATTTCATCACAATGTGACAATTTGTTAATAAGGCAATTTTTGTTCAATTCCAGAATCATTCTCGCTGCTATGCATTATAATGAAAATGCTGGGAGACCACAGAAAGTGACGAAGGAAGGAATACACTCCTACTGCATCGTTTATCCCAAATATAAGAGTGGTGGCTATTCTCTGAGAAAGATATTGGTGGATGCAACTTATGGTAAGTTATGAAACAAAAACAATTCCAGGCAGATGCATTACTTAGTGTAAGTATGTATGTCGCCCAAATATTTATCATCCCAATTTTTTTTTTCTTTTTTTGCAGACTATGTGAATGACTGCCTTTCAGAGGTGATGAAACTGATTGACATTCCAAATAAGTACAGGACCGGTGATGTGGTCGTCGACCCACAATTTCTTACAGCAGCAGTGAACAGACCTGAAAAATCTAATGTTATTGCTGAGCACCATACGAGATTCCTCAGAAAATAAAGAATCACATCCCTTGTATTAAGTTGTCCTCATTTGTTTATTTTTATTATGATGTAACTAGTCCAAATCACAGTTCTGGAACATTTCTCTGTGAAACACGAAACCCTTTGAATAAAGCTGACTCCTCTTCTCCTGGTGGTGGAAAATGTGCCCTGATACAAGACACTGCACATGCTGGAAGGACAACACGGTTGTCCAGACCAAGAAACTTCCAGCACCAGCGCACAAATTGTCTGTAGGCAATATGTCTATACTTGGCATCCTGTGGCCCATCAAATGCCTTGCCTCTGTACTGTTGCTTGTAGGTCATCCATGCTACCTGTAATCCATATGGGTCCAGGCACACAGCATTGAATCCAGGATGATCAGTGATGCAGTCCAGTACCTGATTGAAGTGTTCCTCTCCTTGTAGACGTACAGTCACTACTTTTTGAATTTCATGGCAGCAAACACATTCTACATCTGTAGGCATTTGCTGGCAATTACCACAAGTACACCTGAAATTTAAAAAAAATAAATAAATAGTAAAATACCGAGCGATGACACCATGAACAGAAATGTTATTGAACAAGTGTATTGCTATACCAATCAGTCAATAATTCTGTTTATGAAAACATTTGTTTCAAAATATACAAGTACGTGGACTGAATCATGTATAAAAGTAAGAAATAGTCATTGATAAATCTCTCAAGTACAAGTAAAAAAAAACATTGCTGAAAAGAATACTCAAGTACTGAGTAACTGCTTGAACATAAAGTCCGATTATTATTATTTTTTTTTAAAACGTCAGACAAAAATATAAAATTATGTCCAAATGCTGGCATCTTCAAATAAATAAAAAAAATACCACTGCCTACATATATCTTACCAATCTTGTAATCTCGACGAGTCTTGTCTCCATTCCATGTCAGGTCGTCTGGGCGCACTATCAGCATCCTGATTAGCATCTGGCTCGTACATGTAAGGTCCAACGTATAAAATACCAACCTCCTCCTCTTCCTCCAACTCTTCAAAAACTTGGTTCTCCTCATTTTCGCTCAAACTATCGCTGATATCGCTGTCTGAATCGACGTTTGAGTGGCTTTCTATAGCGTCTGCATGGAGCGCTGCCATCGCTGTTCCCGGTGTGACGTATCACTTCCGGGTTTGTCGCCCGACAAGCTCAAACTTCGGAAAAGCGATTATTTCGTCAAATATATAACATAAATTATTTTTTCATACTTTATTTGTTGGACAGTGTTTCAATGCTTCTATTGTGACCCTATATGGTATTTCATGAAATTACTTCACATTTGGTCTTTAAGATGAATCACACCAAGTTTGAAGATGATTGGATAAACTCTGTAGGAGGAGTAGCCTTTTTTCTGTTATCATGCATGTCGATTTTAAAATATCAAATTTTTCGCCACGCCCGATGTGTGTGTAAAGTTTGGTGAGTTTTCGTTCACGTTTAGTGTTTCAAAAATGTGATTCTTTGCTGAGAATAATAATAACGAAGAATAATAATAAGAATTCCTTCAGGAACAATAGGGACCTTTCAGCAGTCGCTGCTCGGGCCCTAAAAATAAAAAGTAAATCCATGTGAAATTTGGGATTTTTTGGTGCATGTACAGGGGAGTTATTAAAGGCCCAGTCTGTCGGTTTCACTCTGGAAAAGGCATTTTTTAAATACAGAATTTAAACAAACAAACAAACAAACAACTTCTCAATTTACAGATCTGGGCTTCTCTTAATTTCTGGTGGTGATTTTGTCCAAACTGAAAAAGGATTTTTAATAAATTAATTAGCTTTAAATGTATTATGTAATGTAGTAAAGTCCAGTACATTGAGACCTATAATGTGTACGGTTCTTCCATAGGAAGTTATTTGTCGGCTGCGTGACATCACTCCCACGGCAACTTGACAGCACGAATTGATTTTTGTTTTCACTCACTCATTCACACATGTAAGCTTCTGTGAGTGAGTGAGTGAGTGAGTGAGTGAGTGAGTGAGTGAGTGAGTGAGTGAGTGAGTGAAAAAAAATATAATAATCGTCCGTGCTTTCAAATTGCCACGGGAGTGACGTCACGCAGCTGACACGTTGGCATCTATATAGAGACTTTTTGTTGAAATGGGATAATATAGTGTTTTGTTTTTTTAGGAAGTATGTTAATGAAGATATATTTTTTATTATTAATCTGTTAATACTTATGGTAAAAAAAAAATATTATTCATAAATACAAGTATGGAAATCAAAACCTAACTTCACACACTTCCACATTGATATTCTCACCTATATTAGACTTATAAATGTCTCTCATAACAAGAAGGCTCTGAAAACTATCAATATTCGTAAAAAAATTCTAAATTATTTGAACGTACATGAAACCCCTGGCATTATTGTTTTGTTTTTTTCTTTAGTAGTGTTGTTTTTGTTTTGTGTTGTACATGATTATACTGATATATGTTTATTTTTGTTTAAATCATTATACTGATCTGTACTAATTCTTGCTTCAATAAAGCAAAATAAATACAATTTAAAAAAACAGAGAAGAAGACGACGACGACGAAGAAGACGACGACGACGAAGAAGACGACGACGAAGAAGACGACGACGAAGAAGACGACGACGAAGAAGAAGAAGAAGAAGAAGAAGAAGAAGAAGAAGACGACGACGACAAAGACGAAGAAGAAAAATTACAGAAAGAAAGAAAGAAAGAAAGAAAGAAAGAAAGAAAGAAAGAAAGGAAGGAACACATCGTAACCCGTGAGACATGGGGGTAAGAATATTCAAACATTATATTTTACCGCGCTCTACAATACATTGGAGCATAATTTGAAATACTGAGAAATGAGGACGTTGCACTTTTTTGGTGATGTGATATTTCTATGGTTGATTGTGTAGCTGGATAACAGTCACAGTTTGTCGAAGTCATATGGTCGTAATTATTGTACGTTTAAGGGATATTTAGACGGTCGCGGGTGTGGTACAGCTTAGCTTTATTTAGCTCAGCTCAACTGGATAACGATCACAGTTTGTCGAAGTCATTAGGGTCGGGATTGTACGTTTAAGCCTTAAACGTACGCGGGTGTAGTACAGCTTAGTTTTATGAGGTATATGCCACGGAAAAGGCGGGACGTGATTTTGCACATCAATTTGGTTCCGAGGGGCACAAAGTGCCGAAGCACAAGTATTTTGACGCAACCCAGACGTCGGAAACCGAACCGGAACCAAACTGATGTGCAAAAACAGTCCCGCCTCGTACGTGGCATATACCCCATTTAGCTCAGCTCAACTGTCTTCAGGCGATATGCAAAGTACACGACAAAACTGGTCGCCTGCATGACCTAGGTGAAGTTAATTGTACATTGGGTATATAGAGACCCTTCCAGCTGATGTCATCGCTTAGCTCCCGCTGCGCCTCCCGAACAGTGGCGGAGCCAGACTTTTATAAATAGGGGGGCCAGAGGGGGGGGGGGCAAAGGATACTTCATCCAAAGATGATGCCAAATTTGTTTTCATGAAAATTTATTTCAATCGGAGTCTCTATCGAAGTTCAAATATTTTTAAGTACATATTAAGCACAGGGAAGATTTTTGCACATAATGTGCCGTTTATTAAGAATGTATAAAATGTACAAAAAAATAATAATTCAGCACTGTTTAACTTGAATGAACTTGCACGCACATGCAGATACTGTATTCATGCAATTACAGTACTTTTATCAACATAACATTATAATATGAACATAATGCAAATTTGTATTACAGTATGACTAAAGATCCTGTCGAAGTGCCAAACTTCATTTTCCACACACCCTAGGAAAAATAAATTTATTACTCCAACTACTACTTCATTTACAACCACATAATTTATTAATGTGATTAATTAATAATAATGTTAATAAATCCTCCACTTCTACCTGTAAATGCAAACGTCAGTTAGTGTCTGTTTGAACTTTCAACCATTGGAGGGTGCTATTGTATTGCATAACAACAACAACATACTTATTTTTAGCTTGCACAAAACTACGTTGCTTATTGATGTCCGTCCAAAACAATCTATCTGAACTAGAGGTGTCAGTGGATTAAAATTTGTAATCATAATTAATCGCATTACTTCAATAATTAACTGACTATTAATCACACATTAATTGCACATTTTATATCTCAATTTATACCTATATTTACAATAAAATGTACAATTTCAATATGTTTTTTTTTTTTTTTGTCATTGATAGAGTAATTTCATCACAATTCAATTAAAAGAATTTAAAAATTCATTGATAGAGTAATTTCATAACAATTCAAGAAAAAAAAAATAAAAATAAAATATGTGCTGTACTGTAAAACCAAACCAAAGCGTGACTGATTTGTTTTGGTCATTTTTCTGTCACTACAACATGGTATAATTGCATTTGTAAGACAATAGTGAAAGCTCAATGGATTTCTCTTTTCATATTAGGAGCTGCCTAATTTTTAACATGAAGTAACTTGTGAAATTATGCACATTTTTAAAACTGTAAAATACAACACAATCCCCACAAATATATGCGTTCGCGCTAGGCTTTTATTTTGTTAAGTGAAATAGGATGTGCATTGTAAAATGACGAATCTTTACTGCATAGGAACCAGAAACGACCGATGTGTTCTTTTCATATTAATAGCTCTGTAATTTTAAACGATAAGTAACTTGCGAGTTTCTGCACATTTTAAAATTGTAAAATACAACTTGACGCCAATCCCCACACATTAGGCAGTATAATTTAATTTATTACTGCTAAATTGTGTTATAGTGACTCCTTTTAATGACGCTTTTATTTTGTTAAGTTCTCGGATGCGAGACGCAGCTGAGGCCGCTCTACTGTTACAGCGAACACATCGGTAGTTTCACTTTCATCTTGATGAGATATTTTGTGGAGATGCTGAATAAAATACGCCTCACATTTAAAGATAAATAGGATTGGGCTCACTCCAACTGTCAAGACGGCGTCCATTCGGCTCTTTACTCTCACAGGGGTTTCAGAGTGCCCATGGACGCCTCTTGGTGCTCGGTGCGAACGCAACGGCTAACCGAGTGCGTTCTTTCAAAGCAAGGCACGGGTGGTAGTGGTGAGACACAGTCCAAATGGCTCCTCCACCTATATTCTGCCCCTTAAACACTGTATTTTAGCTCCAGTGCTTTTCTATTGGGTAGTTTTGACGTGGACGTTTCTACTGCGTGGTGACTAGAATTCCCTGAGTAGAGGCTTTCCAAATAAGGAGCGGTCGTTAATCGAGCGTTAAAAAAAAATAGTGCCGTTAAAGGCACTTTAAGTTAACGAGATAATAATGTGACAATTTTGACACCCATAATCTGAACATAAAAGTTATTTTAAACAGTCACTCACGTCTCACAGGCAAACAAACATGATATAGCCAAACACCAACATGCATTCTCGGTACTCAAGAGACTGCTCCTTAAAACAGATTATTCTCCTTCTCCAGACTCCTAGTGAGGTGGATTATAATGCTTTGTCGTAAGTAGCGCCAGCCACTGTTCAGGAGGGGCATAACAATTAGTAGGCGTCTGCTTGAAAAAAATGCTGGCAGGCTGCATCGGCAAGGCGTGCGACGTCACTGCGCCGGTGCCGTGATATGTCAATCATTTGGTGTCTGCTGGGTCCAATCACATTTCAGCAGGGGCACGTGCCACCCCGGCCCCCCCTCTGGCTCCGCCATTGCTCCCGATGCTTGCATCCCATAGCAAATTACAGGGTTCCCGCGGGGTCTTAAAAAAAAAAAAAAAAAAAAAAAAAGTCTTAAAAAGTCTAAAATTCATAAAGTTAAATTTTAGGCCTAAAATGTCTTAAAAAAATCAGACATATTTTCTTCCTAGGTCTAAAATTTAACTTACCCGTCTAAAATTCTTACATCCGCTCCTTACATTCCGAGAAGTGGCTCTGTAGAAAGAAAGAAAAAGAACAAAAAATGTGCGTGTTGCGTTGTTTCTATTATTTGCGTACTCAAAGTGAGGAGACATTTGAGGGGGTACGTTTGCATTGTAGTTCGATGTAGATCTGGCGGGCGGGAGCGAAGGTACGTGGGGCGGTGCAAATGAGATGTTTGGTGAGATGTGACGAGCCGCGGCTTGTTTTGCCTCGAGATACGACAACAGGAGGGGGAGGGATTCGTTTTTGCTGTCCGCGGACATCCCGAGCTCAACATGTTAAGCTAACACTACCGGGACAAAAACAAACAAACTGGCATGGTGGTGAACGACGAACTTGGCAGACGTGGGTTGGTATGTATTCACGTTTTTGTTTTTGGTACATTTGTTGAACAGTGTACCAAAACAACAGAAGACATCAGTATTGATATTAGCCAAAGCATATTAGCACAGTGGTGGCCAGTTAATTGCGATGCTGAACCGTTTTTTTCTGAGAGGACTTTTGCCATAATGTAAGTAGAAGCAAAGCAAAGCCCCTATCTCCAGTGTGCGAATGTCAATGAAGCGGCCGCGTCCAGAGGTGTGAACACTGTACAGCTCCGGCAATGAAATGCTAGTGAATAAAGCTAATCAAAACTTTTTTTTTTTTTCATTTCTTTTATTTAACTAGGCAAGAAACTCATTGAAAGTAACAATCGCTAATCCAAGAGTGATCTGATCACAGGCTTACAAAGCCCCTTAGCTATTTGTGTGAGTGTAACATTGTTAATTAAGTGGCTTGGTACTCTGTGCATTACCGGGTACTGTACATTTGAAGTTTACGTTCCGGACTTTCCGCCAAGATATTGCAGTTAGCTTGTCTGAACGGAGAGTGTGGACAATTATTTTTAGCTAGTCAGAATGGAAAGTGTGGTCAGTCAATTTGTAAGAAAATGGGTAAATGTCAGTTCAACAAGAACTGGCGCGAAATTCCCGACTTTTCGAGCTGGTTGGATGAGGTAGATAGGCGATAGGCACTCGGCTCGTTGCAAAGTTTGCAAAAAAGATAAAATTGGGGACTTTGGGCGCGAATATGGTTGTATAGGCAAGGCAAGTTTATTTGTAAAGCACATTTCATACACAAGGCAAGTCAATGAGCTTTACGCAAGGAAAGGCAACACATAAGTGTCAACAAACAGTAGTTAACATTGAGAGGAAGAAGAGTAAATAAAAACAGGGTACACAATTTACTAGAAAGAACATACAATGACAATATTAAAACATTCTACATTATTCAGCAAACTTTAAAACATTTAGCGTAAGGAAGTTAAAGTCCCAGTATGCCGGTTTCACTCTGGAAAAGGCACTTTTTAAATACAGGATTTAAAAATCAAACTACTTCTTAATTTACTGATCAGGGCTTGTCTTCATTTCTGGTGGTGAGTTTGTCCTAAACCCGCACCCCCCCAGCCTGTATTTTGCCATTTTGTTTTTGTTTTGTAAACAGCGGGACGTTTCAGTGGAAAGAGTGTGTTCACAACCCTCCAGCCAATCGCAGAGCTGGGGGTGGCGTGTCGCAAACTGGGCCGGTCGAACGTGTCAGCTGTGTGACGTCACTCCCACGGCAATTTGAAAGCACGCACAGATTTTTTTTTTTCACTCACTCACTCGCTCGCTCGCTCAC